>NW_006920418.1:9839-79007 GCF_000344685.1 Gloeophyllum trabeum ATCC 11539 | reverse complement strand
TCAGCCCGATGGGGGGCGCCTTCGAGCCGGCGGGACGTTCTCCAGTGGCGCGGCGGACGGCTCGGACGAGGGGAAGACGGTGCTGAGGGTGCCGATGGTGGTAAGGTGCATGATGCGCCGGCCTTGCACGGCCGACTCGTGGACTGTCGGTATCCGGAGCGGCGCGGTGTCGCCGCCGATGGTATTGGCATCGAGTGGGCTGAAGATCGACTGAGGTGTTAGGGATGTGCTTAAGGTGCATGATGCCACGAGAGCGACGAGAAACAATACGGAGCGCACTGAGAGCGTCATATCTGAATATCTTGGGCACCAGCAGCGGCCGGTAAGATGACACTCTAGAACGGCAGCGACAGCCTTCAGCGATCCTTGAGTAGTGTCGGAATGAGCAGGCCCTCTGCTTTCGGTAATTGCCTCGGGTCATGTCTGAGCCGACTCGGTTGACTCGAATTCAGAGTTCCACCTCTGGCCGGGCTGCCTCGAGGCAGCCTCAGCTATAGCTACAGGTTATCCTTCGACATTGGTACTCCGAGGTAGGTAAGAGATATCAATTATCAAAATAACCACCTCCCGAGAGACCTTTTTACTACAGACGCGACAGTCACAGTCGATACCGAGAAACTCCGTTAATACTTGAGCATCGTCGAAGGTCCCCCCCAAGCCAGTGACTCTGGCAGGCCTCCAAACCCTATATAAACGTCTAACTTTACTGTTTACTATGCGGTCCCAGACGCTGATCTCCAGGTATTTCAGCGACGTTGGCCCGGTCGAGAGAACGTTCTGAACGCATGTCGTGACATCTCGCAGCAATTCCGTGGTAGAGACCGTATTTTCTTCACGCCCGAGCCACGTATCTGACCACGGTTTCGATCGACAGCTTGAGACGGCGAGTGACAGATACGACAGGCGTGTTGCTTGGAGCGACTCGCAGAACCTAGCCTGAAAACCATTCAGCGCTGCAAGTGAAGTGTCGCCTCGAAATGCTCACCAAAAATTCTATGAGCCGGGTGCACGGCCCCTCGTATATGGTCAGTTCCACGTATTCCAGCATCGGTGAAATCTCCCAGAGAGACGGCTTGCAGAGCTCCTGTTGCAGCTCATCGCTACCCGGCTTACACGCATCCAACATGCCAAGAATCAAGCAGCGAGGTCGCGCTTTGGTCAGCGCCGCAGTGAGATATGGAGCAGTATGTGGAGGAGTGCCCGCTCCGACCGACGCTGGCTTGTCAAAGTCCAGTGCCAATTCAGAGAGCTGACACATGAGGCCGAGCGAGACCCAAGTAACTGCCGTTCCCGCAAACGAGTGCAGCGACCGCCATTCCATCTCGTCTCGTGAGGTATTCACTTGGCGTACAGCACGGTATGGGATCTCAAGACGCCGAAGGTTCGGGAACACCACCGGCAAGTTCTGCGATGTGAATATGGGCGAGTCGGGGACTGAAATACTGTGGATACGGAGGTGGGACATACGGGGCCACGGGTTACACGATTCCATCGGTGGGATAGAATGATTTGATATGTTTGTCAGAAGCAAGGTCTCCAGCGTATCCCGACATGGCTCCAAGAGACCCGATATGCCCAACCACTCCTCTTCGACAATCTCCAGAGAGAGCCACCTTAACGGAGCCCGACGTTCCAACTGCAAAACATGGCCTAATAACTGAATAACACTTCTCCCCGTCAAAAGCAGGACCTCTGCACGCGCGAAACTCGTGGCGAGTGCGTTCGTCAGGATGGGATAGAGTTGGAGGTGAGTTATTTCGGAGACCCCTAGCGACTTGAGATTCACCGCAGATTGGAGAAGCGGAGCTAGCAAGGTTTCTAAGACTTCCGAGCCGCTCAATGCTTCTCGGGCCTCTAGTCCTTCTAACCCGCCTAATTCCCCCAGGTCATCCACCTCGACATGACAAGCAGTCAGGTCCAGTCGGAGTGACTGAAGCAACGACAACCGCGGATTACTAGCCAGCATGAACCGGCAGAACGAAGCAAGTTTGGGGAGGGGGGAGTCGCATTTCCAGAGGGAATCGGCTTGACGAACCATCTGATTCCTGCATACCTCCAGCAAGGAGGATGTGGTAACCAAAAGGCAAGCAAGATCCTGTGTGTCTAGATATACGAGAATAGTGATCAGGACATCATAGCTGCAGTTGATTAGGTCCAGTAAGTGCATTCTACCTGCAATGATGTGCAAAGAACTTGTTAGACGCCGCATCAATTTACTCAGAGTTACAGGCAATAGACTCTGTAGGGCATGGAGGAAGCATTGATTCCGCAATTTCAGGGGTTAAACAATCCTGGAGGCTTATCAGTGTGTGCCTTGCAAAGCGCACCAGATCAGTGTTGTACTGGATGGGCCCGGAGACAAGCATACTGGAGCAGTCCCAGTGGAAGAGGCACGTGGCATTGCCGAAGACACCCATGGTGAAGAGGAAGCACTGCGGGGCAGCGAAGGGAGGACATGACAGCAGCTGGTTCCAGGACTCGACGTTGGTCTGGTTCATCTTGGGGGTGTTCTTGAGGTCTGCCTTTGTACGGCCAGAAGGGGTCTTTGTTCTTGGTGGCTTTGACTTCGATGAAGCCGAGCGAGTGTGCCCAATAAGTGTCCTTTGAGGAGGAAGGGAGGAAGGCAATGTCTGGCGCAATCCGGTACCCGCCTTTGGATTCTTGCTGGTGTTCGTCGGCAGAAATGTGGAACTGGAAGGGGGAGAGGCTGGTTCTCGACGGTGTTCTCACATATGTAGTTCAGAGCATCAACCTCACAAACATAAGTATAATTACAAAGGGTATAAACTAGCATGATATACTCACAATACTCGCGTACATGGCCTTCTCAGATGGTGCTCCAGAAGGCTTCACACTTGGTTTCACTTCCTACAAGCATTTCTTGAATTCTTTGAAGACCGTCAAACAACCCGAGACATCAAATTCCGGAAACAACTCATCTAGAAACTCATAGACATCGACCAGTCCACAGAGGTGCTCGGTAGCCTCAGTGCCGGCCAGGATGCAATGGTTTGAATGGGATTCCTTGAACTGGATAAACGAGTTGAGATGGTGAGCATGAGAAAGTGTGGAAACAGATTTCGCGCTCCGTTTGATTAGCCTGACGACGGTGGAACCCAGGCCGAGGCGGGTGCGGGGAGGGGTAGGAGCAGTTGCAGTGTGCATCTCGTCAAAATCCTCCATGCATCAGTAACTTTTGAGGAGCATATGTACAAAGGCGTCCCTCCGTATCCTCCATCTTTTTAAATTCATGTTGTGCTTCAATGCTATGGCCGTCGTTGAAGGTAGGGCCCTGGTCTGTTGTCGGTGCTAGACATAAAGGCTTTGTGCTAAATTTGGCATCCATCTGAGACAGCATCACAGCCGCATTACTACACGTGCATGTCAGGCATGCGCGACATCGTTTGGGCCTACTGACCAACAATTGTTACAAGTCCTGAGTTTATGAAGGATGAGTCCTTACCCGCAAAATTGGGTGCGTGCCGAACGTTGTACCCCGTGGGAATCGCAATGCCGAGAATGCGTGCGACTTTTTGGTGGTAGTCTTGACTACACTGTTTAATGTCCGCTTTAAAGTCCGCTTGTATCGGAGACTACAAAAAGACTACAAAATTGGATTTGTAGTCTCTGTTTTCAATAATACTGTGTTTTCGTCCTGAGTTTTCAGTGTATTTCCGTGGTTTCTTCTATGAAGAGGTTTTTTTGGGTCGTCCATCCACTGGAATATTTTGAGCATTTAATCATATCTCCTTCCTTTACTGCATGCACTTTGTCGGGTGTGGCATGTTGTTACCATGGGAATTGACTTCTGTGGCTGTGTGTAGTTGGTGGCTGAGGTGCCGCGCCGGTTGGGATCTCTGGCTGCTCATTGGCTCCTGCTTACTAGACATAGCTTGACTGCAGAAAGTGCATTTCTGTAGTTGAGTGATGTCATAGTTGCCCACTCGCTCATTAGTCTAGTACTTGCAGCAGTTGAAGCATGTCAACTTGGTGGGCTGTGCTTCCTTTTAATCCAATCATTACTGGTACATACACATTGATCTTATGTTGGCTATAAGAGGTTCTTGAATGTTGCACTTGTGTTCTGAAATAATATGCTGACTGCTGAATAGTTTGATGGATTGTTTTTTACACACATAATCTGAGTCTATGTGTGGGTGGCAGGGACTATGATACAATTTCTTCAGTCACAGGCATCTTGGGCCTGTATTTCTCAATCGCTGCTGCCTCTGGAACCCTGATTTCTTCCACTCAGTGGTATCTATATGTCCTCTTGAGAAATTGAAGCTAGTACATGTGTAATATATATTTCATTTCTGCTCCCAGCTGCTTGGAGTATTGTTTGAGTACCCTTTCTGATGACTGTCCTTCAGCTTGGTTTGGGAAATGAATGCAAGGGAGCTGCCAATCAAGGATTGGCAGTGGACGACCACTCTGGTTCTGGTAGGATGTTACCTGGAGTCTGCAGGTATTATTGACTATCTCTTCCACTGGGGACAAGAGACCTGTGTCACAGAGCTGCCAATCTTTGATTGCCAGCAGAGGAGCACTTTGATCTATGTTACTTGTGTCTAGTAGTGCAGCTGCTACTTTGCCTTGTGCTAGGTACAAATAAAATTTTGTAGTCTTTTTGTAGCCACCAATACAGACCAACTTTTAATATATCAGGGTGGCAGGGACTTTTATGGTACAATGATGGTAGAGCCACAGGAGGACAAAGTATGAATAAAGGGGACATTGCAGATACACATCTAAGGGAATTCAATATGTGCATAAGAAAGAGTACTGTATACATCAATTGGAACATTTATACACCCAATGCTAACACTTATCAGACACAACTCAGGACTCATGTCCTGCCATGCATAGCAATGGCCCTCTACTGACAAGTTTGTTCATACGAATTGATGCATCTCGCGGCATTGAGCAGGCGAGAGAACCGACTCCAGGCGTCAGGTCTGTCCCAGCTGGATCAACCGTTGTCCACTCAGTCTTGATTGGCAAGTGGATGGACAGTGGCAGCGCCGCGCTCTACATTTCTTCATCATTTTACCAGATGCAGCCACCAGCGCACAGCGCGCACTTCGTCGTAGTCCCCGCGCACGACATGCACGTCCGCGGCGACGGTCTTGAGCCACCCGTACGCCTCCTTGTCACTGGCAGACATTGCCCATTCACAAGATCTGCTGGATTTTGCCTGGCACGAGCACTTTCTTGAATTTCGCAGGCAGATCGTGCATGCGGTGCAGGTCCCCAATGAGCAGAACGAGGACCATCGTGGCGAGCAGAGTACGGTAGCAGGAAGAGACAAGTCACAAGCTGCAGCTACGCGAAAGGGTGACTGTGGCTGTAGCCGAATATAATATTCCTTGTTTTTCACCAGTGCTCTATCATACAGCTACAGTCCCGGACAAGCAAAGGCAACAAATTGATTTCTGACTGAACGAGATTTTTTGGCGGGAAACTGAGTTCAGATTCGGACTCAGGGAGGCTGGAAACATCCAAAAATAAAGTCCTCCGATTTTTCCCACGACTTTTTGATACGGCCAAAATTTTGGGCCATTTGAATGAGATTCTATACCGTTACCGGACCTCCCAGATTACATCCTGAGCCTTTGGGGACCTGTAAACCCTTGCATGGAGCTGCATCCAGGCTTTTGAAGACTACAGACCCCCTTCTGAGGCCCAAAGAAGTTCAAATTTATGAGACATGTTACCTTCATTGCCATATTTGGCCTGCACTTATGAGAGCTATTATGGCATATCGGCTGATCCTATTATTAGATTTAAGCTGGAATCAGACTCAGCTCATTGAAAGGAGTCGATTGGCATATTTTCCGCATTTTTCCCGATTTGTTTTGTATACGGCCAAAATTTCCGCCCATCCCGACCCATTATTGACTGCTACAGGGGGTTTATGGGAAATTTGCTCGTGCCAATCTCTTCCTTAGGGTCTAAATCACTCATTTCTGCAATAAAACCGGGGTTCCCACGGCTTCTGGACCTCCGGAATTCCGGTCACCCAATTTGTTGTCTTTGCTTGTCCGGGCCTGTAGTCCGACCATGGCACACAGTCTCTCCCCGAAATGCACACCTCTCAAGCACAAATACGACGCCTGCTTCAACGCGTGGTTCGAGGGCTACCTCGAGCGCGCTGTCTCGTCCGCCACCGCGCCGTCCGAGGAGCGCCAGGCGTCCTCACGGCGCAAGGCGGGGGAGTATGAAGCTAGCTGCTGGAAGATTTGGACGAGCTACTGGGAGTATGTGCAGGTGCCTCTCTTAAGCTTTGGTAGCGGGCGGGAGAAGCTGAATGAGGGAATTTGTACACCAGCGCTGGCATCTTCGGATGCCTTCACTTCAGTAGCCCGACCTGCGTCTTTGTAAGAAAGCTCTGTTTTCTATCTCGACAGCAACTGCGGTAGGGTCAATGTGGCATGTGTTCTAAAAGGTAGAATGGATAACACCGTTAAAATAACCGTACCCCAAGAGACGTTTTCACAATTGTCGCTACGGCGGAGTCGAGACTAACAAACTCCACACTCCTATCACCCGGGGTCACTCCCATACCGCTCGTATGCCTGCGGATCCTGTACAAATAGCGGTAGGTTTGATTCACGATACGGTCCCACACTGCGATCTCCACATAATTCAGCGTCAATGGGCCATTTGACAAGCCGCGCCGAACACGTTTCGTCACATCTCGCAGGAGTCTGGCGGGAGATATCACTCGCCTATTGCTGTCCATCCCAAACTCCTCCGCATATTCGGCATTACGGCAGGTCGATAGGAAGAGTGATAGGTAGGAGAACCGTGCAGCTTGCACTGATTCGAAGAGTCGATCCTATATACTTATCAGCGAGGCTACGAATCGGTCATCAACTTACTCACCAAGAATTCAAGAAGTCGACTGCAGCAAGGTCCCTCAGTGATAGTCAAGTGGGCATACTCCATGTGCAGCGCATCGCTCCAGAGTGACGGTCTGCAGAGCTCGTCCTCTAAATCTTCATCGAAAGGAGTACAAACATCAAAAATCTCGAAGCTGAAGCACCGAGGCTGGCCGAGTCGAAATGCAGTATAAAGATGCCGGGCAGAGTTTGGAAACCTGGGTTGGTAGAGAGCCCAATTGTCACCGTCTAAATTTAACTCCAAAAGTTGGCAATTGAACGCGAGCGACACCATTGTCCTCGCGTGACCCGAAAACGACAGTAATGTCCCCCATTCACACTCGCCTTCGGCTGCCTCGTCTCGCGACACAGCTCCAGATGGAATGCGAAGGTGTTGAAGATTTGGGAAAACCATTCGTAAGGTTTGTGATGTAAAAATTTGTGCGACCGGGGGCATATAGCTGAAGATAGCGAGTTCTGACATAAGGGGCCACGGATCGGATGACTCCAGGGGTGGGATAGGACTCCCGTCAAGAGCTCCGAGATCTATGGCTAGATACGTAAGGGTGTTCCGGCAAGGTTCTAGGAGACGCCAAATGTCCACCCAACGCTCGCCCGGCCTCAGCTGCAGAAAGAGTCGAGACAGTGGAATCGTGTGATATAACTGCAACATGTGGCGCAGCAGTTCGATCAGATTCCTCCCCGTCAACTTCAACGTCCGGGTACGAGCGAAAGCGGCCACAAGAGCAGTCTTCAAGGCGGGAAAAGATTCGAGGTCCCCGACACCGGCAATAGTGAGTCTGCTGAGGTTGACTGCGGACTCGAGAAGGGGCGCCAACAGTGTCTCCAAGAGCTCTGTGACTCTCAGCTCTGCTGGCTCGTCTAATCCCAGCATTGCATCCAATTCCCCAAGATCGTCCAGTTCGGTATAGCAGGCTGTCAAGTTTACGAAGAGCGTTTCCAGTAGCAACAATCGAGATGGCTTGCATAGCATGAATCGACAGAAAGAAGCGTACGTCGAAAGGGGGAACTTTAAGGTCCCGTGGAACTCGACATGCTGAACCATTCGGTCCCTACATATGTCCAGCAAGGAAGAAGTAGTGACCGAAAGGCGTGCAAGGTCTCGCCTGTCGAGATATGAGAGGACGGCGAGCAAGATGTAATAACTATGGTCCGTGAGATCTTGTAGCCGCATTACAGTAGTGACTAGCCTGGAGGGCTTGTCAAAAGTAGTAGGGGTTGGACGATGTGATAATCATGTACTGACTTTATCCTGCAGGCTTTACAATTCAGAAGAAGAAATCCTGAGGCGATCAGAGTCTGACTATCGTGGATGTTCCCAACTCGAAGTGCGGGTTACTTCGAAGTCGTGACACACGTCCGAGCTACCGAGAATTCAAGAGGTAGATAAGCAGGACGGTGCCCCCTTTTGTCTCGGTCAGCTCGGGTAGAAGGCCTCGGACTGGGACACAGGTTGCATCCACCTGATCATGATAGCCTTATCAAGGTATCAAGGAGGCAGGCGAACTATCAGGAGGAAACAGCCACCAAATCATCGCAGACCTTAAAAGTGCTTGGACCCTGGCTTAGTTATTCGTTGGGCTGCAGAATAGATTGAAGGATTGCAAAGAAGCTTGAAACCACCCGGTTCAGATCTGCAACCCTGAGCTGGATGGCGGTAGAGCAGAAACGTGGCGCGGCAGTCGCCGGTGAGACAGGTCACTACTGACACTAGACTCGTGGCCAGTCTCTGTAGGAGCACCCAGCCTCAGCCTGGTCAGGAAAAGCCCGAAGCTCTAATCGCCTATGGCACCTAATAAGTGTGACCAAGCCTGGCAAGCTAGCTCAGCTATATTGACTACAAATGTTTGTAGTGGGCATTACCTCGAAATTTGGGGTGACGATAAGTATAATTTTGTAGTTGGACTACAAACGTCGTGTATTGAAGGGTGCAGGAGCCAATCAGAGATCGCAAATCGAAATCAACGTGGTTCCCACGCTTACAACATCTAACGGGCTTGCCTGAATAGCCGAAATCGAGTGTCTGAGCGTATAAGCGGTCTGCGGAGCCTGAGGTTAGACTCTCAGACGATTCCGGGATTTACTGATGACCTGAGCTGAATACCGATGTAACTGAACGAGTAGAAGACGGAGAGGGAGGCGGGAATGAGGGTAGCTCTATAATATGTAACCTTCCAACGACTCCAGACCATCAGTAGAGCCTGCAGCGCACCGCATAATGCTGCGTCTGCACCGCTCCGAATGAGAATATCAATGATCGGAGTGTGTGGTGACGAATCTCGTATCATATTCTACACATCCATCTCCGAACCCGTCTCAGCCACAGTCTTGTCTTATGTTCCATATAAAAATTCCAGGGGGACACTCTCCGGCTACTCAACCGTGTCTGATCACAAACTCAGTATATGTTACGCCCTCACTCCCGCACCGTGGCCTCCTCTTTGGACGTTCTAGTCAGCCAGTTGCAAAAGTCGGCGGAAAATGCTACGTCTGGTGAGACCTTGCGTCATATTCTCTTGACTTGCATGAGAAGCCTGCTTCGGATGCTGCAGACGGCTCCAGCGTCTGTCGCGTACCTGAATTTTAAGTGTTGTCAACTTCTGGTTTTCCCCCGGAGTACTATCCATGTCTCATTCTTTGTCCGACTTCGTGACACCCGAACGTCCAAGAGATGAAAAATAGGTAACATGTAGGCCAAGGGGACGGACCAGCGGCTGTTGTTAACATTCCACCTCAAACAGTGTGTTCCACCCTGTCCAGCCGTCGCGCTTGGGCGGTGCGTCGTCCTGGAAGCCTTCCGCGCATATCTTGAACCTCTAGGATATAGATATATAGCCAAACGAAAGCTCGCCGAGGCTATGCTAATTGGCCAGAGCTGAACGTCGGTCATGGAATTTGCGTCCCGATTGTCCGCGCCCGTAAGTGAGCTCCTCAGGTGTTCCGGTATGAACATCACTACCATGGCATGTAGTACATCACTACCATGGCATGTAGTCCCGTCTGAATTCCGACCGCGCATACCGCCGCTGTTCCTGTGGTGCAGTCACCTCCTTTATGTTCTGCAACACGATTGGTTGCCACATACTTTTTACAAGCTGTGCGCTTGTGGCACCGTGAGTGGCACACCCTCCTAGTTATGTCCCAGAAGCAGGACGCCGCTACCTATTCTCATTCCTCCCATGTTTGGGAATTCCTGAAGATCTCCGAGCCGAAGGTGAGTGCCACAAGGAGATACGCAGTGCTTGACCATAGTCCCTTCGTGCGAGGACAGCTGCGGATCCCTGTCAAATACGAATCCTTTGCCCATCAGGAGCTATTGGACACTCTTTGAACACCTCAATGGACATCGCCACGAACGCCACGCGCCACGGCAGGGAGGTTAAAAGTCGCTTGGGGTTCCGTCGGAGGTGCGTCCAGGCAACAGTTATTTACGCTCTCTTTTGCTGTTGGTTTACTCTCAAAATGTGCTCCTGGGCGCAGTGAGTCTTCACTCTGATCGCCCTGGGTCTGAAATTTACTGATCCATTGCTCAGAGTTATTCACCATCACTCGTGCGGGGTAGTCGCTTCCTTTTGGCGTTCCTACGCTTCCTGAGAATTACTCTATAGTGCCACACGCCTGGACCAAACGAGCTAGTTAAATGCCCTCAACCCTCGTGTGTTACGAGCAAGACACATACGTGCAGGGGCGGCTGTGATCACCGACAGGTGAGTACCTGCGTGTTTTACCCCAGCTCCGACTATAGTGACAGTCGTTCAGATTCTCCGGCCTCATGGCCCGAAGATAGTCACTATTCCAACGCCATGCAGGGATCACCGGTAGGATACTGGAAGTGAGCCTTCCATCCTGGACAATCAAGCGCAGTCTTTTCTATCGCTCACCTTGACCCCTTTCCGATCCGATGAACTCTCGCACTCGGCTCTTATGTTCCCTTCAGTGGTGAGATCAAAGAGGACGCTCCGCACTAGAACGTATGATGTACCAATCACGATGGTCAATTGAGTTTTAGAGACGGTGGTATCATGTCCTACGCGCGGAGCCTACTTTACGGGTATGGATGCTCTCTCATACGAGCAATACGAATATTGGAATATGATGGATGTCGCGAACTCGTACGACGAGATAATACATGCTAAATCATCCATGCAGTATGTCGATGGAGCGGAAACCATGAGTACTACATACCGACGGTAGTTAAACTAAGTTACGGCCCCGACACAGGTGGTCGACGTGTTGCCTTGACAAAAGAGGAAACTTCTTAGTTGTTAAGAGTAGGGATGGAAAAACCGGGGGTGTACCGCAGTAGAGCAGTTCTTCTATGTGTGTTTTTGGTGACCACTGACCACAATGCATTAGATCTTTTGGGACAAGGAATGTACGTCCTCCCGGACAATGCCGGACCAGTGATGTTCGTTCTTACCTGTCACTTGGCCTCACCACCGTCGATGATGCTCATACCGTCGCCTCTATCTATTCGGGAAGTGGCTTCTTCGCGATATGCGGACTGTTGATCAGGATCCCCTGTTGGTCCGAGGAGGACAAAAGGGGCACTCGAGCCAAGACTGACCGACATTGGAATTCAGCGTCCGACCGAGAAAAGGTGTGAGATGGAACATTCAATGGATCACTAGTCAAAATACCTGAGAAAGGTTAACGAAGGCTGAGATTACGAGCCCCAGGAGCTTGACCTTGAAGCCGCAACGCTGAGGGTACATTGGAGTCTTCTTCGACTGACCGACAGTGGGCGAGGGCTTTTCCGCTGATCATTGGAGAGCCAATGAAGTGATTGGAAAAGTCATCGATGATGATGTCGGGCACCTCAGAGCTTATCGCCTACAGCTACCGCAGAGTATCGCGAAAAACGTCACACCCAAGGAATACACTGACTCTGAACCTGCAGCCATCGACGCTGAAGGGGAACATCGCCTGCTGTTAGAACACGACCGGCAAACCATCGTGTGCTACGAGCAGGGAGATGGTTTCTTGCAGCTCAGAATAGGGATGATGAGTCTCGCCTCAAGGGACAGAGAAGGCTCTTATACTACAGGATCCTTTTGTTTAGCTCGGGGAACAGCTTCTCTCGCAGCTGACTATCATCAAAGCGTTATCAGAGCACAAGCAAGACGGAGAACAGAGCATTATTCAATCCAATTGTGAACTGCCCTCTTCTGCCCTCTCCCATTTGTTTCGGATCATATATCGTCGTAGACCAATTGCAAGGGATTGCTCCCGATCTCCCTAGAGTGCAGGACAATAAGCGTCTCTCTAGCAGGGAAGGGTGATAGAGATTCGGATCTGGCTAGTTCGCCTTCCAAAGCGCGCAGCGGTTTAGAAACACTGCTCTGTCGGTCGACTCGGGCACACCCGACAAGATTGGAGCGAGAGAAGGTTCAGGTGATTGAGCAATCGAACAACCAAGGGGCTGAGACTTCAGCACACGTTAGTATGCGGCTGGGAGCGAAATACATGGGTCGACTCACTTTGACACCTCTAGTTGCAGGATTGAAGTTAACAGTTGCACTGAGGTGGTTTCCCTTCAAGACCGTCACTTCCGCATTGAAGGCCCGGGTCCAACATCCCCATGATATCGGAAACCGGAAAATGTTAAAGTATACGACCCAAGGAAGACAATGAGACTTCAAGAGGCGAGACATAGACATGGATAAAGTCGTAAGTTTTACACTCCTTCAGTGATAATCGTTATTAAAGGCTTCTGTTTCGGCCACCTCGGGTACTGCGGCGGCGAACTCGACTCAGGCACTGGCAGCATACGTTCACTTGATAGCGCCTCGTATCCAAGCTATATCGCGCTGTGGAGAAGGCAGTTCTGCCTACCAGCCTCCATAAAGCAGTGGGGTTGCACTTCTGACTTGTCGCGGCGCCGCCGCCACGGAGCAGTCTGGATAATTCAACGATCGAAATCTAGTGGCTACTCAAGCAGCTCACGCCTGAGGCTGGGAGACACTCGAGTGATTGCCTGTCCCGCAGATGAGTACAATGAACTGGCTCTGCTTGCAGTACACCACATCATCATTCGACAAGACTCTTCTTCGTTAACACTAGAACCTGTCAAACTACGAGTGGTTTCCAGGTGCGTTATTCCAGAAGTACCGAGCAACTCGTGACTGTGATATGTCAAGTGGGCTGCAAGGATTTGTCGCAGTGGAATGGCGGACTGCAAATAACTTCAGCATAAGGAGTCAGCTAAGGTGCGCATATGCAGGGTCCAACGATGGGACAGTAGTACGACACCATATTGAGTATGTGTTCTATGAATGGGTGGGTTTAGAGGAACGGTCCCTCAATAGTAAGGGGAAAGGAATCAGCGCGAGCACCTGGACTTCAGCCGCCTAAAGGCCCCTCGTTTGAGGGAGCTTTACCTTCTATCTGGGCGATAATCGCAGTTACACCGTTGGAGAAAGACGAATACAGACAATCAAGTCACTCAAATAATATCCACCTTGACACCCAGAGAACGCTTAACAATGGGGGCCACAGCAGAGTCGAGACTGACAAACTCCACCCTTCTGTCACCCGCGGCCTCTCCCATATCGCGTATATGCCTGCGGATCCCATACAGGTAGCGGTAGAATTGATTCTCAGTGCGGTCCCAGACTTTTATTTCGACGTAGTTCAATGTCGGCAGACCTTTTGAGCAGCAGCGACGAACACATGTAGCGACGTCTCGCAGGAGCTTGGCGGGTCCGATCATGCGCCTATCACTCTCCTCCCCATAGCGGAACCCACTGCGGTTCCGGCAGGTCGACAAGCTGAGTACTAGGTATGAGACTCGCGCCGCACGCAGTGAGCCACAGAATCGATCCTTTGCATTTGTAAGTTAGGCCGCAAAATTGTGGACTGGATCACGCACCAAAAATTCATACATTTGATTGCAGCACGGTCCCTCCATGATAGACAGATGAATGTATTCTAAGTGCGGTGCACTTTCCCAAAGCAATGGCTGGCAGATTGCATCTTCAAGATCTTCATCCAATGGAGTACACACGTCAAAGACCTCTAAACTAAAACAGCGAGGTTGTGCGAGTTGCATCGCAGCGCAAAGATGCCGCGCAGTATTTGGATAACTGGGCGCGGTTATCGACCGGCAGTCAGAGCGTAACGTCAACTCAGAAAGTTGACAGTTGAAACCGAGGGCTGCGAATGTTATCGCGTGTCCGGAGAACGACTGCAGCGTCCTCCATTCCGGGTCGACCACCTCCTCTTCGTCCTCATCTTCATCCACCTGGTCTTCCGGCACCGCCTCGACCGGGGCTACATCGACAGCAGATACGGCTCCGGATGCAATTCTAAGATGTTGCAGGTTCGGAAAAGCCTTTCGTAGGACTCGTGTACTGAAGATCTTGGTTACCGGAAGCAAATCACTGAGGATAGAGAGCTCCGACATGAGGGGCCACGGGCGGCACGACTCCAATGGTGGAACGGGACACCGGTACATAATGTATATGCCCAGGAAAACAAGGGTAGTTCGACACGGCTCCAAGAGACGCCAAATATCCATCCAGTCCTCGTTCGGCATTAGTTGCAGAAAGAGTCGGGACAACGGGATCGTTGCATTCTCTAACTGTAGCGCACGGCCCAGCAGTTCGATGAGACTCCTCCCTATCAGACTCAGCGAACGGGTACGAGCGAAGCTCGCCACTAGCGCGTTGCTCAGGATTGGAAAAGATTCTAGGTCCCGTATACCGGCAAGACTGAGTCTCTTGAGATTGACGGCAGACTCGAGAAGTGGAGCCAATAGTGTTTCGAGGAATTCCGGGCCTCTCAGCTCTCCTGGATCGTCTAATCCTAGTAATGCGTCCAACTCTCCAAGATCATCCATGATATTGCAAGCGCTTAAGTTGAGAAAGAGTGTCTCCAGTAATTGCAATCGAGTTTGGCTGCAAAGCATGAATCGACAAAAGGAAGCGCACGTCGAGAGCGGGAATGTTCCATGAAACCCGACATGGCGAACCATTCGGTCCCTGCAAACGTCCAGCAAGGAGGACTGAGTGACTGAAAGGCGTGCAAGAGACTGCGTGTCGAGATATGCGAGGATAGCGATAAAAATCTCGTAACTATTGTCCATTAAATCCAGGAACTGCATCTCAGTGGCGACTACCCGAAAATGACACCTCAGGAGCACTACCCTTTAACTCGATGGACGTTCACTTACTTGCAGTAATCCGCAGAAGTTGCCGTATACAGGGTAACGAAGACTATCGTGACCGATCGCAGTGAATAAGTACACAACCTAGTGATTTGAGGCTGAGTACTGTCGCACCTCGACTGTTGACCTTTGTTTGAGATGGATGAGAACCAAGAATATTGCCCGATAGAACGGGTTGACGTCCATACATATATGGTACATCTATGCGAGAAGTGTGACTGATGGCTTCGGTCAGCCCGGGTATGTAGAAGGGCGGCACAGGTTCAGCTGACAGCCTCTCCTCGACAAGCCCGTACCGATACAGTCGACTCTCCCATAACCCATAGCGGTCCGTGGACCCAGAAAGGTATGGGTTTTCGGAGACTATGGGTTACCAGGGTGTGACAGACTGTGACAGTGGCGGGTAGCGTGACATGTGGCTGGGAACCCGGCATACGCCGGACGGTCCGTGATGCCACATTATGCTACGTGTGGCCCGGTATGGGTGTGCAACGCCATATTGGTACGGGCTTTGGGTTGGAATATAAAAGCAATTAGTATAAAAGTAATAAATAGTGGTCCATATGGCTCTGATTGGGCTAAAAATAGGACGATTTATGGGTTATGGACCCTCACAAAGGTATGGGTTATGGGGTATCAGAGAGTTATCGGTTGTCGTGACAATTAACTAGGAACCAAATCGGTGGACGCAAAAATGTATGGGTTATTAGAGGTTATGGGTTATTGGAGGTATGGGTTAAGGGAGAGTCGACTGTATCATTATCGAATCTTTATCACGTGGGCAAGGAAGCAAATGAACACACGAGCATCTGAATATGGTAGGATGCATATGTAATTTGATGTACTGGCATAGGGCGTGGCCTATACTATCATTTCGGGGGAGTTGGTCAGATATCCCTCCATTTATTTTGTATCTTTATGATACCTCGAGATATGGACATTGGGTCTTCGCAGTCCGGTGCAATATCACCCTGTATATCAATATATGTACTCAGCAAGGCGGGATACTGGAAGTCTTCTACAATTTATGTCAGACCATCTGCCTCTCTGTGCGGCTGAAGATCTGACGCGATTCCCATTTAGGAAGGAGGCTCAAGCACACCAATTTGCTCGTTGTCCTTTGTTCACCTTGATATTGGTGATTCTAACCATCCAGACCTAATGGATAGCTGCTATATACTACACCAGTCCAGCAGCTAAGGACATAAAGAAATGTGGAAGGTGCTACGAATATTTCAGTCCATTAACCAACCCAACCGGAATTGACCAACTCCCCCGAAATGATACACTGGGTACAATACCCATATTGAGCCACCGAGAAAGTGTAAAGGGAACCGGACAAAGGTCAAATTTTGTTCATAGTGTTGCCTTGCAAAACAAATGAAAGTTCAATGAACAGTGCTGAACAAAGATCATATCATATCCTGTGTCACAATCAGATTCTTGTGCACTCAAAAGTATTATTCTAATTTGTTTCATTGACTGTGCAATGGACAAGCATGAAAACATTTTGCCCTTTGACCGGATATTTTCAAAGTTTTGTGCATGCTCAATATGGGTGATGTACCCAGTGATAGTACAGTTGCGGACAACCAAAGGCAACAATTTCGGCGACCCCATTTTTCCAGTCCCAGAACCCGTGGGAGTTCGGATTTTAATGCAGGAATTGTCTGTTTAGACCACAAGGAATAGATTGGCATGAGCAAACTTCTCATAAACCCTTTATATTTCCCTTAAAATGGGTTGTACAGGGTTAAAAATCTGGCCACGCCCTAGAATAGATTGGGACAAATCCAAAAAGTAGTGTAATCGTCTCCTTTCGATGAGCTGCATCTGATTCCGGCGTAAATCCCGTAATCTGACCAGCCAATGAAGTCCCGTCACTCCCGCCAACAGCTACTGAATAAGGCAGTCTGAGCAATTTTGGGCCTATCATTCCGCCGGGAACATGGTTCTCTGGTCTCCGATTGCTCCGAGAATGGTTTATGCAGTGTCTAGTCACCAATAATGACTCTGATATAGACCTGAGAGGTCCCAGATGCCGGTGAAATGGCCCAAAATTTTGGCCAAACCAAAAAGTCATGGGCAAAATAAGCCAACCTTATTTTTGGATGTTTTCACCCTCTTTGAGTCCGAATCCGAAGTCAGTTTCCTGCCAAAAAATTTCCGTTGGGTCCTAATTCATTTTGTTGCCTTTGGTTGTCCGCAACTGTAGCTGAGTTCCACCGAGGACCGGCCAGGGGCTCGGACGACGGCCCGGCCCGAGAGACTCTGCCTGTGTATGCGGCCTGCTTTGCATAAAAGTCCGGAAACTGCATTCCGCGAAATTTGTCCCAGCCAAACAATGTCTTATAGGATAACGCCTGACCGAGTGCACAAAGACTCCCACGCTCCTACCCAGCGATTGTATCGGGGTGCGCATATGGTAGAGCTCACATGCACTGTAACCCAATATAGCATATGCTTTACCTTGCAACTGGCGAGGTCTCTGCTTGTCGGGAATTGAGCCATCAAAGCTGTATTTGTTTATATTTGTTTGTGGCATGTGCATTGTTTTGCCCAAGTTTCTATCACTGCCGTCGGATTCAGTATCTTTGCTCTTGTCTCTGGAAGTCTCTCACTGCCTTAGTGTTGCCAGGCTCTGGCAAGGATGCCAGACATTGAGAATTCAATTATTGAAACTTTATTGATTTGTGATTGTTTGTGGCAACAAGCATCCAGTGGAATGCTCATGCTCCTCGCTGACACTGCAGCCTACCATTTTATGCTTCAAACCACTTGAAATCTTTGACCTTAGGGTGGTACAATGTTACTATAGACATGCAGAGAAAGAGGACCGAAGCAAGAGTCCAGTCGCAAGGTATACGGCCGGCGATAGCCGGCGCTTCTCGAGTCTGACTACTGCCTGACGGATTCAAGAGTTGATTCGAGTGAGACAAGTCCTCATTCAGTAGTGGCGCCACTAAAGCCACACATGGCATGCCGGGTTGTGCCGGTTGGTCGAGAAGTGGTCCGCATATTGGGGGTGCCAGAACCCCTCCCAAAGGACGGGCACTGGACTACAAATAAGACCGAGAACATGTACGCGATCTGTGCTCGACTATGAAGAAATCAGAGAGAGCCACTAGCGCTAGGGGTATCTCTTCAACTCGCTGATGTTGGTACTGTCGAATTCAATCCTCGAATTCTTACCCATCACTGTCATCTGTGTGCCCGCCTCCGGCGCACCCACGGCGAACTTGAGAAGATTAGAGCGAGCAGAGAAATCGAAGGAAGCAGGCGGGAAGGTCAGTGCACGTAAGTGTGCTGCGAGCCTGATGCGCGCACCTGAAATGCATGAGTCGACTCGGCTTGATGACATGTTGATGGTTGCCTAATTGGAGCATGGAAGTTAGATGTTGCGTTGCTGTGTTAAACCGTTGCAAGTCAGTGCAACAACCTTTATATTGGAAAGCGTACAATAGTAGCTGAAGCATTGACATCCAGTGACCCAAGACGAGGGTGAAGAGACGACGGATAGAACTTGAGATCTCAGAGTCAGGTCGCTCCCATCATATGCTCCGTAGCGCGCAAGGTGCATACAATATATTTCCCTGCGTTTGAACAGAGCCGCAAGGCCGGGTCCCGAACCGTCTTTTACGCCATCAACCACGTAGGGCGTCCAAACTGTTTGAGGCAAGCTCAACAATTTGCTACTAGGTAACTAACAGTAGGTACAAGAAAAATCTCACTACGGAGAAGATGGAGGTATAGACGGACCTCCTGTCAGACGAGTATGTGGGGCTCCATCAGGCGCTGAAACCCCAGTGAGCAGGAGTACGATGGTCGCTATCCGGGAGGAAATCAGGAAGACGCAACGTCTGGCTTATAGGCCTGGCAAATGTCGAAAAGGATACGTTGCCTATCAGCATCTGACTCAATGACTTCCTGGGTTTCAGGAAGATACTGAATTCGCGTCATTGAACTACCGATGTTGGGCGCCCAGGATCTTTTCCTCGGTGATACATATGTCAGGGGACTTCTCCGACTCTCACAGGGACTCGCGATAAACGGGGATGCGGATTCTTCATCATCGGAGCGGGAAGTACGTGATCCAGGCGAGAGAGGATTAGAGTAATATTCTCCTCGCAGGTCTCAGCGAGACGCGGAACAGTACAGGAGCCCATACCGTCTCCACGTCCTTCGCTGTGAGTCCTCTGCGACACAGGAGAGTACTGCGGGACCAACCATGTCTTCCTATCAAGTGCCATCGCGTCGTCAAGAAGAGAGGGAAGAAGCGGGATTCACGCATTTTCTTCTTTGGGTCTGATTGACGTGAATTATTGGAGACAGTTCCGGATTGTGTTTATCACGAGCAGTGATGTACCCAAATGATAACTCGGTGGGGAGAACGATAAATGAAGGGTAGACGGCGGCAAGAGTAGCGGGTGAGCGACTTTCCGAGAGCATAACGCAGGTATACATGTGATCACATTGAGGGTGCCACCACAAAGGGCGTTGTGGAGTGTCTTTAATGGGATCTTGAACCCATTTGCCTCTTCCTGGAAGTCGCCCTGCCTAATTTGGGCGTTTTGACTGCCTCTCACGTATCCTTCACGCTCCTTTCACTCCTGACATACGTCAACCCGCTCTCTGTGCTTCTCTGTGGGCCCATAGCTGAGGGTATATAAGAGCCTCGTGCTCGTTCCTTCTCGGGTCGCATCTTTCCCCCGTTCTCCTCCCTCCTCCTTCCTCTCAAACGACCCCTTCACGCTGCGCTGGATGCTGCCGCTTGACAGTCAGCACTACGTCCTCTCTGGAGTCTGTTGGCGATATCCTATTCAATAACTGACGGTCCACAAATTTGGTCATTGATCTTGCTTCGGATGCATCGGCTCCCTTTATGCGACTGATTCACAGTGCGCCTGTTCCATCGTATGCGAGCAACGCCTTCGGGAGACTTGCAAGGGCCCAATTCTGCGGTACCTGTGCTATGTTCCTGGACTACCTTCCGGTTATCCCATGTATTTGCCAGACTGGAGGGGACACTATAATCGCGCATATAGCCACACTTTCCGTCCGACGTTGGGATCAGACTTCCACTTGGTATATCTAATCTTATCTTATCACCTTACACTGCCGTTGATTGATTGCTCGGCCCGCGACGAACAGGACCCAGACCAAGTCGTCTAAGGTCTTGCTTATCTTTGCAGCACCTCTCTCATCCTTTGCCAACTGACCCATTGAGAGACAATTCCACTCACAACGAATCCACTATGTCGGCTACCGAACCGGGAACGCTCAGCCACGCTCGCTACGGGAAGGACCTCGTGCGCGTCCTTCGTGTCGTTCGCGAAGGATCGACGCACCATGTCGTCGAATACAACGTCAAAGCGCTCGTAGAAGGCGACATCGCAACTAGCTATACCAAGGCGGACAATTCTGTGGTAGTAGCTACCGACTCCAGTAAGTCATTCTGTGATTCTATGTTCGCTATATGCTGATCGTCCTCAGTCAAGAACATCACCTACTGTAAGTCCCCTGTTGACTCTCTTGGGAGGCAGATCTCGATCCACATTGTACAGACATCGCGAAGACATCGCCGCACGTTCTTCATCCCACGCGCTTTGCTCTTCATATTGCGACGTTCCTACTCTCCAAGTACCCGCATCTGCACAAGGCATTCGTGGACGTGGAAAGGCTTAGGTGGACTAGGATTCCGCTTAGCGGACAAGGCCAGGTGATTGCTGTCCGTCCATTCTTCCGACCGATATCTTATCTGTTTGGTCTGCAGTCGACGCCGCACCCTCACTCCTTCTATCGCGACGGAGATGATAAGCAAACCGTCTCTGTCGAGGTCGACGGCACCAAAGGGAAAGATAAAATGGTGGCGCACGTCCGAGGCGGGATGCGGGACCTGTTAGGTGAGCCGTGAACCCGGCTGCGCCGCATAGAACGCATACTGGGTCACTGCGGGCTGACAAGGTGATCCGTTTCAGTATTGAAGTCTACCGGCTCCGCCTTCCGTGACTTCGTACGCGATGAATTCACCACCCTTCTAGAGGTCCCGGACCGCATCTTCTCGACGTCCGTCGATCTCGAGTACGCATTTGGGGAAGTCAGGATCCCCGCGGAATATAAGGATTCAGAGAAGGTGGAGTCCAACGTGATTCAGCCCTGCTGCAGTTGACTGACTAGTTCTCTTCGTGGTTTATCAGGTGCGTCTGCCTATCGGAGAAACAGATATATATGCTGACATCTTTGATAGACCTTGAAGTCCTTTACCCTTTCCTCCGCCGGCAAGGGCGACGTCTGGGATGCTGACTTCGCTGCTGACCTTGCTCGAAAGATTACGCTCGACGTGTTCGCTACCGACGAAAGCGAAAGCGTTCAGGTACGTCGGCATGTCACAACTTTGTCTGTATGCTGATTGGGGCGTTTTCCCTATTTGCTAGGCCACTCTCTACAAGATGGCGCAGACGTTACTGAATGAAGACCAGTACATCAACACCGTCACTTACAAGCTGCCGAACAAGCACTACGTACCTGTGGATATGCGGTACATTGGGGTGGATAATGTGACTCCGTGAGCGTCCTGATCGTTTCGCCTTCGTTTCCATCTGCTCTTTCTCTTGCGGTGTGGGTGCACTACACGCTTCTGCGATGCTGCCGGTGCCTTCCCAGCGGTTTATACTTCGACTGCGGGCGCTGTCAACTTCTTTCTACCTCTTCGCTCCAGGAAGACTTGTCAAGGCTTTCTTGATGATCCATTTTGGGTGCCGGCGGTACGTTTGACGTAGATCGTCGGCGAGGGATCTCTCGGGCGTGCATGGTCGCGCAGATCCACTGAAAACAGTCTGGACTGCATCTTCCTCGACGTGCATTCCTCACGCCGATCTCGTCACCGCCGGGAATCCAGCCCTTCGAGCCCGCGTCACCGCCGGGACTGGTGCCAAGGGTGATAACGTTTGTGGATGTCATCCTCGTCGAGTCTGGACTCTCGGTGCCCACTTATTTACCGGCGGCACGGAATCGGATGCTCGGTCTCGCTCTGGCCGGCGCGTTTCGTCCGTCTGGGATGTCTGTCTGGTTGCTATTCGGGTACTGGCTATCGATGCGTCGCGATAGGAGTTCTACGGCCACGGCCACCATGCTAAGTTTCTACCCTCTTTGATACCCTTTCGCAATACCCCAGAGTGCAGTGATGCTGACCATGTGACAGGACCGAGGCGGAGGTGTTCACCCCGTTGGCCGCACCGAGGTGAGTGCGCTTCTCACAAGATAAATGGGGAATATACTGATGACGTCAATGTTTCTGTTTTGGGTGCTGTTTCGGTCTTGTCCTGCGCGGTTTGCTTCCTCTATTTCATGCCATTCTGCCGATGTTCAGTGGATTGATTACTGCTACAGTTACCAGAAAATAGGTGCTTTCGCTACGACGATAGACAGCAGCATGCAATGCAATACAAATTCAAAGAAGTGATGTAATTAGACGCATGACCATAAGCGGAAGGCGGGTGGCCCGGGGTCCTCGTGACGTCAGGCAGCCCCCGAAAGAAGATGGAATGTCATAACGATGGGAGAAGAGAAGAGGTTGCGTTTGCATTGCTTGCTAGCTCCAAACAGACCTTTGCTCCACTCGGACGACACCAGCTTGCCTCTCTCCTCGACACCGTTCCCGACAGCGCCGACGCTACCATGGGCGGCGACCACAAGTGTCCCGTGTGCCAGGCGACGTTTACGCGCCCCCAGCATGTCCAGCGGCATATGCGCTCCCGTGAGTCCCACTTCTAATACAAATATCTTGGAGTGTGGGGTTCGCTCCGTTGCACCCTCGAGACTCGGCGCCACCCTCCCGCTCCTCTCCGACAAGAGGGCTTACCCGTGTATTGCACAGACACCGGAGACAGGCCGTACAAGTGCCAGCACTGCGGTGATCAATTCGCTAGAAGGTGAGTCTTCGTGATATCTCGAGCACCGCTGGAGGTTCTGGTGGAAGCGACGTCGCGAGAGAAGGGACAAAGCCTGAGAGCAGTCGCGGGTCAAATCATGACGCGGAATTGATACGAGACTTGCGGCGATTCCACCAGTGCTGCCAGGCCATCTTCACTTTCGCACACTAACGCGATGACATGCACCCAGTGACCTCCTCTCTCGACACGTCAACAAATGTCACGCAAACGAAAAACCTCCAACAACATCAGCGCCTAACCAACGGCGGAAAGGCTCTGCAGCGGCCTGCCGCGCCACGACATCCAAGCAAGCCTGCGACCAGTGCGTCCAGTCGTCGCTACCTTGCGACGGCGCGAACCCGTGCTCGAAATGCGTGCAGCGCAAGTGCCGTTGCACCTACGTGAAATTCCACAGGCAAACCGCCCCTGTCGGCCCTGGACACCAGATCCGCCACGAGCCTGGCGATGTCCTAGGCGTCGGCGTGCCTGGTATGGCGGGTGCCTTTGGGTTCGACCCGTTGACTGGGGCCCCGCGATATCAGGACGACTTTTACCTGAACCCCGCGCCGGGGACTGGCCTGGCGAACCCCAACGTCATGTTGCCCTCTATGTCTCTCGACCAGCTATACGGTCAGCAGGCCCCAGCCACGGTGACGCAGCAATTCACATTCCCACCTCTTTATCCAGCTGGAGCCGGGGCCGCTGCAGGCGCCGCTCCTGATTACGACGCGGCTGCCCCGAATGGCGCAGCCGGACTCGACTACATCATGCGCTATCGTGCACAAGCCGATCTGCTACGAAGAGCTGGCGTGCCAGTTCCCCCACCCGCTGGCTCACTCCCCGCAAACGGAGGGGGAGTCATGCCTGGACTTTACGCCGACAATACCTCGACGAACCCGGCTCGCTTCTCTCTCTCGACCGCGGCATGGCCGCAGCACTCGTCCAGCCAGCCGGACCTGCAGGCGTATGCACAGAATGCGGACCTCGGGTCGCGGCGGCACCACTACGAGAACGGGTCGACCACGAGCCTGGCGGGGAGCGACAGTCGGCACTCTCTGTATTCGTCCACCAGCTCGACGAGCTCGAGGCATCAAGACCACGGGTCGAACAGCGTGTCCCCCGTCCCGCCACCGCAGATGGGCTACGCGAACAACCAGTACGCGCAGCAACAGGCGGCGAGACCCGTGTCGCAGCAGTCCGCGCATCCGGGCTCGGTCGCGTCGCTGCTGAACAACATGAGCACTCACCGGGATAGACGACACTCGATCGCGACGAGCCATAGCGGGGACTACGACTCTACGTACGACTATGAGAGCACGAGCTCGCACGGCCGCGAAGGCTCCGTTCCGTCGTCTTCCGACCACGAATACTCGAACCGCGCTCCCTCGGTGAACAGCCATCACTCCTCGGCGCATCACTCACACTCTAGTTCCATCAGCAATAGCGTCGACGGAGAACGTGGGCAGCAACACGAAGGCGAGGGGGGGTTCTCCAGTGCGTTCGGGATGATGAGTCTGGATGATCCGAACGTCCTCGCCGGACTTAGCAACGACGCGCCGCCGTTCTTCAGCGGGGAAAGCATGAACGGGATTATAAATAACTCGCAGGGCCAGGGAGGTGAGAACGAGCCAACACCGGGCGCGAGCATGAAGACACCGAGCACGCGCGAGGTGGAGACGAGGGAGTTGCGGGACTTCTGGAAGCAGTACATGCGCACGCCGCTGAGCTCTACCGGCGGCAGCGGGTGGACGCCTATCTTTGGCGGTGATGGCGGCGGGTTGTTGGGCCGGCCGAGCCCGCCGAAGAGGGGCCTGAGTCGCGTGGCTAGTTTGCCGAGCGTGAAGACGCCCACCGGGCTCGGGGACGTGAACCGCACACTACTGCAGCCTCTCGTCGTTCCTGGACAGGATGGGGAGCAGGGACAGACGAGGACGGCTTTGCACTTTGCTGATAGGGATGATCTTAAGAGTTACGAACAGGCGGTATTGGCGAGGAAAGGACTGACGAATCTGAACCTTGTGCCGAAACGCGCCAGGCAGCAGAGTGGTCAGCAAGGGCCGGGAGGAGGACAGGGACAGGGACTGAGGTTGCCGCCTGTGGGAGTTGTCACAGGGATCGCTGGTAACGTCAGTCTTGTGCCGAATAACATGAGCGGGAGTAGCGGAGGAGCGGATGTGAGGAATACTCAAGCGCCAAATGCTGCAGGAAGTAGGCCAGGGTCGGCTATGAGCGGCGGCAGCGGCGGTAGTGGAGGGTCGTCTTCGCTTGCGAATGCTTTGCAGGATGCCGGTAGTCGGCCGGGGACCGCCCAGTCAGAAAACGACGGACACCACGGTGGTCGGCCGAGCGTGAAGAGGCTAGCAAGCCAGACGCTTCAGCCTGAATATAGCAAGAGGCCGCAACTCAGCCGCCCCACGCCGCCGACGTTCAATGCTCCACCTCCGCTCTGGGGCCAAGGGCAACGACAAGATCAGGAGAACGCGGTGGCCGACGGAGATGGTGAGGACGGAGACAGACGGACAGTGAACATCTCGGAGCGCATGAGAAGAATGAGCGCGCCGACTGTTGCTGGGTATCCTTAAATATTGTCATATGGGTACGCACCCATCCTCTTCCTTTGTGCTCGACTGAGGTTCATGGAGCTAAACCTAGATTCTTTGTCCAGCTGGTTTTAATGACTTATTCGCGGCGTGGATATAGCCGACTTCCTGCTTCTTCTCTTCCCTCGTCTGCATCGTAAGGATGCGGGGGCGGGATGAATACCTCGAGGATTTCGACGATCCCTTTTCACGTGTATGTGCTTTTCTTCCGCCTCCCTTATGCTTTAAGCTTCGCCACTCGACTGCCCTGCGTTGCCTTGATGCTTGACACGAACCTGTATTACAAGCCCCCTTCTCCCATCGGACGGCCCTTTCCCCATAAAGATTGATACGATCCTGTACAACATGATACGAATGATTGGAATGAGTTATGTAGTGTAGTGTACTCGACTAATGTGACAATAGAGTTGTCTCGAATGAAACGTCAGATTTGACTCCTGCTCGTGTGCGTCTTGTCACTGTCAGGGGAGGGATGGAATCATGATTGCTTCGCTAGGGCAGCCATGAAACCATGTCGGGCTGATCATTCGTAAACTCTGACAGAAGCCAAGTCCCAGTACGCATTGATGAAAGCAGCGGGATTTTCGTCGACGTAGGCTGATGAGTAATAGGCGTCGGATACAGCGAACGTCCAAATTAACGTATATGAATGTACTCACTGACGCAGTCTCCTGGACATCCATCGGAATTGAAGACCGCGCCCGCCCAGTCGCCGCCTTCCACTGTAGTTAGCAAAGCACTACCATGTCATTTTATCCAATACGACGTACAGAGAGTGAGGTTGATGATAATATTGTTCTCGCCGAACTCTTCGGCAAGATCGCAACTTGTGCTGTTCGGGAAGTACGCGGTGGGTGTACCCTGTACAGAAAAGGATGAATAACAGTACCTGTCCAGATGAGAGGAAGGCATACCCAGAGTTTGGGGTCTATGATTGGGGACGCGATGGGCAGGGAGACGTCGAGGGGGACGGAGCGGTCGTTGCGAGGCCAGAACCATATCTTGATGTAGGCGTTCGTGCGCTCCATGGCGTACCACCCCCCGCCGTTCTCGTTGAATGCGGGCCCGTAGCTGTTCATGCTCGGCGCTGAGACCCCGCACCCGGCGTTGTAGTTGTCGAACGCATTGCAATCGGTCGTTTCAGTCGTCCTATGAGAAGCAGAATGACAAATCAGGCCAACCGAGATCAGATTGAAAAAGAGAACCAAGCGCACCCGGTCTGTGTGCGGTTCGTCGCGGGCATGGTGCACCCCGGGCCGGTGTGGAGGGTCATGGAGTTGGGCGCGACGTCATTAACGCCCTCGAGGATGTCCACTTCGCCCTCGTATGGCCAGTTGTTCGCGCCGGTCTCCCAAGCGGCAGGCCATGTCGCGCAGCCTTGCGGCATGTGCCGGATATCGAAGCTACAAACAAGCTTAGTTTCGAGGTAGGGTCCGGGAAGGAGGAAAGAAGGGAGGGATACAAGGAGGGATGGGGAAGTACGCACATGACGACGTGCGTGGTGTATGTCTTATAGGACATGATGCGCACGCTGTCGCGCCCCGGGTCGCTCGCGTTCAGGACGGTGGTGTGGTCCGCGCGCATGACGAAGCTGTCCCAGGACGCGTACGTGAGGTTCTTGGCGAGCGCGATGGACTCATTCACGTAGTTTCTGTTCCGAGGTGAGAAGGGGGAGTCGAGCGGCAGGTGGGTGTACTCACACGCGACCGTGGGTGGGGTCTGCGATGGCTTGGAACTGGAAGGCTTTGAGGAACTCGGAGCCGACGTGGTAGTCCGAGAGGTAGTACAGACCCGGGATGGTGGCACGCACATAGGCGGCCAATGCTACGGAGACGAACGCAGTAACCAGAATCATAGCAACGCCGCGAACTGCGAGTGAACGAAGGAAAGACAAAGAGAAAAGAGCGGAAGTGCGAACGTGCCGTGGCAGTCAGAGCGAGAGAGGGGGAAGAGGCTCAAATAAATGGCTGAGGCAGCAAGGGCATGCGTAAATATAACCGTGTCTTTGCATGACAGGCACGCATGGACCGGCTGTCGATCGTCCGAGGAAGGCCCGAAGGTGAATGGGTCCCTGACCTGAGTGGATTTGCTGGCGCAGCGAGCGAAGGAATGTCCGACGCGAGATATCTCCTCTAATGGTATATCTCAGCCAGAGTGCTTCGCTGCGGTTCCAGGCATTCCTCAGCTGGACCAACACAGAACCACACGGGCTGTCAGACCAGAGGGATGTCTAGCACTTGTGAGTATCGAAGCAAAGATCCAGAGCCGTTGCACGAGGTTAGAGAGGCAGAGGAACGAAAGGCGATAAAGAGCGGGTGCAGTGCACTGTTCCCCGGGACTTAAATAGGTGCTTTGTGTGATATCCGGGTTTCAGTTCCTAAATCCCGTTCCGCAGGACAGAGAATATCGAAAGGGGGACGAGTCGTTCCTCGTCACCCTCCCCGTCACTCCCTAGCGGTCGACTGAGATCGGTGACAAGGACCGACCAACATATCAGTTTCCAATTCATCTCCAATGTGCTTATCCTAGTAGACACCGTAAGTTCCAGGATAGACCCTCGCGGACTCCGGATGCGGGGAGACCGTAGTCTTAAGTTGAAGACATACCTTACACGAATTCCGGCATGAATCTCGGGATCGACGAGATGACCGATTTCATCTTGGCGCGGAAGCTAAGATAATGGTGGCAGTGATATACCTTAATTTCATCCCTTCGCATTGGAACTTCAATCGATGGGGTGGTGAGGAGTTCGACACCTCAGACCAAGTCACTGTACAGTAGAACTCTCGGACGAGGTCGACAAAGGATCCGGATCGGGCGAAACTGTCTGACTTGACCGATTCAGTCTGACAAAGCTCGATAACTCCCAAGGAGACCTCGGGTGATGTTTTGTGGCAATCGATCTTTGTTAGCAACTCAAGCTCGAGCTCGCCGGTGGTGGTGGCGTCTGCCGCCAAAGACGCGTCGCCTTGCCGCTGCCGGCGATTCGGCGTCTTTCACTCTGCTTGATTGATCCTTGAACAACGGGACGCCTTTGGGCCTTTGGCTGCTTCTAAAATCGTGAATGTACTGCTAGTTCTCTCACCACTGTTGAGTATGAAAGTCCAGATCACTGAGGAACAGTACATCTGTTCAACGCCACCCCGGCTTGACTTTCGAACGTAGGGGATGTGGCGGCCGCAAGTCCGCCGCACGTCCCCGTCAGGCCTGCACTGCACGATGCGTCCGCTCTGATATAGTCTGATACGGATTGATATGGAAGCCTAGATTTGCATCGCGACGTGTCGAAAGCTGTTCTCCCAGTGATGAGGCATCGCTCCGGACAACAAGAATGTCCATCCATAGCCCCTATTTGGTAGGTCTCAGATCACGAAAGATGTACGGCATAGAGGGCATACAGAGGATATAAGACATCGGTCGAGGCCTCAGAGACCACTATCCCATCCGTCCCATCCTATCTCATCTCATCTCATCCAACCAGCCAGCCATGTCCAAGGGCGTCGTCCTCATCACCGGTATTACAGGGTATGTATACGTCGTCGTATGCTCGTGAGCCCACACCGTGTCTTACATTCTGCATTGTCTGCAGGTACGTTGCGACCCATACCGCCCTTGCCTTCTTCGAGGCCGGCTACACCGTCAAGGGCACGGTGCGTTCAGCTGAGAAGGCCGACTTCTGGATATCCGCCTTCCCGCAGCACAAAGATGCCTTCCAGTACGCGATCGTCGAGGACATGACCCTGCCGGGTGCCTACGACGAGGCGATCAAGGGCGTCGACATCGTCGCACACATCGCCTCGCCCACGCACTGGAACCCCAAGGACAACGAGAAGGACATCCTCCTGCCGGCGATCAACGGCACGAAGAACATCCTCAGCGCGACGAAGCTCGAGCCGCGCATCAAGCGCGTCGTGTTCACCTCGTCCTTCGCCGCCGTCTCCGACGCGCGCAAGGAGGTCAGCCCCGACAAGGTCTTCACGCCCGCGGACTTCAACGACATCACGTATGAGGAGGGCAAGACCGCGACTGAGCACCGCTGGACGTACCAGGCGTCCAAGGCGCTCGCCGAGAAGACGTTCTGGAACTTCATCAAGGAGGAGAAGCCCTCCTGGGCGGGCTCCGTCGTTGCACCCATGTATGTCTTCAACGCAGCTTCTGGGGATGGATGGACCGCTAATCGCGAATGTACAGCGGCACCTACGGTCCGCCCCTCCAGCCCGTCAAGTCCCTGAAGGACATCAACATGTCCTGCCAGTTCTTCCTTGGCCTCGCCAACGGCACGTTCAAGAACGGCGTCCCCGCAATAGGGTTCCCCTTCTTCGTTGACGTCCGTGACGTCGCCCTCGCGCACCTCCGCGCCGTCGAGCTCGACGTCGCCAAGGGCCAGCGCTACCTCCTTGTCGGCGGTCCCTACGTTCGTTCCTCCTGCTTCTTCCCACACCGATACATAAAATTAACTGCATTGGAAAATACAGAAACCCGAGCAAATCGTCGACGTCGTCGTGCGCAACTTCCCCTTCCTCAAGGAGAAGCTCCCCGAGGTCGACATCACCAAGGTCGACCTCGAGTCGACGCCGTTCAAGATCGACACGTCCAAGACGACGGGCGAGCTCGGCATCACGTTCACGCCCTTCGAGAAGATGATCGTCGACACCATGAACCGCCTGCTCTTCCTCGCGAAGCAGTTCGGTGCCATCCCTTGAAGTGCCTAGCCTTAGCGTGTTGTAGGGCGTGTAGAAAATTTGACGTGTATCATGTATCATTACGGATCGATGACTGCTTTCACGGATTTAATGGATACCATTTGCATAGAGCTGCTTGCTTGGAAGTTGGGTGGGAAGGCGCAATTTCCTAGTGGGGTGTCGTCAGGAGTACCCAATCTTCAATATTCGAATTTTGCTGCTCCGCACAGCATCTCGTTCGCCCCACTTGATTCAGATGGGTCAGAATCGCGAGCTCGAGTCTATCATCGTCCGCTCCGTATCTTCGGTTTTCCTTGCTCGAGTTGCTGGGACTTAAGAGCAATCCCGCTGTTGGTGGAACATACCGCGTCGACGGTGCGTTACGCTTCTAGTCGCAGCGAGATTCCGCTGATTACCTGCATACATTCAGAGTCTTCGAACTCGTCTAATTGCAGGTGCAACATGCTGTGATGGTCGACACACTGCCAGCGGCACTGGCTTCAGAGTTCAGAGGCCCTTTACGACTCGGAATGGCCGGTCCCGCCGTCCATCGTCCGGACAGTTTCGCAGGCGTTGCGCCTCCCAGCTAAAGTCTCGCTATCTCCGAGTCCCTGCTCTCGCTTTTCGCAACTACATCGCACTTGTTCAGATTTTGGAATCAGTGTTCTCGGCTCGACATGTCCCTTTCCTCAGACTTCTTCTCATCATCCCCTGACCTTTGTTTCGTGACGTCCGTCCTCTCACATCCTCTATGGTGCCTGGCCAGATTGCCGACGGAACAGATAATATTCGTAGGTCTGAACTGCTATCATTCAAGTCTGATTCATGAAGTTGATCATTTCGTAACTTCGGACATGGCTGGGAAAGGTGCACAATGTCCCCCACTGGTCTCTGGAGTTCCCAATTATCCTCGACTTGCATCGAGGGCGGATTCTGGCAGGCTCGTTATTGGTATCGTTATGGCGCAAATGCCTCCCTACTAGGGCTTCTAAACTTGCACTTCGGCGGAACGGCGCACCACCACCAAGTTCATCGACCCCTCGGTACCGAAACTTATTGCCCGACCAGAATAAATGGATGTAGGACAATCCTCGGCTTCCCAGCGCTCAACATCAAGGTCTCGTAAGACAGCGTGCCTGGGTGCATTAAGAAGGCCGAGGCGCTGCTAAGCTGAGCACACTCGGCGGATATGATGTCTGGACGGAACGACATAAAATCCCTGGCATAGAAGGCCTGCAGGCCACCCCAGGTTTTCCCTTGTTCAGGTGACGGTGTGTTCAAGTTAACCATGGCGTCCCTCTCCCAGCTCTCCAAGATGCTTCTTGCCATGACTCCTCTCTTAACGCTTTCAGGCACCGAAGCGTATACCACTGGGATCGCCCAACGCTCGGTTCCTGGACCTCTCGTTTGGGCAGCGAATCAAACGCTCGCAGGATGTATCTGTCCAGCCGACTCTTACGGCGAATGGGGGATTCTCATCAATATATTCCCCGGGTACCAATGCGCGTATCCCAACGGTGCCTGCGCGTGGAGCGACGTCGTACGTAGATATTCGCTATACTACCGTACCGTGTCTTTGACATTCGGACGATACAGAGCGGCCGACTCCAAAATACTCCGCAAGGGAACTGTGAAGCTTATGCCCCATGTCCCAGTACCGGATGCACTTGCCCGGACGATCTCAACGGAGACGCAGGTGTCTTGATTAACTACTTCAGAGGCTATCAATGCGCCTACCTCCGAGGCATTTGCACTTGGGATGAGGTAGACTGTCGTCATGTGCTCCGCATAGTTTCTCTGCTGATTCAACGCCTGATGCAGTTTGGGAATGTGGTTACTCTTGCTGGGGCGAACCCGAGCAACTGTCTCGCGACCGACGCCTGCAGCGCACTCAACTAAATTACCTTGGACTTCCGTCCCTGTACAGCGATTCCATTACAAGCTGCTGTTATCGGTGAAGATACTGTTTAACTATGGAAATTGTAAGAACGGCGAAGTTGTAGGTATTTCAGAGCGAAGACTGTCCCTGGGTTTCTGTCTCGCTTCGCGAATGGGCCCCTGAGATGCACTTGACAGCAGAGATACAGAAAAGGTCGAGGTGCAGAGGTTGACGAGGGTGAGCGCTGGATAATTTACAGCTTTGCAGATCAAATACTCCGATCGTCATCGCCCATGCCCAGGCTCTACTTGGATGGATTTCCACGATTCCTGCCCACCTACCATGTACGGTGGCTGATGGCTTTATCAGCTTGATATGTACTGACTGCTTCAAAAGTGTTTCTCGCGTGTGAGGCTTTCAGGGCCTCAGGTGAGCTCCTGAACGCTGTGACCCAAACGAGTTCGCCGTCCGTCCGGCGAGCTGTCCGAAACAGCAAGGCCTTCTTAAGCCTAAGGGTGTTGAGACAAGCGAGATACTCTGTCCTTGCGCCTCGTCCCGCTTGCATCACATTCATCTGTTCTCCTTAGTTTCGTCCTAAATTGCGAACAGCCTGTACTTTCAAGGCTGACAGGATCTTGGACCCATAAGACTCCAAGTCCGTAACATTCTTCTGTATCGACAGCATGTTTCAGTGCTTAGACTTACCATTAGAGCTTCCTTCATCCCACATCGCGTTGCAACCCTTACCGATTGCCGTCAGTATGTCTGCATGTCTCCATTCCGTTCCTACTAATCAAGCCTGACACTGACATGTCTTGGCGAGTAGTCCGACTCCAATGCAGCTCTTCAGTCTCATACACGGAAGCTATGATGCCCGCATCATGATACTAACATTGCTCGATATGCAAGATCTTGCATGTTTGTCAATTACCACCTCCGCGTTGCTAGATGTGTGTAGGCAAAGAATGGTCCAAGAGGTCATTTTCTATGGAGAGACGGCTCTTTCAAAGGCGGTTTGCTTCTGCCACTCCATGCTCCGCGATCCATCCTGGCCGCCTACGTAGACAGACGCTACACTTTCACTATCACACTATCGAAGTTCTCGATGATATCGAAGAACTGGGCTAAAGGCTTGGCTCACCCAGACGAGTCCAGTGAAGATATGCCAGAGTTCCTGGCGACACTCTTTGCACCCCTCCTAGAATCTTTCGTTAACATATCCTTGCTCAATCTGTCTGGAACAGAGCACCTGCAGTCCTTATATACTTTCGGCAAGGCGCTTGCTGCGTATTCAGCCCGCATGGAACTGGTGTCCTTGGATGGGCGGAAGCTCGTAGAACTGCTTGGGGATGCGCTGGCGCACTGCTAGCCTTCCTTGCGAAGAGTCCATTTGCGCCTAGGAGACGAGAATTGGTCAAGCATCTGGCTTCTCTTGCGTCCCTGTCGGGATACCCTCGAAGAATTGCTCATAAAGTCTGTTGGTTCTCGTACTATTTCACGAATGGATTCACTCTACCCATGGCCAACATGACCGACCTCGGGATCGTTCAACCTTACGTATCGGTCTTGCCCTTCAGTAACTCCCACAGGTACGGACAGCATTTCCGAACTTGTGCGATCTTCGGCTTACATCCAATAATGTGCACGGCATCAATCTGCAAACCGCCTCTGACAATATCTGTACCGAATGGAGCTCGTTCTGCCTTTTTTCCGGTAGTGCAAGCACTCTGCTTTCACTTGGCCTCAGCTGTCGGATCCCATACTAGTATTTGAGCTTGGGATCTGATCACTGTGAGTGTATGTCTTCCACCGATTCTCCTAGGTTTGAAGCTGTGCATCTCACGTAAGACTTAGTGGACGAAGTACGACGTGCCGATCCTCCCAGAGCCAGGGCCACCTGGAACCTCCATGCTGCTCTGCGACTTGCACAACCCCGATGCTTTTGTTTGCAGATCCCCGATCCATGAAGATGTGGACGATGCGCTTGGTAAGGCATCATTCTGGGAAGCTTCGCGGCGCCTGGAATACTTTATACTGTACATCCAGAATGGGCCATGCTGTAATCGGTTGCTTGATTTCTTGGTGTGCCACACTGTGAGCGGATGCCTGGCTTGGAAAACTGGGGCAAAGACTCGAAGTATTCGAATCGTTTCAGGCTGCTGCTACACGACCCTCCTATCTCTCTCTCGCGATGTCAAACACGCGCTTCTATGCACTCACGGATGATGATTCGCCGATTCTCCGGTGCAGGGTCTCTGAGTCTCTCGTCAAGCTCCTGCGGGACGATACGACAAGCCTTCCGCGTTCCTTCACGATAGTTTCAGCCTCGCTACATTACGTGGAGATACCGATCCGCGAACCAATCACATTTCAACGTGTAACTCACTTGTACAGGATGCGCAGGTACCCGTCTGCGTTCGCAGATCTCGAGGACCCGAGGGCTGTAAAGCTATTCGAAGTCAACACTTGATTCGGCGCCTTGTAAGGCGTTCACCTTAAGAGAGTCACGGGGGCTGCGAATCCACTGACCGCATACTCCCTACTAGGACCAATTCCTTAGATCACGACAGGAGCCGTGGCCGCGAGACAAGCGGATGGTTCCGTATTTTTATACCTGTAATATTACCTAGTAGCCATTGTCGAATGCATGGAGGAGCCTGTATAAGAGATCCAAGATAGACACTGAACGATTCCTCCCTCTCGCGGATGGTACTTGACTACTGACCTCGAGCGCGTCGCGCCACCGAATGTTCACTGCGCGCAAAACCCTTGTCAGAATTATCACATAGTTAAATCGAAGTCCTTCAAGTTCAAGGGTGGATGAAGGGATGAAAGCAAGTACAAGCAAACAACTTGTATATGTTAGTCAGACACATCTAATGAAGCGAGAGCGCCTCATACAATAACAATACTGTATCCCCAGCAATTCCCGGGACTAGGGATCAGTTGCCCAACCCGCTACTCTTTGCTCGGTCTACCCGAAACTTGTAGTACTCCCCGCTTGTCATAACAGGGTACTTCATGGGATTCTCCTTCGACACGCAGCTGGGCACATCGAACCCAAAGAAGAACGGGCACGAGTACCGCTCCTTCCCGCTCTTGTTAATGACACGATGGACGGTCGATACGAAGAAATCGTTCGTCTGGCGCATGAAGCAGTCAGCGATGTTGACGACAAGAGCACCAGGTACTGGAGGGGCTTTGACCCAGTCCCCGGACCTGGAGAGAACTTCGAGTCCCCCGCAGTCGTCCTGGGTAACCATCGTGAAGCATTCGAAGTCTGTGTGGGCTCCGATACCGTTCTGCTCTTCCGCTGGGGCCTGCAATGAAAGAGGTTGCTATCAATATTCCCGCCTTTCTGTCTTCCGACAAACGTACCTCCTGCTCAGGATAATGCAAAATACGCATAGCCGCTTCCGGTCTCTTCACGTACTCATCGAAGTAGTCCTCAGGCATACGCAGCGCCAAGGCGAACATCCGCGTCATCTTGCGCGCCAGCATTAGTAGCTGCGTATGATATGCATACAACGTCTCCTTGAAGCCCGGGAGACCATCTGGCCAGATGCTGATAGAAGGTCTCTCCTTATCCACAGCGGCAGGATCGTATTGTGCGTCGTAGGCCCAGTTGAATGCCTCGCTAAGGTCTAAAGCTCGGTCAGTACGGTTTCTACTTTCTGGTAGTCGCCCACAGGCGCACAGACCGTTGTACTTTCGCTGGTTTCGGTTATAGCCTTGCAGGGGGTGGTACCCCACATACTCGTTAGGCACAAGCCCCGTCCATACGCTCATTTTCTCTTCCATAGGAAGGGCAAAAAACCGCCTCGCCTGCTCGAACGTATCCTCCTTGTACCTTCCTTCAATCCCCTAGGGCCGAAATCCAGGTGAGCCAAGTAAAAGACAAGCGTTTGCGACACTCACATGATTAACAGCGTAGAAGAACCCTATGCGGGATGCAGCCTCGCGGACTTGTTCCGCCACCGCCTTGCGATCCTCGATGTCCTTACTGAAGATTCCACTGATGTCAATGATGGGTATTTCTCCCGTGTCTTTCGCGACGTTCGACTTGTAGGACACTATCTGGCCGTTCTGCAGCTGCAGTGTCGATACGGTAGCATTCGATTCGATGGTGGATGTCTGTGACATATCGACAGGGCCGTGGGGTCAACCATCCTACGGCCTGCTATATGAAGCGTTAGCCTGACAAATATCGCGCATCCTTGTGTACCGTTGAGATAGTGGATCGTCGTTTCATTCGAGGCTATTCGAAGAACCAGATAGCGGGGACAACCGAGAATAGTATACAGTATCATATTATGGGTTGCCGTACCGAGAGAATACCTTCCTGCCGGCGGCAAGACACAGGGTATAACGTCGAAGTGGTACGTCCCATCATTGCCTGTACAGGACTCTCGGAGCCAGCGGAGTAAAACTATCCTGGCCTGACGCTCCGATTTTCACTGTAATCATTCGGCGTTCGATTATTTAGGAGTAATTCGACTCACCGAGGGCAAAGCTACTTTGCGAGCGCCGAGCGCGATACGCGAAACAACTCCAAAGAAATCTGATTTGACTGTAACTAGGACGAGACTCTATTTGTTCGTGCGTGATGAAGCGACAACAGCTCTAGCGAAACAGCAGAGCCTCCACACGTTGCCAGCTGGCGGTCCTTAAGAAGTGGTTCAGCAAGCCTTCCAGCTCTGGACCTGTCGGCAACGCGTGCGCATGCTGAGCGCAGCGCGATCAGTTGACGATTGGGAGGGATGGTATGGGGATATTGTTTGCCGCGCAATATGTCCGGACCTCAGGATCAACTTGGAACTTGACTCAGCGACGAGGTCTAGCTGCAAGAGCAAAGAATATTCATTTTGCCGAACTCTGGCAGAGCCTAAGTCCATTAGCAGGAATGATTCGCTGAGCAATAGTCATGTTATGCACACACATGAAGCTTAGCGTCCGATTTCGTCTTTGGAGCCGCTTACATCTTGTGTAATATATCTTCCCCAAGGGTATCGAGAGAATGGGGAGAATTCCACTTCGATGCAAGCGGCACACGCTCTCGCAGAAGCGGCTGAGTGTATCTGAGTCCCAGCTGTATCACCTTCGCGTGTCCGGCTTCCTCATGCTCCTCTACACCATAACACGCGAATATCTCAGTCACCAATCACAAATAGGGTTTCAATCCGAACGAATGCCGTGGTGCCAGCTCCCAGAAGTCCTCGAGGAACCAGCCAAGAACCCGAATGGCGACCAGCGATTGGTTATACTTGCCAGTGGGCGAGGTAGAGGTGGCAGCAAACGCTTCAGCGCCTAGAAGCAACTGCTATATGCGAGTGTTCCGTTCGTCGAGAACGACGGCTTTGGGCAGGGGAGTAGAAGGCATCCGTTCATGCCTCCTACTCAAGGAGCAACGGTTCAGGAGCGGTATTTCCCTTATGTAATGCACGTTGGCAGATCGAGCGCCACCCTTTGACTTGACTTCGGCTCACTGTATTTAGAAACCGTCTGTAACTGCTTTTCACGGAATCGAAACGTAACCATCTAGATTCAACGTCCGGCGTCTCCTCCAACGCACGATATTTGGGGCCAATCCGCTCGACATTGTTCCTACAACTGGAGGCCGTCAGACATTGCTGATTGCTGAGTCCATACTGGACATAACGATCACTATTTGGATCTTTATCCGTTGGAGGGGAAGTAACTCACGAAATACTGAAGACCAGCTAATACGAAGATGCGAAGAAAATCGCAAGTGACTCGCCAGCAGTGGTTAGATGAAGGTTGTCCATTTCGGAGGACTACAACTCTATGCTCTCCTTCGCCTTGAACTTCCTTGCTGCACGTTCCGAGGACCTAAAACAGAATTGATTGCCGTAGAGCTCGAACTCGAGATGCGGTATATCCAGTACGGTCTGAGCGATTGTTAGCGTCGACGATGACAATGGCTGGCCGGTAGTCGGCAATGTAGAGTGGAGAGGAACGAAGAGTTTGAAAATGGAGTTCCGTTTGGGGAGTACTGGTGGGTGTCAGAATTGGCCGAGCGAGCATGATCCAAGTCGTACGACATACGTTTGACCTGGTTTCGCTGGGTTATTACGCGGAACGCGTTTTCAGTCTCGAGTATGACGATTCCAGATAACCCAATAAGAGCAGGGTTCTTCGCCTGGCCGACTGATGTCACAATATAACGGATGGTCAAGGGACTAGGTGAAGAGTTGCGTACCGGTGATTAGCGAGCCGTGAAAATCCGCCTTCACAAGCTTCGCGTGCATGTTGGAAACATTGGGTGTTGACCGGGCATTGGACCGCGGAGGAAGATTGTGTAGCTCGGACATGTACCCTAACCACATGTGATGAAGCGGGAGGAAGAGGTCAAATCTGGAGGCGTCGAAGCGAAAGCGTGAACGAACGGTCGCGCGCCAATACAATGCCGACTAGCCTTGACTGAGATTTGTGCAGCCTCCAAGGACCTCTCTGCACAGCAAGCAACCCCTGCCCAGCCTTTGCCTTCGCTTCTTTCCGTCTCGCTTTCTTCTCGTCCCGTTCCTTCTTCGCCTTACTCTCCTTGGCTGGGTTCTCCAGCATAATCTGTTTCCCGGAAATACGGGATGCATATGTACCGGCTGGATCAGATGTCGTGAGGTGCGACTGGACATAGGTCGGAGTGAAAGGTGCTGTGGAGGTGATAGTCAATCGGCGATTGGCAAGTGGCGCGTAGGGATTGACCGGGGCATTGGGAGTCCTCGAGCGGGACGCTACTGCGGTCACGTCAAGGACGACTAGTTCCTGGCCCGAAGGAGGTGCCATTTCTGCGTATGCATCGACTTCCAAGGTTAGGACTCGTACGGAACGGCTTTCGAAGTTCGTAGTTTCCGTTCGGACTTTTGCGGCTGTGCACTTGTGCTGCTCGGGATCATCCGAGTCCGGGTGTGGCTTCGTTCGCAAAGTTCTAGTCATCGGTGAATGACGGACATCATTTGTTGAAAACAGTTGGTGGCCCATTTGCTCATGATCACATGCCGGAACAGATAAAAACTAGACCCTAAGCTTTCTGTCAAGGACAGGGGATTCATCTCGGACTGCAAACACCGATTCAACCGAAGTCGCAAATACATCATTCATGTAAATCCTCAGACAACAAATCCCACCCTTCCTCGTCGTTATCGCATGTTTTCTTACTCCCGAGCGAATCAGGCAACAAATCCCACTCCTCTTCGCTGACATCCTCAAAGTCATTGTCGCTATCAGTACCCATTCTCTGAACATACTCAGACAAGGCAGGAGATGCAGTCAACTCGCCCATGTCGTGGCCGCGACGAAAACAACCGCTGCTTCCTCAGAGCCGGCGGGTAGGGTGGGACACGGCGGCATTGATACACCAGGGCACGTCGTGAGCACATTCTTGACGAGTTCCGGGATGGCTTCGATACTGTTTTCGATGGCATTCTTGATCCTCTGACCCACCGCCCGCTCCAGCACTGAGGTTCTCGTCGGAACGAGTCCGTAGGGCAGGAGGGGGCGGCGGAACAGAGGCAGGAGGATGCGCGACGTCATGCCCAATGATGCTTTTGTCCACACGTATCACCTGCAGCTGGTTCAAGAGCGCCGTCCACGACAGCCCGGCATTCGGCGAGGGTAAGCCTCCCACCGCATTTCCTGGGGCTTTGCACTGCGGCTCTACAAATGTAGCACTTGCCTTGCCTGCGGGACACTAAGACAAAGAATTACTGCGTTGGGAGGCAGCACGCACCTGGCCTCTCGCTCTTTTCGCGCGCCGTCGATACTTTGCTGTGAAGGACTTCCGCCTCGCGTTCATCGGGCGAAACCGAAGCCGAACTTGCATCCCTGGATCCTTGGTCAACGCCGCAGAAAAGACGAGCCAACCGTACTAGCTTACATTGCTAGGAAACCACAGAAAAGATGGTCGGTCGGAGGAACACTCTAACCCAGCGCGCCCCTCCTGCGCCGAAATCACGCCTCGCCCTCCAGCCAGATCGACCATCCGATAGTAGAATATTCCATCCTTGCTGTTGTCTCGGGAGGCAACCAAGGCGCCTTCCAAACCAGAATCGGTCAATAACTGGATATGGGGTACGCGTGAAAGATGCGGGCCCGCGCCGCGAACAGGATCTTGTTGGAGGGTTTGGGGATGGAGGATTTGATCTTCGATTTATGCTTCTTCGAGAGCGTGGACTGAATTGACATGTCAATAGTAAGAAAAGCGCAGACGATGCCAGAAAGCAGGTGGGAGTCTTATCCACAGCAGTCAAACGGCTCCTTGGTATATACGGCTTGTGGATGGCCATGGAGTCCTCATTAAGACGGCGCTCTGCACACGTTTTCCGTCAAGCTGTGTATACCTACTTGTATCGGAAACTTGAGGGTCCCCTGCGTTCCGTCGAAGGCTCCCTTGTTCATATCCAAGTCCAAAAATATCTGTATTTTATGTTCCCTCCGAAAGCTGTCGGTACGCATGCCGGATTTCCCGGGTTGAAGAGGAAATAATGCGCGCCAACCTGCAGATTTTCAGAAAGTTATGACAGATCCGGGTTAGACATATTTGAAAGCACCGACTGCTGAATCCATGCTGCGTTGGAGCCTGTCAGGTCGTCTCTTGTGTTGTGAATGAAACCAGAGACCTGAGTAACTGAAGACTGCCGCCGAAGTGGGCCACTGCAAACGGCCCTCCGGCTAGTTCCGTAACGTCCGCAGCCTCCCACAAGGAGACGACATTGTGTTCAACCCCATCTCGCAGCACTCGAGCTTGTCCGGACAGTCGACGTCCAAGTCGTCAAATCCAGTAGCCTTCAAGGACTCAAGCAGGACTCAACCGGGTCGCGACGCCACTCAGGATGGGAAGGAGAAAGATTGAGATACAGCCCATCACCGTACGCGACACGTTCCCTCCCCCGCTCCCGCTCGCCTGCCTCGCAAGCGAGCGGTTCGTATACATCCCAGAACTCGAGGCACGAAGGAACTGATGCATCGCCTTGCGCCCAGACCGAACGCAATCGCTCGATAACATTCCAAAAGGTGCGCTATTTTTGATCCCCAGAATGTCTTGGCATCGAGGATTAGGGAACTAACCCTATACGCGTCCCTTGCCGCATTTACTTGGTCTACGCAGAGGAAGAACGGGCTGTTCAAAAAGGCGTATGAGCTGGGCGTGCTGTGTTCGGTCGACATCGCGGTCGTCATATTCGGTGCGTGCTTGTTTAGCGCCCGTGTTGCAGAGGGAGGGTTGACTGAGTTTTGTGGACAGAGCGTACCAAGACCGGGGAGACGAAATGCTACGAGTACTCGTCAGACGATCTGTCGGACATTGTCATGAGACGCATGAGTGTGCGTGCCTCTGGTTGGTCGTCGCGAATGGGCGCTAATAAGTTTTTTCCATAATAAGTTCCAAGGTTCGAAGGAAGTACGCTCGCCACGAGACTTCAAGGACAACGTCGCTAAGGACGAAGACGAAGAAGATGAAGACGAAGATACGCATGAAGGCGACAACAAAAAATTTGGGATGGCAAAAGGCAAGGCGAAAGCAAAGGTGAAAAACACAACTGCCACATCCGAAAGCCCTGAATCCAAGGTAACACCAATCGCCTTCTGAGTCCTAATTGCAGCTTTGTCAACCTATACTGATTCGAATCTCAGCCCCTCGCGTCTCCTCCAGAAAACGCCCCTCAGCCGCACAACCCCCTCTCCTTCCCCTTCTCTGCCGAGCGCGGCTCCGCCTTCCCCCAACCGCCCCCCTCCTCCAACCCCTCCTTCACCCCCGACCTCGAGACCATCCGCTGGCTCGCGGGCCTTCAAGCCCAAGCCAGCGCCGCCCAAACCCCACACCAAGAGCCTTGGCTCCCCACCTTGCCGCCGTCCTACTCCGAGTCGACCACCATGGCCATTCCCCGCCTGACCCACCCCGGGTTTCCCGCACGGAACCCGCTTTCGCTGGCCTTCGACGAGCTCGGGCTCTCTCCTTCGTCGTCGAGCATGCGCCCTGCAGTGCCCCAGTTCGATTGGCCGATACACCAGCCGGACGTGCAGCACATCTCCAAATTCGCGGGTATGCTCGAGCTCGGCTGGCCATTTAACATCCGCTTATTATTCGTTTCAGCGGCGAAAACCTCGTCGAGCGCCCCTTTTGCGCATCAGCCGCCCATGCCGGAGATCCCGGACATGTCGTGGCTCGAGCTCCTCTCCGCTGCGCCGTCGCACTCCCAGCCCTCTCCTCCTCCTCCGCACCCGACTCCGACGTACCTGCATCACGACGGACTGGCGATGCCGCAGTCTGATCATGAGTCTGAAAGGAGTCGAAAGCGGCAGAGGGGGGATGGGGATGCATTCAGCTGACATGGTTAAGAGTGGAATGGCACGCATCTTCTTGGTGGACGTTGACGAGGTGTACTATAATGGACCTATAAATATAAAGATATCTGCGACATTTACTGTGGATTCCTCTTGTGTGTAGTATATATTTGCTAGTATGGACTGGACGGAAAATACCGTGTCTCCTTGTTCCCGAGCTTGTCTATTGCATGAAGAATGCATCTCCTGCGAGCGAAGAGCGATATACTTATGCCGACTGTCTTCCTGTTTTATAATACCTTGCGATTAACAAGGTTTGCACGTCGGGGATTCAGCCATAAAAAAGTATTTGTTTATGATTTCTGGCGTGGATACCGAATTCCGTCGAAAGTTTGGCGTGTCTTGTCGTTGCTTGTCGTGACCTGTATCTTTGCTTCATTCGATGAAAATCTCTAATTACCACTAGCAAGGTTACTGCCACTTTGGGGTTTCGGCCATAAAGACTGTATTTATTTGGGTTTGTTTGTGGCAAATGCGTCTCTGGAATGCACTGTTCCTTGCTCTCGGCGCCGAGGCTTATTGTTGTATGCTCCAGACAACTTGAAGCCTTTGACCTGCAACACGCAGTACGCTATAATAGACACCCAGACAGTGGCAGATCTAGAGAAAGAGAGCCGCAGCGTCAAGTCGCGAGGTATACGCCCAGTGATATATCGATAGCCGGCGCTTCTCGAGTAATGGCAATTCTGTGGCGGGAGACAACGACATATCATGGGACTGGCGGAATGCATGGCTAAATATAATCTTTCTGTTACCCCTTCTGACCACACTCAAACAGCGCAACTCTGTGACGGCCCCGTGTGTCGTACTCCCGGCCCCAGTGTAATGAAAAAGGGCGTGGCAGACGAATGGGAATCAACAAAAAGGTGTCGTTACTCGCCTTAATCACACAAGACCATATCTGGCTCCACTATTCTAACCTCTCTATACTAGTAAGTAGTGTCACCCGCGGCTGGCGGGCCCATAACCTACTACCCGGCAGTGTCCGGCTTGAAGACATACCTGGACAAGGGTGCGTCATGGTCTTTAATCAGACCGGAGCCAGTGCACTATGTAGTATCTTTGGAATTCGACAACTAAAATCACATCAGACTTTCGAGAAGGGGCCAAAGTTTCTCCGAATCGTGGCTGGGACATATAAAGCAGCTGTCTGCGCGTCGAGCTTGACAGCTCTGTCTCAGCATGGGAGTAGCGCATTCAGCCCCGTAAGTCACGATTTCCATCTCCATATGCTATGCAGGTCAGTTTCGGGTTGTACCACCGCGATTGCCTCTCCGAGCATATGACTGTCACTTCGTCCACCTGCGCGTCCACTCCACCGAAGTGACTCACAGCCTCCATATAGTCAGTCTCAGTATCTGGCGCCTGACCATAGCGAATACCCTGGGTGTACTCAGTATGATGGGCTTGTCCCCCTTCAACACCCGGACTTCCGGTATTCCAGGTGTACTGGGCGGAAGAAGGCTCTATGTGTGAGTAATCTCTAGGCTGCAACCGCATGCATACCCAGTTCCCGACAGATCGGCATAGATTATACTGGTCAGCCCGACATAGAGCTCCGAGGTTGCGTGAACGATGCTAAGAACATGTTCAATTTCCTTCAAGGTACGTGATCATGAATGTATCACAGCTACAATGTGGGTGCAGAGACAAGTCTCGTAGAGAATTACGGCTTTCATAAAAAAGACATGGTTCTTCTCCGAGACGATGCTCACTATAGTCGAGATATTCCGACGAAGGAGAATATACTCAATGCAATGAGGTGGCTCGTCAATGATGCACAGCCTAATGACTCATTGTTCATACACTGTACGTGAGCGCGGCTTAATGGATGCTGATGCTCATCTGGAAAATTAGACTCAGGCCATGGTGAGCAGACTAGAGATCTGGAAGGTGATGAAGTCGATGGTCTTGATGAAGGTGATACTGCCACCTTTGAACTACTAGTAAGGATGAGACTCACGCAGAGCGACTAGCCATTCTCCCGCTTGATCATCAAAAAGCTGGAATGATCATAGATGATGTGGGTGCCCAGTCATGACAATTTCATTCTAAGATGAATATCGAGAACAAAAGTTGATGAACGAGATGATGGTTTGTTATTTGCTAGCATTTGTGCAATATAAATGCTAAGGGTGGTGGAACAGGTGAGACCCCTTCCGAGGGGATGTCGCCTGACCGTAAGTATTACTCGAGCAGCAAGTGAATCAAACCGGGCTAACTGTCGTGTATCTAGGCCGTCTTTGACGTGAGTGACAACCTAGGTAAATTACTTGTCACCTGACGGGAATGTGGCCAGTCTTGCCATTCAGGAAGCATGTTGGGTAAGCTGATCTACTCACTCTGCTTCTACAGGTTCTCACCTTTTTGTTAGACCTTCCGTTCCAAGTGGGTATTCAGGTGGAAGTTGAGCTTTTGGTTGATACCCAACTTGAATGGTCTGCCCCAGTATAATTCAGGTGGGGGGCTCAAACCAAGCCAGGTCACTCCTGGCTTCCGTAAGGCGCGGTCGACTCCCGCTGACGTGGTACGCATACTATTAAATACCATGCTCGTAGTTCCGGTGGTATGCATTTGTGGCACAGGTCTCCTTCAGTGGATGCAAGGACACAGAAACGAGTGCTGAAACGTGTGAGGAAGGGCTCTTCGTGGGTGCCATGAGTTACGTACGTGCTATTTCCCTTTTGGCGCAGATGGGCCATAACGAAGCTTAGCAGGCATTTATATCATCCCTCAGTACCTCTAGATGCTGTTTGCCTCCATCACCGGTGTTTGACCGGTCTGTTCATAGGTCAGAATCCTCATCAAACCTACTCACAGCTACTCAGATCCGTCAGGTGAGATATTAAAGACCAGATGAGATGATGATCTAATCTTCGTAATACAGAACAATCTTGGAAAAGAAGTATAGTCAGAAGCCTCAGTTGTCGAGCTCTCACCAATTGGTCGGTTGCCAGTCTAGATCTTGTTCTTAGGCTCTGATGCTGATCCGTTGCCATCCAATTCAGGACACCCGTCTAAAGTTCATCATCTAAGCTTTGCATATTCGTCGCTACGAGTCAAGCTGTACTCGTCGGTTCTTATATTTGCCTCGCAACCTGGTTGGTTGTGTTACTGTTGCATCCTCCTCATCCTGATCCACATACGGCACCAACGTACCTGTACTACAACAGTTTCGCGATCCCGTAGACCGATCATGAGCTTGGAAGGGGCCACAAGTAGCCAAGTATGGATGGGACAGGGGCAGGTTTAGCTGCAATCACCTATGATTTACAGCAGCATGGCTGATCTTCTTGGGGGACGCTGACACTTGGGCTATGATTCTGACAGACTGTTGCACAGCAAATATCTATTACCGGGATCTGAATAACAGCGGTTATTGCTTCTAGTATACTGATGTCATGGACAGAAATTTGATAAGTGTATGCATGGACACTCTCTTGCTGGATGAATATGATTGGGTAATGAACCGATCGCTGAAGCCGAAGAGCTTTGCAAAGAGAAGCGGGAAGGCGGGATTTCTTTCTGGAGAGTCGACGCACAGCCATCAAGTCCATACCACAGATGATAGAACAGGGCAACCAGCTGCACGCTGAGAAAGGGTGGAAACACAGACGAACAGTTGAGTGCGATACTTGACCCATGTCCTGCTGGAGTGGGATTGCGACGCCCCATCCGGGCCGCGACAACAGGACTCCCGTTACCTCTGGAAACCCTCCTGCAGTGCTGGACATCGATAGAGGTAGGTCAGAACGATTCTAGGCTTCGACCTCGGCTTGATCATCCTCGGAATGTATGTATGTGTCCACTGCGAGATCCAGGCACAACTCGCACGACAAAAGTTTTGTGGTTTTATTGTGTCAAATTTGGATACGATTATCGTAATACTTCACACTGTTCACTGCATACAGTTTCGACATACAATTTTTCTCCTTGCACAGGTCGAAACTAGGGTATGGTATTTCGACCTTTGTTTCAACCAATACTCGCTTTCGACCGAAAGCAACCAAATTACGGTCGAAAGGGGAAACATACGATTACCGGTCTAATTTAGGCCGGGCTCATGTACACAGTGCTGCGATGTCTAACCGCGTTCTGCAACAATTCGAGCCAATCATCGCTAGGCAGCCTCCTAAGTCCTGCGGAGGGCAGAGAAGCGGTCACTTCCGACTCGCTGTGGCAACACCGGCACGTGACCATGCTCTCGCGAAGCCAATCACAGCTCACTAAATCACTTACAGTAGAGAAGTTAGAACTCGAAGTTTGCTTCAAGTACTACACGCCCATCCTGGGAAAATGTTTCAAAAGGCTCACAGACAGGGCCTGCCGGGGCACAGCCATGATGTCGTCTTGAGATTGACCAGTCGTTGCTGTAACCTAAAAACGGCCAATCGATTCGAGCTCACAAAATTGTGATGTCGATTCGAGCTCATAGAGTAACCTTCACGGTAGGTTTGGCGCCAGATGTCTGATCGACAATTCAATCATCTCATGGCGCTGTCGGAAGTATTGTCGAGTACATCTCCTGTGAGTGTGTACACCATATACGACAGCATATAAAGGTGTTCCCCAAAGAGCCTCGCATTTCTCTCTTTGTCATATCTGACGGAGCCCAGGGGATGATGCATTCAAGGTTAGATGGAAGACTCGGACATTGATAGTTGCAATGAGTGTAATTAATGTACTGATAAAAATTACTCTAATTAAATTGAATGTATGGCCAACTGGCATGCACTCCGTAATCATTTCGCCGTTCCCCAACCCGAATCCGACCACGACTTCCTAGCCCGAGTCATCATCACTCTGCTCGGCACCATTGACAGGAGCGCCTTCGGTCCCCGCGTACACCCCCTCGCCCATGCGCTGAGCGGCATTCATGCAGGCACTCTTCAGTGTATAGTCGACATCGACATCACCGTATACTTGACGATCTTGTGAAAGAATCTTGGCGAATTTGCTATGCAGATATCACTGAGCAAATCACGGATTCGAAAAGCTACGAACTAACCTCGATATCTTCTTTGGGTCATTGGAAAGCTTGACCCGGAAATCCTTGAGTTTCTCATCGGCACTGTCCCAGTATTTGTCGCCCGCGTCGGGCTGCCCGACATAGATGAGCCTCTGTATGGTAGCCATCAGCTGGCCGCGTGATGACACAGAGAGAAAGCAACCTACAAGAAACGCGACCCTGGCACACATCGGCACAGTAATGACAATCTTCGCAGCCTTGAAGACTTTCGCTACTAGCCCTTCACATAAGGCAAGAATATCATCTGCATCGACACGCTTCAGTTCTTCCGGGTCCTCGGCGGTCGTACCAATGCTCTCTGCAATCTATGTCGGTGTGTGGGATACATCAGCGAGGTTAGCATGGTAATCAGGCAAACAACATACAATCTTCTTTGCTGTATACCTTCGTGCAGTTAGCTTTGCCGATATGAATGAGATCACGATATTGTATCGATATGGGTTCTCTTTGACATCTTGTTTGTAACCCCAACTGGGGTAACGTTCAAGGATATCCTGGGTGGATGACCTGTGAGATGATATATGCAGCCTGATGCTTTTCACTTACGATTAAGACCTTCCGTGGGGCGTCGTCACTGACATATGCGGAGAGCGTCGGAGAGAGAATAACAACGGCAGAGTAGATATCGATCTTCTTCTGCATTCACAGAGCATATGATGCATCAGTCCCGTCTGACTCTCGTGACAACACCAGCAGTATTACTGGTACATACCTTCAGCATCACTGGCAGGTCCCATTGGGCATCAGGTGCTTGAAGTTGGCTGACTGTACCCTGGATGGACAAAAGAGTCGATGCAAGCCATATGTCCTTCTCACCACGCGAAAGCTATTCGAAAGAGAGGAACAGGCGTGACGCGATGTTAACACAAGAAAAATGTTCTATAAAAAACCTTTGAATATGAAACAAGCTCATCGCTGTCCTCAGGGCGCAATCGCTTCCTCCTCGCAACACTTTGCGCGTACTGGGAAAAGTCTTCCATTGGTCGCTTGCCAGTATGCACCGGTCCTATCACAGTTGAGGGAGCAGCAGCATCTGGACTTGGCCCGCAAGGTGAATCAGACGTTCTCCGGGGCTCACCACTTGGAATGGGAGGGCTGGACTGCCTGTTGAGCATCTCGTCAAGTGTGAGCATGAGCAAACTAAATGAATGCAGTAGATTAGTAGAAAAAGAAAGAAAATCAAGAAAGATGAAGAGAAAATAGAGAAAGACGTCGAGGGAGAAACACAGACAGAGGCGACTTGTACGAATTTGTGAATTCCAATTCGGTCGCTTGGGGCGGTCACGTGTTGACTTCGGGCGGCGGGAAAGAGGATGCGGCCAATGCGACCATGGGCACTGCAAAGGCTTCAGTTTAGGTATGCCGCGAGCCATTGTTATACCTGAAGGCGAGTCTGGCGGGCGCATGCTTACCAGCTGGACATTGATCATTAGATAGGTTTTGTGGAATATACACAGGACCCAACGAGGTTCAAGTGCGTACTTTGCTCGCTGCGTCTACATCAAGATGTGCTGGTCAAGAGAAAGACAACCAGCTTGAGGGACCATCTCCTTACGGATAAACATGAGAAGTCTAAACCACCTACTGCTTCTGTTGTTTCGCCTCCTGCAAGTGCACCTAATCCGACCACAAGTGCACCTTTGAGACCAGCTCTCCTGTCGTTAGGATCCATTCTTGAGGATTCAGATAATGAAGATGAGGTCGAGCATTCATCGCCTGCGGGATCCCTATTGGATAATATGATCATCGACGGGGATGAATACTTCCATTGCGATGGCGAAAAGATGCTCTTCTCTGCAGGGGGGACCAATGATGCGGATGACAGGCGTCGTCATCTGTTGAATCAGCAGATGCAATCGTTGGACCTTTGCGAAGATCATACCGTATTTGGGGAAGAGCCTCCTCCAGAAGATATCGAAGAAGACCCTACAGTGCCTGATGTCGTCCGGGCAATGCGTCTCATGGGTGAGAACCCGGAACATACAAGATCTTGTCGAGATGTGCTAAGCCTACATTTGGTTGGTCAGGTGTGGACGAAGATGATGAAGACGAAGACGATGAGCCTACGAAACCGGGGTGGGTACCACAGGATGGCTGGCAGCCGTATCAGTCAAAGACGGTGGGTCTCTGGCCATCTAACTTGAAGCTGATACTTGATCGAGATCACTCACAGATGTTTATGCTGGATCTCCTTGACAGCCTGCCGCGCCTGCGTCTGTCCGATGACCACATGATGGCGGTCTTATGGGTGATGCGCGAGTGTGGGACTCCTGACGTACCGTCATTTAAGTCGTTACGTGCCCTGCAGACCAAGCTAACGCAAGACACTGGACCTAAGACAGAAAACCACACATCGTCACTCGGAAACCACTTCTGCATGAATGATCCCGCCGGTCTCTTTGCAATGGCAGTATCACAGTATGTTGCGAAGTTACATTGAAAGCTAACTGGTTCCGACAGGATTGGGCTAACCCCCTGGTGCGAAAACACATGAATCTATATCCAGAAGTTGCCAGGAAAGTGTCAGAAGCATGGCAAGCAGGAAAATGGACCGAGGAAACAGACCTAGACCTCCTGACACCCATGTGGGCAGACAGTCAGGCCCCTCACCGCCATTTCTATGTTAAGGAGGTTGCACGTTTGCGAGATGGGCGTCTTGTTATACCTATCCGCTGGATCAAGCAGAACGGGTCCATGTGTGCTGATGTATGTGAAGTCAGTCACGATGAGGTGGTAAGCCTACCATAATCTGGTTATTGTATTACGAGAACCCAGTTTTGCTGCAGATGGGGATAACGAATACAGATTTTGAGATGATTAGCCGCGTTAATGCATCAGAATTTGAAAGCAATTACCTCGATTTGACTGAGTCGGAGGAAGCCCTTGACTTTCATTTCTCAGGTAGGTTCTTTGTCCTGTTTCTGCGGGAGATGTTCTTATTCGATGTCACAGCGACCGCACCCAGCTGGGCCCACGAGATGCCGCATCCCATACGCAAGGTTGCAAGAGGTCGGGCAGCATTCACGGTCTTTATTACGCCATGGAGCGACGACGTGTCGGGCAACGTAAGCAAACAATTTAATCCACATGTAAACATGTATCTTGCGAATAGTGGCCTGCCGCATCAAAAGCTTGCCCAGGAGTTTTTCGTCCGCTTTTGTTCAACGTCCCCCCATGCGTCATCCTCCGAGCAGTTGGGTGCGCTGTCGGAGAAGATGTAAGCCAATAGACATAATACAATGGCAACCTTACAAGTGTTGCATGCAGGAAACCTGATATTTGGTACACTGCATATGATTGTCTACTCGGAGAAGAAATCATCTTCCGGATATTGCCCTATACTTACCCTGCCGACAATCCTCAGCAATCGGAGACATGTTCACACATCGGCATGCATGGGAATCTCTTTTGCCGTCGATGCAAAGTCGGAGGGAGTGCGGAAGAGAAGGAGACCTCCGAGGGATACCAAGCACTGTTTAAGGTGAGTCCTCCATCATTGAGGTGCCGCAGCTAAGTACGTGACTGTTACAATGATGCATGGTCAATCTCATAGCCAGGAGTTCCAAGATCGTGCACTGAGACAGCCGCGGTCGTGAAAAATCAGCTATGGACTGCGTGCTTGGGCGTCCAAGAAGCGGTGGATACCATTCAGACCCGGACAGGTGTAAAGGACAAGATCGCGTCGTTCTGGATAGACCAGTGTATCACAAAAGCACGCAGTCTTCAAAGCGAACGACTTAGTATTGATGCACGGCTAAAGGACAAATCATTAAAGGGCGACGCACGGAAGCTTGTCAGAAATGAGATTATCTGCATTATCCAGGGAGATGTTTTTGAGTGGCTCCTGAGTCAACCACCAGAGCGATATAATGTGCTACCAATTGACTCTCGTACGCATTTGATGGGGACTCTAGCGACCTGCTGCAAGCTAAACTCTGTTTCCCAGCACTTCGGCACTGCTTGAGACCTGGCGATCATTATAATCCAGCCCTCGTAATGCCTGGTATGCACTGCTGTTCTCTTTGGCCCTGCATATGACTGACAGATGCTCTACTGTCTTCCTATTAGGAGTGGACATACACGAAGCGACACCGGTCGAGATTCTCCATACTTACTTACTTGGACAGGACAAATACATCTGGTATGCTACTCACGGCGGCTGGGACGACAAGAAACAACAGCTATTCACTCTCCGTCTCCAATCATCAGCTGTGGACGGCTTGGTTCTACCTCCGATTCGGGCGAGATATATGGTACAATACAAGAATGCGCTTGTCGGACGTCACTTCAAAGCATTGCAGCAGCTCGCGATATTCCATCTGCACGGTGATCTATGCTCTGATCTCATATTCCAATTGTGGTCGGCGACGGGAGACCTCGGCGCATATCTTTGGTACCACGAGATCAGTGATATGGATTCATATCTGGTATGTAAATTCACATTTGGTAGCACTTCAAATCAACTTAAAATATCTGCTGAACCAGGCTGACTTATCAATCCTAATTGACAATGTCCTGGACCTCTGGGCTCTGATCGATCCCACCCGTATAATACAGAAACCAAAGCTACATGTCCTCCCCCATATCTTGGAAGATATTCGACGATTCGGGCCAGCACTGCTTTTCGCGACGGAGATCTTTGAATGCTGGAATGCCATATTCCGGTTATGTAGTGTTCTCTCTAACCACCAGGCTCCCAGCCGCGACATCGCTCTGACGCTGGCGGACATGGAGCGCTTCAAGCATCAGGTTAGTGGCGGCTGGTGGAGAACCGAGTCTGCTGAATATGTACAAGCGGGTGAAAATGTACGCACGTTCCTCGAAGGGAATTCACAGTTACAGAGGCGCCTCGGATGGGTCAACAAGTCTTCCCTTTGCATCGGTGCGACCTGTCTCAAACCTTTCGGTGTCTTACTTATTTTGTATTGTAGGCTCCGTGAAGATGATAGCAAGGCATAAACGCTCAAGCAACGTGTGGCGCGAGGCCCTTGACCAGTCAGGAATTCCGTACGTTCCCGAGCCCGGCATTGGCGGACGAATGTGGGAGCAAGGAGAGTACTGTATATCACGCTCACGAGATATCTGCCGCGGCGGGTCCTGGGTATTTTACCGTATCGCAGATGTACGTTTACTAACTATCTATGCAAGGCAGTGCCCCGACTCACCGTTGCTCATCAGAGTCCTAACCAGGAGGTCACTTGCGGTCGCATTTGCAAGATTCTCGCTCCTGAGACACCGAAGACCAGCTGCGATGCCGGTTTCACCCTTTTAGAGCGCTTTGCCATATCCAGCGTCGTTCATCCGCGTCTCAAAATGCCTATCCTCACAAGACCCCCAAGCGGGCCGAAAACGGCTTCAGTCGCGTCTGAGTACTTTACTCCGGTTCCTTATTCGGTCCCTAAACATCTGCCCCAGGACATTTTATTCCTATTCAATGCACAACACGACTGCGCCGAAGGTGGGTGCGGTCCGACAGGTTTGCGCTCGGTGCAGCAAGAGCGCTGCCCGACGGACTTGCAGGAACGGTGCATCGTACACAGGGACGATGACCGATTTATCTTGAACATGCACGCCATCCACAATGCCGCACTGATTCGAGAGATATTACCTCGGCCACTGACAACCCCACGCCATTATCTTCATCCAGACCGGCCTGCAAAGCTTGCCGAAATCGCTGAGGGGTTGCGGATATCAGGACCTGCAAAACGTGCTGAAACCGCCGCAAAAGCAGCCGCAACGAGAGCTCGTAATAAAAGGGCTAAGGAGGCACAGAATCTCACTCAGGCTACTGTCGAAATGGCGGCAGACTCCACTGCTGATAGACAGACTTAGTATGAGCAACACATAGCTTTGTATTACATAGAATGTATACTATGAGTAGATGGTCACCATGACCTTCCGTGTCGGAGGTAGGAAGGATGTCTATTAGGAGGTCGATCCGACATCAATTTGAGGACAACGACATCTCCATCGGCTAGGTCCGAGTGATCTGGATTGGATATTCCGCAGACGCCCGAAGCAGATGTCTTTTGGAGATCAAAGTGTCGGGATGCCTGAGACCTCAGGCCGGATTGGGCGTGTAGGCTGGTGACCACCCTCTCTATCAGATTGGGGGCAGAATCGTGATAGAGAGGCTGGTCGATTTGGCGTGGGAACCCAGTACACGCGCGGAATCGTCATTTTGCCGAGATGCCGCTGAAATTGCCGAGGTGCCGATATCAACGCGAGCGCGTTTGAAACTCCGCGAGGCCGAGTCTGTAGTGTCTTGTAGTCGCGCAACAAAAGTTTGTAGTCTACTACAAAATTGATAACAAACGCGTCGCGTCGACGCGTCTAAGTCCGCACCTCCCCCCCCCCACCAATGTCACTGCAAACACACTCCCCTGACGATGACATCTTCCAGCGGACTGACAGACTACTGGAGGAAGTGCACCGTCTAATGCCTGGGTATCTTATCTATGTTGCAAGTCAAGTGATTCCGATGGACCTCGCCCCTCAATGTTTTGTTGAATTCTGGTCGTCTCTCTCAACCGAGGAAAAATTGGATGTCTTACGAGCTTGTGTCTTGCTATATGGTTTGACCAGCAGTACGAAATTAATTGTTCCTCGTGAATTACAACTCCGCGGTACTCTGGCAACTATACATAGCCGAAGTTCCATCGTCTATTCTGGCTGCGGTACTGGGAAAACCCTGCTTATGATCTTGCCTGCTCTACTGCGCCCGAAGTCGGTTTCTATGATTATCTCGCCATTGAAACGGTTACAGTCAAACCAGGTATCGGATATACAGGCCCTTGGCATCCGTGCCATAACCGTGAACGAAGACACCCCCAACGACAAAGGACTATGGAAGGTAGCCAGAGAGTCAGCCAAAAACTGTCCATAAAGCAGACTCATTTCATATAAGGCCATTGACGCAGGAACATATAAAGTTATCATTGTATCTCCGGAGCAGCTCGGTTCCCACCATGGACACCTCGCACGTTTTGCCGGCCTCATGCAGAAGCAGCGATTCGTCAAGAAGATCTCCCATGTCTACGTCGACGAAGCCCACCATATTTATACCGCCGGCATGAAGAAACACGGCGAACCAGCATTTCGGCCTGCCTGGGGGGCTCTCGGTAAACTCACGGCCATCCTTACTAAAGGCACTGCCATTCAGATGCTCTCGGCAACATTGCCGAAACATATCTTGGATGCCTGCCGTAGGACCTTTGCTATGCCTCCGGATATGCCCCTCTTTCGAGGACCTCTGCTACGACCGAACCTGGCCTTTGCGACGATGACACTCTCAGGCAACTTGCAAAACTTTCATAACCTGGACTTTCTGATTCCTGCTACCTATGATTCTCAACGTACTCTTGATAAGACTATCATCTTCATTGACGATAGGCTCATGACTGATGCTCTGGCAACATACATCAACAATAACTTACCTGGACCTTCGCGGAACTCTGGAATTGCGAAGCACTATCACGGCGGCGTGTCAGAACCATACCTCAAACAAGTATATGACGACTTTGCGTCACCCAATGGAACATGTCGTATCCTTGTCGCTACTTCGGGCGCCGCCACTGTGAGTCATACCCTCTATGGATTTGGATCATATTTCAATGTTGTCGTGAAGGGCTTAGACGTTTGCGGCATCCATGTGGTAATCCAATATGGACTCTGCGACAATCTCGCGGATAAACTGCAACGTGGTGGAAGGGCCGGGCGAGACGATGACACGGAGGCACTATTTTTGACTATGACAGAACCTTGGGCTCTCAACGTCAAACTTCCTCAACTAGCACCCGGATCACTCATCTCTGACTGTGGCGACAATGAAGACATGGATACACCAGCTTCACCAACAGCTGCAGGTAAGGAAGGACGGGTCGGGAAAGCTGTTATTCGGTATGTGCAGTCGAAGACGTGTCTCCGGGCATTCTGGGCCGAATACTTGGGCGATACATCTCCTATTGGTGTGTCACAAACTGGTCAGGTCTGATACTGATGAGACCCTTATACACCCTCTACGGAAGCCCTGAACTACTCGAAAAAATACTGCTGCGACCGACACGACGACAACGAGTTCGACCTCTCAAGGTTTGTTCCGGGAGAAGTATGGGCACCCTCAAAGGTGACCAAAGGCAATGCAAAACGCAAGAGGTCACCCAAGCTTCGTAGGAAGGACGAGCGGCCTTTGCTTGAAGATGACCTCCGAAAATGGCGAAGAGACATTTACAAGACCATGGACTTCGTATTTGGCCCACCTAGCGACATCCTCACGGATGATGGCATCAAGACTCTCAGCAAGACACTTCCCCAGAGTCTCCGGTATCCTGCTGACATTGTCGCAATTTTGGCCGAGGCTGCCGACTGGGCGCAGACATGGAGCAAGCTCGTTTTCGATGTGATCATAGCTTTTGACTCCGAGCAAAGACGGGCCAAACGAATCACTCTGCAAGACAAAGAAAATGAAGTTTCAAGTGACGAGGAGCCTCTTTCCAAGATGATCCACAGAACCGGTGGAGGACGAGTTCAACAAGGGACATCAGAGACGGTATTAGTTGACATGAACAATAGCTGTACATAGGGCATCATTCAGTATAATTTATTCACCCTCATTCGACCCCTCGTGCTCTAATGAAGTGTCTTCTGGGGGCAATGACATTGACAATGCCATCGCTGGTAAGCCCGAGTCATCCGGGTCATCGTCCTCGAAGCAATGCCCCGCTCGCATGTCCTCGAATTTCTTATTAAATGTGCTGATTGTGGCAATGAGCTTTGATCTCCCAGAGCTGATGATGGTAGCCTTCGCCTTCGCATTACGAGTGATATCTTCTGCTTTGGAAATGAAAACCTGTAGCTTACGTTCCTTGATTTTATTTGCGATCCTCCTCACTGCGCGGGAAGCATCGGGGGATAGATGTGTGTTGCCGCGGTACGATATCCCGAATGACATTGCAACTTGTTTCTTCGTACCGTGAATGACAGTCCCTGATGCTGATATGTCTCCCAACCGATCCCAGGACCCATGAATGCCGCGCCGGGTTGCATGTATCTAATCAGAGTGTCAGGATATGCTTCGGGTATAGAAGTGGGTGCATACCTTCTGTTGACCAATATGATGTTCAATATTCAGGTCAATTGCCTTACAGTGGCCCGCACGGCCGGAAGTATTGACTATCATGTTATCCCGCATGACATCTCTATCATAGTCTCTTCAATGAGTCAAGGCTTAATTTTAGTAGAGTGGGTGTGACCTACGCAAATTGAGGTGTCCAGATGACTTTTAGGCCGTGCAAAAAGTGTAGAATTTCGTTTGCATATTTGTTTGATCCAGCACCACGGAATGCACAGGCGAAGGTCCCCAGAACATCTTCTATACGGCCCCAATCGCCTGCTGACGTAGATGTATCCAGCTCCAACACGAGCAGGAGGTCTCGGAAAAGCAGTCTTGTATTTTCTCTAATAATGTCATCTGACTTGCAGGACTCGGGATCAGTGCACGGTTGGGCATGGTGCTAGAGTATCCTCTGAGCAATACTCTCCAGTTGCTCCTTGGATGGATTACTTGCTGCAAAGTCCGCCAGAGATGGGTAGCCACATTCAATCTCCCAAGCGTTTAGGATAAGACCACTCAAGACGTCCATCATGGCTGCAAAGAGTGTATAGAAATCGGGATGCTCTGAACCAAGCCGAGCACGTTCGAGGACAGTGAAGAAGAAGGCAAGACTGCCTTCCTGTGCCAGAGTGCTGCGATGTACATGCAACAATGCCCATATAAAGTTCATAATGAAGTGAAAGAGACCAAAACCCAGTTGAAAGACGTCAAGCCGAGTAAAAGCATTGATATCCCCACGACGCTGGAGTTTCGCACTGCGGATGCGGGCATTTGTGGATTGATCATTGATCGTTGGTATTGCAAGCTCGCAGATCGCACTGGACTCCATGTCCAGCTGCTGATAGTAGGTATGTTCAATAGACCTGACGTTGCCATCGATAGACCCTTCTTCATTCATAGTGGTGCGAAGAGGGAATTCGTTTGTCTTGTGATCCGGAGGCATGCGACGGCGAGGAGGGTGTGGAAATTTAGACTCAAAGCTTTCGCCTTCTGGCAACTTGAAAACTCCGGAGAATTTGTAGAGGCATTCTATGAGGTGAACGGTGAGTTGTTGACTGACAAATTGTTGTTGTTGCTTGGTAGGCCGGACGTGCTCCTCGTAGTCAAGCTTCTTTGCATTCCTATACCGCTCCATGATAGGAACAAGCAACATCGCGTCCCTCGAGGCATTGCGCAGTTCGTATAATATGCCAAATGTGCCACACTGTACCTTGGCGGGACCATCTTCACGTTGTTCAACGTGAATTGACGTGCTGATTTGCACATTGTCATAGCAGAAAGCATGAGGTCCACGAGCAACAAGGCGCGCGCGCTGTATACAAGCATCTGCGATGTTCTGGACCATATCGAGCGTGGAGTCGAACGAGACCGACAAACTTAATTTCTGCAATATATCGATTGTTTGACGTGAAGCGCCATTAGCCCATAGTAAGAAGCCGTGTATTGCTTGAAAGTGGAGGCTTCTCTGAGATCGATGGTGAGCCATCTGGGCTATAATTACAGAACACAGCTGGTCCTCGTGGTCATGATGGGGTTCGGACAATGGGAGGGAGCGCCACGTACCGGTCTCGAATTCTTTTTGCTGTCAGATTTCATAGCGCCAGAGAGCAATTGAAATAGAACGGGTGCCGACCGTTCCGCGAGACGAGCGACATTGTCTTCAATGGTCCATTTCTGTAACATGCTCGGAGTAATGTTGGCAATCGTGGTATTGAAGCGTTGACATATGGTCCCCGCTTCATGGCGAATGATCTTTGAGACGAGATCAATGGCATGCGGCTGCATCCAGTCGGTGAGTGCTCGTCTTCCATTCGGATCTGCCATCACTAGATCTAATAGCGCGTGTAGACGAGGTTCGTAGTTCTCTCGACCGTACAGGTAGCTTCTATATCTGTCGTATTCATTATTGCTGTCCTGCAAGACAGCCGCGAACAGGTCCCATAGAGAAAGGCGACCTTGGCGAAGGGTATCCAGTGCAAGTTGCATCCATTCTCGCGGTGATGTACGTTTATTCGTTTTCAGAGGGACCGCATCGTGGTCATCCTGAGAAGGGGGTGAGCTGTTACTGCGAGCTTCACCCGAGTCTGGTAGAGGTGGACATCGATGATCGGAGTCAATTATGGCAGGCCCTGTGAACATGTCTGGAAAGTCTGTCTTTGAGTCTTTGTCTAGTGGTTCTGGCATTGTCACTCCGGAAGGTACCATGGGTGCCGGAGGTTCGGAACATCTGACATCTGCTGAAGACGGGTACTGTAGACCCGGAGGAATACTGTAAGTCTGGTGGAACGGTGGATACAAAGGAGCCTGATATGACCCCACAGGAGGATGATACAACGGTACCCTTGGTGGAAAGTGATAATAGGTTGGTGCGGGAGTCATGTAAAACTGAGGCGGAGGGTATCCATAATATACCGGAGGTACAGGGAGCCTGCTTGCTCCATGATACTGCGGCGTTGCGGAGATTCGTTGTGGATTCACGGGTGGGGTATACCCACTTTGCATGGCAACTGCAGCAGCTGCTGGTCGTCGTATATTCGCAGAAACTGCGCTAGGCATAACTCTCTAGTGACACTACAGCGGGGACTACAAACAGTTTCTAATGAGATCTGCGGATCTTGAAAGTTCGATCTCAGTTTCATATATGTGATCTCAGCTCCAAAATCGCCCTCGGGATCTCGGCAAAATGACGATTCCGCGCGTGTACTGGGTTCCCACGCCAAATCGACCAGCCTCTCTATCACGATTCTGCCTCATTCGTGATAGAGAGGGTGGTCACGAGCCTATTCAAGTACCGGCACTGCCGATTTAGAGTCACTTGTGCTATGTTATCTAAGCGGTCTTCTGCACCAAGCAAGTACTGTGTTAGCCATTGCTAAGGCTTCAGCCGACTTTTGGCCCAGCGCTACCTGCTTACCAGTAAGTCACCTACCCACAGACCTGCATTCTTTGATTGCATCCCCCACTTATCGCAGTGACCCTGGCACTACATCCCGTGAATGCGGAGGTGGTCAACTTCGATCGATCAGTTTTTCCCGGAGCCTAGTCTGTAGGATCATTGAAGACATAGTCTCTCATCGTCGCCTCAGCCGTCGACTCGTTATATCCCCGGAAATGATGCTCGGTCTCATGATTGGACGAAGTAGTACCATACCATACCTTATAATCATTCTCATACTACTAGGTGAACCATTACATGGGCCCAACGAGATATTTGCTGGATGTCTTGCTGCCTGGGTATTTGTCGAAGCAACTGCCGCCCTCCGTGACTCCGGAGGTAAAGAGAACTGATCTGGCGACTCAGGGTGAGAACATCAGGGGCGGTATCTCGTTCTCTTCTTTACTGATGATGGTAAGGCTCCGTCTATTCTTCGGTCGATGCTTGATTGGACGTGGCTAGCCGTAGTGGGATAAATACCCCTGATACAGTTCCCGTGTCTTGTTCGCTCTGTAGACCCAGGTCGCAGACACGATGACAGGTATCGAACCATAGGCTGCACTTCACTCGAAGCCGTTTCTCAGGGAATATAATTAACTGGCAGCAGCTTCAATCTCGCGTCCATCGTATCCTCTTCTCAGTTGGCCGGTTGACGAATCGTCTTCATCGCTTCCACAGACTTATACATAGCTTTCCACTGATGGTTGTAGGGAAGACGAAGTGCCATATAATGGCATGCACATGTGCAGCACCCCTCGCTCATCTTCGTGAAGCATGCCCTTTCCGCCGGATAAAGCGTACCTTGTGGGCTTCGCTGTGGAAGCCGTCCTCTACGGTGAGCTATCCCCGACCGGTTCATCCCAGCATCTGAACAGACTTGCATTAAGGGCTGTACGGGCCTCTCTTTGTTCTGTCAATTGTATTTCTGGGATGGCGACGCAAAACTACCAAGGTCAACTGGGTAATGCTGGGCTCGAGCTGCGTGCTGTTCGTCAGCGCGACGATCCACTTTGCCATGACCTTCAGCAACGCGGTTTCGATATTCGTAAGTATTCAAGTCTTTATAAACGAAAATGTTGAGCGTAGGCTTGTTGAACATTTCCACGTTGTAAGATAACACGCCGCGATGAACCCGGCGGGCCGCCACGTCTCCTCCAACTCCCGTACTACGAGCTTAGGTCTATTACCACGATGTATGTTTGTGATATCCTGGGAGATATCGTACTAGTAAGTCCTCAGAATTGCTGGTTTGGGGAACGGTCCCACTCAGTCGATATGTTAGCTGTACAGGTGTTGGTTGGTGTGGGAGAAGAAGATCCTACCGATGATCCTGCCGCTGCTGTCAATCATTGCGCTTCTCGGTGAGGACTCTGTGCATGCTCTCCACTATACGATATTTAAAATGCATGTCAGTAATATCCATCATGGGCTCCGTCCAACTAAGCCACGAAGCCCTCTCCCGCGGCGCCTTCACCACTGCCCTCGGTACGGTGTCCGAAATCTCCCTCTTCCTCTCCCTCGGGACGAACGTCCTCATTACGCTCCTCCTCGCCGGGCGGATATACTACCTCGCCTGGAAGCTCCACCGCGGCTTCCCGAAGTCGCAAAGGAAGAAGTACATGAGCACCGTGGGCATCATCGTCGAGTCGGGCGCGCTCTTCCTCGCGGCGCAGGTCACGCTCGTGGCCATTTTCGCCGTGCACAGCTCCGCAGTGTGGATCCTCATCAACTCGGTCGCCCAGCTCTACGTAGGTCCGGTCCTTCCTCTCCGTGTAGGTTTCGCTGATCCAGAGGGTGCCGACAGTGCATTGCACCTACGCTCATTATCGTGCGCGTCGGCTTTGGGTGGTCTAACGGGACGCGGAGCGAGCAAGAGCGGGGGTCGACTCGCACTAGGGCCTCTAGCATGCAGGTCTCTACCGCCCTGCGGCCGCCGGCCCTACTTGAGGGCCAGCCATCCACGCCGACACTGGAAGATGGTCCATACGATGGCGGAAGCAAAGACGATCGGAGGCGCGTCGACGGCGAGGTCTTCGTTCTGAAGCCCGTTGACGCTGCGGTGTAGGGACGGGCAGGGCCTCGCGCATCGCGAGCGGTGTCCGTGCATTCGATCCTGTAGACGTGCGGTTTGCCCGGCGTAGCTCGCATACCCGGTTTCAGCCGTGCGGTTTCGCGTTTCGTGTGATCCGAGCCCTATGTATGCGTGCGCTACATGATCGAGTGATTGTTCGCATTCGCGGACCCCCTGTACGTCGGTGTGCAGATGTTTGGTGGCGTAGTTCTCCAGGAGACCTAAGGCACGATGGATAGCGCTGGAAGCGTGTCGACTCCCCGCTACTGGAAGCAAAAGCATAAAAGACCACGATACTCATGCAAGCGAGGCCTTAAACTGAGTTTCTCCGACGTCTCGGCGATTGTACGCATGCGTCTCGAGCAGGCAGACAGTGTCGGCGCACTTCTTGACGAGTAGCATGCAATCCATCGTGCGACTTTATCCCGCAATGCGGGTAAGATGACCAGTATTAATAAGAGCGCACAAGATGCCAGGTACTCGCCTCTATCGATGCCAGGCTTATCCACATTGTGGACAGCGACATTGCCGCGTCTCCCAGCGCGCCGGCGGGGATTAGCAGTGTTTTTCGAGACGCTTTTAGCGAAGCTGCTGGGTACGCGCGCGACTTTCGAGATCGCGTCTGCGATGGCCTGATTAGTGAATGGTACTAGTGCGAGCTGTAGTTGACCGGTCTGTGTCTCGAGCACATCGTGGGTCGCCTGCAGCAGCTCCTCCTCTTCCTGGATGCTCGTACCATTTCCAGTTCAAGAGTGTGTGTCATGCGCATTGCATGTCATATCGGGCGTACTGGTTCGTTGCGGGGAGTTGTTGGTGCGGTCGGGGGGCGGCCCGGCGTACGCTGATCCGCGCGACGTACCGGGCACACCGCGCCAGGGCAGACGCGGAGGATGTCGTCGAGACGTCGGCGTCTCCACGGAGTCGAAACCCCGTCTCCCAAGTGCGGAGGAGGGCAGGGTTCTGTCGTCCTCCTCATGGCGACCCCGCGCTGCTGATGGACCACCTCGACGGCCGAGGTATCTCTCCGCGTCACGTCGGTCGCGGCCGTCCACGCCCAGGGGGTACGCGCCCAGCGCCCGGCCGAGGTGGCGGGTGAAGTTGTCGAGCGTACGGCCGGGGCCGGTGCGGTTGGACGCTCGCGGTCTACACCGGGAGCGCGCAACTGCAGCAAGTCGATGGGGCGCTCCGAGGCGACGACCGTGTCTAGGCTGTTTTGGAGGGATGCATCATAGAGAGCCCGCCGGTTGGGGTGATAGAGTTACAGGAGGCAGCATAGGACCTTGTACTTGGTGATCCGGCCGTGAATATTGACATACATGGCTTCCAAGCGTATGCATGGGGAGACGCGCACTGCCCTGGCCATGGCGTGAACCTGTGCGATATGTATTGCTGTGCAGTGGCGAGAGACCCGAGCCCGGTTCGCATCGATATTGCCGACGTCGTATACGTATGATAGCAGCCCGAGGCCTGTGGTATGTCAAGGGCAAGTCACAAGATGCCATCACCAACAGTACGCTGCATCATCATGAGAGAATCAAGCCTCCAAAGTGATCGGCCGAATCAGTGTACAGTAGACATCATTTACTGGACTTGTGATGGGGCAGTTGCGTGTCTCGTCTTCAAAGCAGCTCTGCTCGGAAACTCATCCCATCTGCCGGGCCTACATGAGTGCGATAGTGCATGTACTGGTGTGATGGGCTTGCGCGGTGTAGAGTGAGACGCAGCATGGCAGAGAAACATGCGCACCAAAATAACTCAAGGTCGTGCTCGGTCTTGAGATATTCCAGCGAGCTCCATTCACAGGAGCGTTTAGACTCGTTGCATTTGGCTCCAAGTAACAGACGAACCTGTGGCCGTTTCCTTTCTCGACAAGGCATGCCGGCCGGCACTGGCGGAGTTCGAACCATGGCTGGGAGCGGGAGCGTCGCCTCGCACCCGATTGAATCAAGTCGCGATCTGTCCATCGAACCAGCTGGCCACATTTGGCAGCGCGTCCGGAACGCTGTCTGCTCTTCTCGGCGCACAAAGATCCATCGCAATCACCCTCGCCGAAAACGAAAATGAATCATCCCACCCCGTCTATTCCTATTACGACCACTCCCGCCCCCAGGCGCTCAGCGCGCCTCAGGGCGACGACGACGACGACTCCACTGTCTCCCGCATCGACGAAGACCAAACCGTCCAAGACGGCCCCGAGCCATGCCACCGACCGCGTCTCGACGAGGCGCCGCGCGTCGACACGTGCCACACCAACCCCGACGACGAGCGTGAACGACAACGCCGCCACACGCCCGAAGAACAAGAAGCGCCGCGTAAGCATCCGTGTCCTCATCCCGCTGTCAACCGTCTCCTCAGCACCGCTCTTCTCCTTTGTGGCGTGCAGGTCCCGCCATGCGACGACGGCTGCGGTTCGACTGAGAGGGGAGACGCGTCGGGGTCATCGTGCGTTTCGTTTTTTGTAACTCATCGCTCTACGGTCGGGGCTGACAACGACTAGCGACGCCACCGTCGGTGTCGACTCTCCCGATGGCGCGACCGTCCAGACGGCCATCCCCGTCCTCCCCGACCCGCACGCCCCAGCCACGCCTCCCGCGAACGAGCGCGAAAGCGACGATGCGCGGGTACCCCACGCCCACGACGTACAGGAACCCCAGTGCCACGACGCACAAGTGCCCCAAGCCGACGACGTACCGGCACCGCAGCCCGACGACGTCCAGGCACCCCTGTGCCACGACGCACAAGCACCCCTGCTCGCCGCCGTACCAACACCCCAGCCCGCCGCCGTACCAACACCCCAGCCTTCCCCCGAACCAATCCCAGCATCCCAATACCGCGCGAACAAGCGGCGGCGCGCGCCCGAGCAGCAAGCACCCCGCGGGCACAAGCGCAGGCGCCTCCTGGCGCCCTCCGAGCGCGTGAGTCCCCCCGCCCCGCCCCGCCTGCTTTCGGGTCGTGTTGTGTTGTGGCTGATGTTGATTTCGTGGGTGTAGTTCGAGTTCGAGTTCGAGGTCGAGGTCGAGGTGCCCCAGCTGCGGCGGAGCGGTGCCCGCGACGACGCAGATCCCCTGACCGAGGACGACGCGGCGCCCGTACCCGGCGGCGTCGACGCTGGGCTGGGACGAGGCGGGGGCGTGGAGGTTGGGCGGGTAGACGACAGCCCGGAAACTGGATTCGGAGACGACCACAGCCTGGACACTGGGCCGGTAGAAATCCCCATCCCGCAGACCGACCTCGTCAAAGTCCCCATCCCGGAAACCGACCTCGAAGACGACGCCAGCCCGGAGACCGACCTCGTAGACGCCCACCCGGAAATTGGTTTCGTAGACGACGCCAGCCTGGACACTGGGCTGGTAGAGATCCCCATCCCGGAGACTGACCTCGTAGCAATCCCCATCCTCGTTGAAGTCCCCAGCCCGGAGGCCGACCTCGTAGAAGTCCCTATCCCGGAAACCGACCTCGTAGAAATCCCCATCCCTATCCCGGAAACCGACCTCGTAGAAGTTCCCATCCCCGCGCCGGCGCGCGCGCACCGCCGGGAGGCGCCGCTGTGGAAGAGCGTGTGTCGCGAGCGGGTGGGGGTTGTGTGAGTTTTTTTTTCGCGTTTTTTTGGGCTGCGGTTTCGTTTTTGTTTTGATCCGTTTGGCTTCTTCTTTCCCTGTGATTGGCTGTTCGAACGCGAGCGCGCTGACGGTTTGAACCAACAGGGCCGCGCGGTACGGGTACGCGACGATCCAGGCGGTGGTCGCCGCGCAGGCACGGGCGTTCTCGCGGCCTGCCTCGCCGTCGCCGTCCTCCGGGTCGATGTTCCCTCTGGCGCGCGCGGATACCGCGGGTGATCGGGAGTTTAGGAATTACACCGCGGAGTCGATGTTCGAGGGAGCAGGGGAGGAGGGGGACGGGGACGGGGACGGGGAGACGAGTACGGACGAGGAGACGGACGAAGACGAAGACGAAGACGAAGACGCGGAGGGGGATTGGAATATGGATATGGATATGGATGTGCCCGCGCCCGCGAGCAGCAACTTCGACCTGAACCTCCCGCTGAGCTGCGCGCTGCCCGCGGCGTGCATCCGCCTCCCGCGGCTGGGCGCGATCCGCGTGCGGGGCGCGTGGGAGGAGGCGGGGTGTGTGGGGCGGGGGACGCCGGTGGATCGGGTGCGGAGGGGGGAGTGGGGGATCTGCGGCGGAGGGGGCGGGGGTGAGGAGGGAGGGGGGGTGAGGGAGGGGGGCTTGGATGGGGACGGAGACGGGGATGGGAGATTGATGGGCTTGGATGGGGAGGGGGAGGGGGAGGGCGGGTGGCTCGATCCGAGTTTGCGGGCGTACCCCAGTTCGGGGACGTTTGGCCTGGACGCGGGGGCGGGGGGCGGCGCGGGGTGGGAGGCGTGGGCGCTTGTGGGGGAGAGCGCGTTGAGTCGGGCGCTGGGGTAGGGCTGTGGATGGACGGGGCTTGGGTGTGGCGCGCTGGTGTGGTTGTGTCTTTGTTTGCTGTTTTGTTGGGTGATGTCTGGTGTGTATATAAGGGATTGTGTTTGTGCGCTTTGCTTGATATTATGTACTCGCGTGTGGGATTGTTGGTGGTGTGCTGCTACGTATACGTGTCTCTCGGTGGGTGTCATATTATGCTGAATGGGAACTGCATTTCGGGAGAAGGGTGTGTACACGCGGTGAGTAGACTACGTATGGACCATCGCATCGGGGCATGTGCAAGTGTACAGTCCCGGACAAGCAAAGGCAACAAATTGATTTCTGACCGAACGAGATTTTTTGGCGGGAAACCGACTTCCGATTTGGACTCAGGGAGGCTGGAAACATCCAAAAATGAGGTCCCCTTATTTTCCCCACGATCTTTTGATATGGCCAAAATTTTGGGCCATTTCAACGACATTCTACACGGTTACCGGACCTCCCAAGGTCACGCCCTGAGCATTTGGGGACCTGTAAACCCTTGCATGGAGCTGCATCTAGGCTTTCAAAGACTTCGGACCTCCTTCTGAGGCCGCCCACTGGCAAGGAAGTTCAAATCTATGGCACATGTTACCTTGATTTACATATTTGGCCCGCACTTATGAGAGCTATTATGGCATATCGGCTGGTCCAATTATTAGATTTAAGCCGGAATCAGACTCAGCTCATTGAAAGGAGTTGATTGGCATATTTTCCGCATTTTTCCCGATTTGTTTTGTATATGGCCAAAATTTTGGCCCATCCCGACCCATTATTGAAGGCTACAGGGGTTTTATGGGAAATCGGCTCGTGCCAATCTCTTCTTTAGAGTGTAAATCACTCGGTTCTGCAATATAATTGGGGTTCCCACGGCTGCTGGACCTCAGGAAATCCGGTCACCGAATTTGTTGTCTTTGGTTGTCCGGGACTGTACATACAGTGTGAGGCGCTCAGAACCGACCACTCGGCAATAGGCGAGCCGCGGATCCTATCACAGTCGTGAGAAAAGACTTTCAGGTCCCAAAAACTGGACCAATCGATTCCTTTTCGAACCGTCTGATTATTTTCTCGAAATTGTTACTTTTACAGTGCCTTGCATAAGAAACTGAACATCGCATTTCCACGCGCGTTGTTCGTTCGCGCCAAATATACCCTTTTCGGGTAGGTCCGGAAGGCCTCCCGCGGGACCGCTTGCTGGGCAGGGACTGGAGGACACCCCGAGAGGGCTCAAAAGGCTTCAGAGAATGCATGAGATGTATATTCTACAACTACACTAAGAGCTGTAAATCATTATACTCTGCCCCCAGCTGTATGCCTAGCTACCCTCCCTCTTGATGGGTCTTTGCCGCACATTTGCCGATACCCGAAAAGGGTATATTTGGTGCGAACAAACAACGCGCGCGGAAATGCGATGTTCAGTTTCTTATGCAAGGCACTGTAAGAATTTACCCCATCACATATTTGAATTTGGGTCGGAGATGTAGCGGAGCTACCATAAAGGGAATCTTTGTAATCACGGCCAGGTCAGCCGAGCCACGTGCTTAGCCAGGGTTAGGGTGAAGACACCACTTGCTTTGGATGTATGGGACACTCCCTATCTCAGTAATTCCATCGGAGACTCCCATTTCACCATTATGAAACCATATTGAGTGATCAGGAAGCAGCTGGCTCCCAAATACATGAGGTTAGGTTTGGCAACCCCACACTGGGTACACCACCCTTATTGAGCATGCACAAAACTTTGAAAATAACCGGTCAAAGGTCAAACATTTTTCATGATTGTCCATTGCACAGTCAGTGAAACAAATTAGAATAATACTACTTTTGAGTGCGCAAAAATTCAATTGTGACACAGGATATGATCTTTGTTCTGCACTGGTCATTGAACTTTCATTTGTTTTGAAAGGCAACACTATGAACAAATTTTGACCTTTGTCCAGTTCCTTTCACACTTTCTCGGTGGCTCAATATGGGTATTGTACCCCACCCCGGGGCCTCCCGGCTTCTTCAAATCTTAGTATCCGAAGCCATCTACCTCCTATGGGTCCTTAGGTGCGAACGCGTTATCCAACAACGAACCCATTCCCCCAAAGCTATTGCCTCACGTTGGTCCAGAGCAATAAACCGTCACCTTAGCATTGATCACGTCGTCGCCTGTAAACTGAAACGCTCTGAGAAGGAAGTCAAAAAGGTAGTTCGGACCTGGACGCCCGTCCTCGCAAATACAGACCAACTTGATCAATTCTGGGCAGCCCGCCCTGAGGTTTTAGTAGGTATTAGGGCACCGCGGACTCCCACTCAACGGAAGCTCCAAGCGTTCCATCGAGCCCTACACTTCCCGGTACCCACCGGGGGTCGTGCGTAAATGCATTTTCCCTCGGACCAAACGGTATTACCGTTTGCTATAGTAGACTAAGTAGAGCTGGACCTATTGTCGGTAGCTACTTAATCATATTACTTGTCCAAAAAAAAAATATGGGTATTGTACCCAGTGCCATATTTGAATGCTTATGTAATCACCCAAAAAATTGAAAATGCAGGACACCTGACCCTCCCAAAGAACAAGGCTTATAAGAGTGGATGATCGAGCAGCGCGTCCACTCTTATATGACTCAAAATGTGTTTCTCCTAACTCCGGCGGAAGCACCGGGAACACCAGCGGCCTTGTAGGATATAGAGTAGGGAGCCTCCAGGAGACTCCGGCGGTAGCACCGGCCCCAGCGGTAGCATCACGTCGTGGACCAGTGGACGAAAATAGACAGCTGCCTAAAAGGGATTGATGGCGCCCTCCGCCGTAATGACATCATATTGCCGCCGCGCCCGATGCTGGTCGTTGTTGTTCCCGACGACGTCGGCAATAGGTAGCGTATAGTTCCTCAAATAAAATCGTATAAAATGCAATAAATTCTAGATATAATCTACAGCTTAGAGTATGTATGCTGGTGATACAAATAAGGTATGCATATGACACAGTCCCTTGGTATCTATGTGTGCCAGGGGTATACATCCTGGAAAAAGGGAAATTTTCGATTTAGAGCTAGCCCTGAGAGGA
>NW_006920418.1:0-8309 GCF_000344685.1 Gloeophyllum trabeum ATCC 11539 | reverse complement strand
ACATGGCTAACTGACATACATGCTTTATTTCCTCTCAGGGCTAGCTCTAAATCGAAAATTTCCCTTTTTCCAGGATGTATACCCCTGGCACACATAGATACCAAGGGACTGTGTCATATGCATACCTTATTTGTATCACCAGCATACATACTCTAAGCTGTAGATTATATCTAGAATTTATTGCATTTTATACGATTTTATTTGAGGAACTATACGCTACCTATTGCCGACGTCGTCGGGAACAACAACGACCAGCATCGGGCGCGGCGGCAATATGATGTCATTACGGCGGAGGGCGCCATCAATCCCTTTTAGGCAGCTGTCTATTTTCGTCCACTGGTCCACGACGTGATGCTACCGCTGGGGCCGGTGCTACCGCCGGAGTCTCCTGGAGGCTCCCTACTCTATATCCTACAAGGCCGCTGGTGTTCCCGGTGCTTCCGCCGGAGTTAGGAGAAACACATTTTGAGTCATATAAGAGTGGACGCGCTGCTCGATCGTCCACTCTTATAAGCCTTGTTCTTTGGGAGGGTCAGGTGATGCAGGATCGCGTCTTTTGGCCAGGTTTATGTTTCAAATGTTTTTCTCACCGCCTACGGCGGCATAATTAAGGTGCCACAGAGGTGCCGACTCTTAGTGACATACACTGTAGGATGGGGAAGCTTGGCCGTGAGGATACGTGCGCGGAGCAGGTGGGGTGTCAGATGCGCGCGGGCCCTCCGGTGCGCAGTAAGCTGGGACTCTGAGAATGACAGATATCGCTGGAATCTGCACCCGGACGGGCTGATTCCTCCGCGCGGCGAGCGGGAATGGACACAGTGCGTAGTCGCAGCGTTGATGGTGACGGTTTACAGCCTAGCGTCTTGGAAATGGCTGCAGGTGCAGTGTTTCGAAACTGGCCGGAAATCAAAGAGGCGCAGTGAATTTGATGCGCCACGGGAAGGCGTGGGAGCCCGAGGTCCCGCATGGGCCCCAGACGAACTTGGCAACGACAGGAAGCGCACCGCCTGCGCCACCCGCGTTCGCCTTCGCCTTCCCTCCAGCAACGACCCGCCAGCAAGCCTGGTCTCTCCTCTGCCTGTAAACTAGGATCCGTATACTCAACTCGACTCGACTGAACGCGATCGCAGCATCGTGTTCCCGCATCGCATGGCCGCCCCGTATCCGGCATACGGCGCCCCCCAACCGCAACGATACCCCTACCCCCCCGCCCCCAACGACAACAACAGCACGCTCGACTTGTACAATGCGTATCCCGACGCTGACGCGAATCAGATGAAGCAGATGGAGATGGGCCGCGCGCTCGCCCGCACGCCGAGCCCGACGCCCAGCGAGGCGGAGGAGCTCGCAAAGTCGGGCGCGTTTGACTGGGCGAAGCTGCGCAACTGGCGGTTCTGGATACGCAGGGAGTGGATATGTGCGTCGCGTTATTTCGCCGGCGAAGAAGGAGTGCTGATGGGTTGTTGGTGGAATAGGGTACTATGTCGCGCTGGTGCTCATCACGGTGCTTGTCGGCTTGATCACGATATACCACACGCAGATCGTGCACTGGCTCAAGCCCGCCGCGGACTGGATGCACGAGTGCGTGTGGGCGTCTCTGTCCCGTCTGCGCGCTCTCCTCACTTTGCACCGCAGTCTCAAATTCGGCTGGCTCATCCCCATCGCCATATTCTTCGTCATTTCCTTCCCGCCCGTGCGTCCCCGTCCCCGTCCCCGTTCCCGCTCCCTCCTCATGCTCACTCTCACTCGCACTCTGCATGCGATAGCTGTTCGGCCACGAGATCGTCGCCGTCATATGCGGCCTCGTCTGGGGCCTCTGGATCGGCTTCGCCATCGTCGCAGCGGGGACCTTCGTAGGCGAAGTCGGCAACTTCTAGTGCGTGCCGTCCTGGCCCTGTCCCCTCCCCTCTTCCCCCTCTTCCCCCTCTTCCCCTCTTCCCCCTCTTCCCCTCTTCCCCCTCTTCCCCTCCCCTCTTCCCCTCTTCCCCCTCTTCCCCTCCCCTCCCTTCCCCCCTATCCTAGCACATACTAATGACGACCCCGCCAGCGCGTTCAAGTACTGCTGCCGCGCGCGCGGCGAGAAGCTCGAGAAGACGCAGATCTCGTACGCGTGCCTCGCCAAGGTCGTCCGCGACGGCGGGTTCCGCATCGCGCTCGTCGCGCGCCTCAGCGCGATCCCCGGGCACTGTGAGTGGTTGATGTTTACCTGCGGGGTGGTGATTCTGATCTTGCGTTTGGGTGGTTGTTGGTGTTGTGGTGTTGTGGTGGTGTTGCTGGTACGTTGGTGTTGTGGTGGTGGTGGTGGAATTGGGTTGGGTGGGAATTGGAATTGGAATTGGAACGGTGAACGGTGAACGGTGGACCGTGATTGGCGAACAGTCACCACCGCCGTGTTCTCCACGTGCGGCATGGGCATCGTCACCTTCTCCATCGCCGCCATCCTCTCCCTCCCGAAGCAGTTCATCACCGTGTATCTGGGCGTGATACTCGAGCAGAGCAGCGACGGTGCGTGTCGCTTCTTTTGTCCCTCCATCCGCCCTTCCCCGTCTCTCCACCCATCCTACTCGTCTCTCCATCCACCGTTCCTGACTCCCCACCCATCCTGCCCGTCTCTCCATACACCTCTCCTTCCCCGTCCCCGTCCCCTTCCCTACCCTTCCCCACCGCGATGCGATACTGACCCCCCCCCAGGCGGCACCGTCGACACGAAGACGCGCATCATCGACTACGCGGTCATCGCGGTCACGACGCTCATCACCGTCGGCGCGATGTGGTACATATACTGGAAGATGGGCAAGGTCAAGGGCGCGGTGATATATGAGCGGAGGAAGGCGAGGTGCGTCTGCGATTGCGATTGCGCGTCCGCTGCTCCGCCTTTTTTGCGTTGAAATTGCTATCGCTTGTTCTCTTGCCGCTTGGCTTGCTCCCCCCCCCCCCCCCCACCCTTCTTGTCTTGCTCCCTTTGCACTTTTCTTGCTCCCCTTGCACTTTTCTTGCTCCCCTTGCACTTTTCTTGGACGCCCCCGCTGACGCGCCGCACAGACAAGCGAAGCTCGAGCGCGAGGCGCCGGTGCCGGTGTACGCGAACCCCGCGTTCGCGAGCACGGCGAGCGTGCCGTTCAACGCGCCCGACGCGGAGGGCGGCGGGCACCAGCGGTGGGACAAGGAGGGGCGCGCGGTCGGGTACGCGCCCGGCCCGGACCCGGTGGCGTATCGCCGCGCTTCCCCCTTCAACTCGGATGGGGGCATGGGAGGGGGGGTGGGGAACGTGTACCCGATGGCGCAGGTCCGCGATGGGCGGATCCCGGTGCGCCAGGAGAGCGGGGAGAGCGTGGCGTGGGATATGGAGTCCGAGGGTGAGGGCGCGGGCGCGGGCGGGGGGTACGGGGACAGGGAGAGGGGAAGGGGAGGGGAGTATGGCGGGGTGATGCCGAGGGTGGCGAGCCCGCCGGGGCTGGAGGGGGGGTATCAGGGGCAGGGACGGGGGCAGGGACAGGGACAGGGACAGGGACAGGGACAGGGACAGGGACAGGGACAGGTTGGGTATACGAGTCAGGGACAAGGGCCAGCACAGGGTGGGTATGCAGGACAGGAACAGGGTGGGTATACGAGTCAGGGACAAGGGCATGCACAGGGTGGGTATACGAGTCAGGGGCAAGGACAGGGTGGGTATCCTGGCCAGAGTCCAGGACAGTACGCCCCGCCTGTAGGCCCGCCGCCCGTCGTGCCGCCGATCCCGCCGCCGCCGCAGACGCCGCGCTCGGGGACGTACCCCACCGCCACGTCGAGCCCCAGCCCCAGCCGGAGCCCGGCGGTCCCCCCGCAGCAGCAATACCCGTACCCGTACCCGTACCAGCAGCAGCAGACGCCGACGCAGGCGCAGTTCGCGGCGTACGCGAATCCGTACCAGAGCCCGCTGCCGACGCCGAGCTACCCGGCGGGGACGCCTACGCAGGCGCATTTCTCGCCCCAGGTTCATCCACAGTCGCCGCATCAATTCGCTGCCGCTCCGTACGCGCCCTCGCCCTCGCCCTTCCAGCCGCAGCAGCAGTACTTCCCGCCACAACACGCGCACGCGCCGGAGCCGAGCGACGCGAGCTTCTACACCGCGCACGCGGGCCCCGAGGAGCTGCCGCGCCGCGCGTTCTCGCCGCCGCCGCCGAGCTATCGGACCGCGCAATGATATCCTACCGCCCTTCTCCCCGACCTCCCCGCTGATTGAACACTCTCGTTTGTTTGCGTTTGCTTTACGGATTGTAGTCTAGTTTACGTGTGCGTACCTCGTTATTTGTGGTGCTGGTGGTGGTGGTGTGTATCTACGTATCTACTTACATGTGGACGTTTGGATGTGGTTTGGTTGGTGTGGATTTGGACGTGGTGCGGAGGAAGACGAGCGATGCGTCTTACTACTCAAGTACTCGGCGCTCAGCCTGTTTTGCTTGCTCGGTGGGATGCCTGGCGTTTTGCTCTTACACTGTTCCTCCTCGGGGCCATATCCTTGACCCAGTCCGGAAGATACTCTTTCGCACAACTTTCGCATACACTTCTGTCAAATGTGAGAGGGTAACATAAAAGTTTTAAAACAGTCGCGATCGAAGAGCGGGTTCACGCAGACGCTACAGCCTCCAATTCTATCTTGCACGGGCCAGCTTTCCCATCACCGGTCATCTCAAGCATGTATGAGCAATGGACTCCAAGCCTTCGAGACCAAATTTCAATCTCGAGATGACGCAGTGACGGCAGCCCGACCGAATGCACGCCTGGACCTCGTCTACGAGTCTGGCGACATTGGTGCCGAATTCGTGTTCGGACACCACGGTTGGCAGCAGGATTACGAGCGATAGACATGACAGTTGCGTTGCCTGCAGGGCGTCGCAAAGGCGAGCCTCGGCGCCATATCAGCAGACTGGCCATCGCATATAGGGATCATCACAAAACGCACCAGTAACAACACGTCGCACAACCACTCTCCTGTGAACTCTATGTGCAGGGACTCCAAGTCAGGAGCCGCCCCCCAAAGAGTAGGGTCACACAGGCGCGCCAACATATCGTCAGACGAGCAATCGCGGTATTCCGGTACGTCCACGATCTTCATAAAGAGGCACCGAGGCCGGCTGCGCGCGAGGACCGTTGCCAGGATGGGCACCTGGAGGTGGGCGAATAATCCCGTAAAACTCTCGGTCACGAACAGCTTTGCAAGGCGGCACGTCACGCCGAGGGACAGAAATGCGCGCAACCGTCCCTTGTATGTGCGTAGCGAACTCCACGCGGCGATATCCTCCACGGGGGAGTCCGAGCCAGATCCTATGCTCTCCATGGATTCAGACAGGACAAGGTGTTGCAGATTCGGGAACACCGAATATAGCCACGTCAAGCCGAAAATGTGTCCTTCTATCGTCAAGGATTGAACAAGGGGCCACTGGAGACTCGAAACACGCCTACTTCTGGGCAGCTTCCACACCTGCAGCTCTTCCAGAGAATCTTGACAGGGCTGCAGGGCAGACAATACCCCTACCAAGTCATCTCTACCGCCCAGAGTTAGATCAACTCGGCGTAGACGGGGATTGCAACGGGAAAGTGACTGATGAATGAAGGCAAGGCGGCTTGAGCCCTGACCTAAGCCCAGTTCTACAACGCGGGAAAAACAGGAAACAATGGCTTGTCGGAGGCAAGGAGTATCGGGCTCTATCCAAGACAGCGAGATCATTTTGATGTTAATAGCTGACTCGAGCACCGGTGCGAGTTGGGTCTCGAAAAACACCCATGATTTACCAGCAGCAGGGTAGCCTGGATAGACGTGTATCTTGAGAGACTGTATCAGGGGCAGCCGCTCAGGATTGTCGAGCATGAACCTGCAGAATAAGGCGAGCCTGTTCACTGATCTCACGTCCAAGACTGAGATGTCCACTGCACGGACGAGTTGTTGTCTGCAAACGTTCAACAACACGGGTGTAGTCAGGGCAAGTTGGAGCAAATCTTTCCTCTCGACGTGCGCAGCTATCGCTGTCACGACATCGTAATCGAGGTCTGAAAATTGCATATTGCACCCTGTAAAGGGCCACGAGATGTGAGACAGCCACTTCTCATGGATGGAGGACGTTTGCTTGGTACGTACCGACTCGGAGCCTGGCCCAAAGACGCTGCCAAGTTCATCATTAATGCTATAGACATGCTGTAGTCCAGCGTGATCACCCTTACCTGCGTACGTGCAGAGTTTTCGTAGTGGGATTATGCTAGGTCAGTGCAACACTCAGACGAAGCCAAGATGAAAAACGTTTGCCTTGGAAGGCGCATGACGTGCGGCAAACATGCGCCTGATGCGAGGCAGTGCGTGTAACAGTATTACTGTGAACCGGGACCCACATACTACTAATCAAAGTATGTTTCCAGCCATTTGCAGATCGATGGGCCCACTTTCTGAAAATCATTTATAGTCGGACCACGTCGGACAAGCAATTTCAAGTCCCCGAGAGACAGAAATCGGACCATCTGGACTTCTCTACCTTCTTCCGACGTCCCTGGCACCCACTCCGACCCACTCCGACTATACGTGGTTTTCTGAATTGATGGTCTATCGATCTGCAAGCGGCTGTCAAAGAAACAGACCGTTTATCGTGTTCTTTCGGAGTATCATTAGGCCGCCGGCGGCAACAGACAGGGGAACAGAACAATGGTATGACGGACCGTACTGGACAAAAATACAACTTGACCGTTCCCCATCTGTAGCACCGCATGGCACATGCAAGCACTCAGTAGCACTCAGTAGCACGACATCACATTCAGTAGCACGACATCACACTCACTTGCACCGGTACGCGTGCCTCAGCACGTCACTGCACCATGTTGCACCGAGTGCCGCAGTCATTCGCTGAGTTTGAATGCTCACGCGTGCCAGCACCGCTCCAGCATAGCCATCGTGCTTTGAATATAGCATTCTGTGGCACCCGTGCCACAAAGTAACTCCTCTGCCCTCAAATGTCATCTGTGCCTGATCGAGCCCCAAGACTCATTCCATAAAAAAAAGTCCCCAACTGGCGCCTTATCACCTTATCCACCGGTAACCCAGCCGGTGACATCAAATAATCCTCATTCAATCTTTACCTCCTAATTTCTTTCTACGAGGTAATTGTTGAACGAGGGTTAATATTTGCACCTCTGCCCTCATCCGGTCATAGCAACCCTTTGCCCAGCTCTTGCCCCTTCCTATACCTCTCCCCATCCAATCCCACCGGTGATAAGCCTCAGGATCGTCTGACCCCCGAAAACGCGGACTCAGCACATTGTACAAGCCCTCCGGAGCTTATTCAACACATCACTCACATGCCTCTAGGCTTCTATGGGCTCTAAAAGAATTTTTCTATTTAGCTCCGGGCTTCCTAGCATCCCCGAGACGTACACAGACCCATTCCGCGATTTATCTCCGCAAACACGAGCTCCAGGGTGACTTAACCTATGCAACTTCTAGATGAATTAGCCCCGGTGCCTGCGGACACTTCTATCGAGGGGTGTCATCCTCATGCCCACCCTCCAGCACTCACTCCCCCTCATTTCCATCAAGATACCGAAGGTGCGGACGTATATGAGTCACCATGAGGTCAGCATCAGTGAGCAAGCGGCCGGAGGTAATTAGCACGTGACCGGCGCATCGCATGGAGTGATGGGACCACTTGGGTCAGGTGGCGGAGCGTCGAGGCGACCTATAGGGGCTGGAACGAGCAAGTGAGAGTGCAAGGGAGTCATATGGTGTATGGTATAACGGAGGCAAGTGCTGAGCAATCCTGTGGGTAACGGCGTTTATTTGTTATTTATCTCTGGACGGCCGCAAAGCCATTCCTGTGGTATAAATTGTACAAAGTAGCATACAGATCTGGAAAAAGAAGTTTTGCACTTCACCATCTCAGAGAATTAGCGTTACGATCTCAGCGACCCTCGAAGTTCAAAAGCGTCGAACTTAGCTAATTATAACCGATCCTAGCTTTGCCAATAGGCCTGACTCATCGAGTAATTTATCTCCGCCGTCAGTTTAATTATCTCCGGTGCGTCCTACATAGCGAAATAAAATTAAACAGGTCTCTCTAGCAATTTCTACCCCCGCGAGCACGATCCTACGACAGGTGTTGTTGCTTGCGACTTTGATTGCAACTCTTCGGAGATAAATACTCTGGAGCATCAACTAGCATTTGTTTTATTTTTCTAGGTCTTCCTACGGACTACCCTACGACATCTTACTCCTCCTTCCCCCTCGAACTATTAAAATACCCCTCAGTTGTCTCGGACCGCCTCCACCCATACCGCTGGTGTTAGGTTTA
>NW_006920417.1:1684572-1687309 GCF_000344685.1 Gloeophyllum trabeum ATCC 11539 | reverse complement strand
CTCACCAGCAATGTCACACAGGCCACGCTTCTAGGCTATCTACGCTCCAGTGAGTCCTGGACTGCTGCAATGCCAATGGTTTGATCCAAGGTGACATACCTTGATGGCTGGGTCGTTGGGATCACTCGGGATAGTCGTCAATGCAGCGATGGAGGACATCGAAGTAGCTTGTGGAAATGGATTGCCTCTGTCGCTTGCACGTCCTCCTATTTACATCTCCCTGTACCATGCCTCACAACTACCTCATGGTAGTCTGTTACAAAGCATTCCCATGACATCATCGACGTGTCAAGCTGCTACTGCAGTTATTTGCCGTAATTTTACGGTGGGACATACCCATTGAAGACCCCCATTGCACCCTCAACCTGATCCCTGTTGCGTAAACAGACATGGGCCGTAAAGTTACGGTGGGTGTTCCCACGCTCCTTCCTAATCTGGTAACCCAAAGCCAGCTCTAACCCTAGGCATTTAGTAAATCACCTTATAAATACAAGAAATAGTTCTGCGGGTGGCATGTGGCATGAGAGTGGAGGAGATGACATGAGGAAACAAGAGATCTTGTGAAAGTGGTATGAGAGTGGCATGAGATGGCATGAGATGGCATGGCATGGCATGGCATGGCATGAACCTTTTTGGGACGGGCATGACACAGCCGCATCCCAATTGGGGCTGGCATGACTACCGTATAAGGAAATTTCACGGCATGGCATGCTGCAGCGAAGGGTTCGCTGCAGATAGTATAATATTAGGGTTCGCTGCAGATAGTATAATATTAGGGCCATGCGGTGTCGATTGCGTTGGACGCGATGTGAAGGATATGTCCTTCTGTTGGAAGTTACTTAACTTTGTTCAAATCCGCCATAAACTGGAACATACCTTCACACTTGAATCCTCTGTGGCTGATGCATTCATGGGCAGCGCATTGCTTTCGATGGAAGTAGTGGTTGTGCGAGCTAGTTTGGCTGTCTCTTGTCAAGCCGTCCTCAGTAACCATTCTAGATTGAAATTGGTGACTCTCAGCCTCTCATTCTCCAATTCAGGACAAGCTGTCCTTTTCACAACATCTTGTCATCTCCTCCATAAAGCGATCTCTTTGCTTTTCCACCTCAACTAAGTCTTTCCGTAAGCTTTCATTCTCGTGCCGAAGATCTTCAATATTGCCTAGAGTATTCATGTCCCGCAGTGTACCGTTATGGATCTGGAGGGATTGTGAGACAGGCCTGAGAGGGCTTCAGAAGGTGAACGGTGATGCAATGATACTCGATGGCCAGACATTGCACCACAGACCAATATCAATGTCATGCGAAATTACTGCAAGCCGCAAGGGGCAGACACTGGGAGATGCTGAGACCACATGCAGGGGGAGGGGGGGACCTCGGAACCCTTAACTGAGATTTATCATCAGTTAAGCGTCCAGCCATCTGGGGTAAGGGGGCTAACAGGCAGGTATCTGGCACATTATTGGGTACTTTTGGGTAACCTAAATAGAGCATATTCGGTGGAAGAAATACCACGAATCCTTATTCCTGGAATAGTCGACTGCTATTTCAAAACTCTGAGCTGGAACCGGCAAAGGAATCAGTTTGGAGACAATGTCGTCAATTTATTGCCATTTCTGGGAATAGGCGCTCGAATTTTTGCCTCTCTTGCCAACTCTCGTGGCATGGTGGGGCAGCCTATCATCAATAGAGCATATTCGGTGGAAGAAATACCAGCGAGTTTTAGGATTAGACTAAGCTGTGGTTTGGAATAAGGCAGCAGCTCTGCAATGATGATAGGCAAGGATGTTTCAAATAACCCACACCCTAACCGCGGACCCTAACTCAAACCCGGGGGGAATCCCCCGGACCCCCTTCCTAACCCGCATGCAGCAGGTGCAATGCTCACTCAGGCCACGCAAAACCGATATCCAGCTCTAGAGATGTGAATAACAATCTGCTGCACTTCAAGACTGGTTTGCAGCGCTTGAAAGAGTGGGATGCACCAAACCCAACTTGGGTCACTGTCACTTCAGATTCGGCCGAGATCCAGCGGCAGTACTATATGACACACTTGCACCAGTTGGGACTTGAGCGGCACAGATGACCAGCACTCTTGGTCGTCTCTGGCACTCGTCAAGGGCAACTGGATCAAAGGTGGGGAATGATCCCTGACTAGAGTCAGTTCAGCATCGGCAGCAGTCAAATTACTGTGCAGAATTATTTTCTTGCCATAACAGTTCAATCTGTAGATCATCAACCGTGGCAGGTGGCCACTTTGGTGGCTGTTAACGACCACTGGTGGAGCATTCATCACATCACATCACACATGGCACCACCGACTCGGTACACTACAGCCTGAGCAGCAGAGTTTCACCTAGCCGCTGCCCCACTGAATGGACTCGGAGAGGTATCAGAACACCCTTGCAACCTCTTGCACCTAGCACCAAAATATAATGTCCAATCTTCCATTGTATTTCATATGTTCCCGTCCTCTTCTCTGTGCATCGGTGCCGCTGCTCTTTCTGCTGAGCCTTTATTGATACAGACAGAAAAACATTTCTCCATACCTGTGTGGCACACTGCAAAGAATGGGACAAGCTGCAGCTCAAGCATGCAATGCTGAAGGAGTGTGGTACACTGCCTGGAATAAGGTATATAGCAGCAATATGCAATGGGTCGTCACGCCAGATGATATATAGGATGCGTAGAGTTGTGTCATCATTAACCACTCCCGCAAGCTGAGATTCTAGATCTGT
>NW_006920417.1:1680492-1684333 GCF_000344685.1 Gloeophyllum trabeum ATCC 11539 | reverse complement strand
CCTGAGCAGCAGAGTTTCACCTAGCCGCTGCCCCACTGAATGGACTCGGAGAGGTATCAGAACACCCTTGCAACCTCTTGCACCTAGCACCAAAATATAATGTCCAATCTTCCATTGTATTTCATATGTTCCCGTCCTCTTCTCTGTGCATCGGTGCCGCTGCTCTTTCTGCTGAGCCTTTATTGATACAGACAGAAAAACATTTCTCCATACCTGTGTGGCACACTGCAAAGAATGGGACAAGCTGCAGCTCAAGCATGCAATGCTGAAGGAGTGTGGTACACTGCCTGGAATAAGGTATATAGCAGCAATATGCAATGGGTCGTCACGCCAGATGATATATAGGATGCGTAGAGTTGTGTCATCATTAACCACTCCCGCAAGCTGAGATTCTAGATCTGTGCTTGAAGCAGGTTTTGTTTTTCACAGCTTTCATAAACCTTGGCGGGCTAGCAAGGAAATATAATAGATAATCAACCATCATATTTCATACTATCCAGTGCATGGTATAATATCATGGGTTGTCCCCATCCCAATAGTTGTGTCTGAGACTGCAGGCAGAAATAACGCACTCACCGAGACAACCGAGGCAAAGACGTTCCTGATAACCCACACCCTAACCGCGGACCCTAACGCAAACCCGGGGGGAATCCCCCGGACCCCCTTCCTAACCCGCGTGCAGAAGGTGCAATGCTCACTCAGGCCACTTGGTTCATTCGCCTGCGGCATCGGTTGGAGCGGTCGGAAAATTACGAGACTTGGCGCTTCTACGGTTCTCTTATTCATCAGTATATTCCAGCTTGCTCCCGATGAAACATTGCACACGGTGACTTGCAATGTGGTATGCACAATGTCCAGAGTCAGCCTGGTCAAATTCAGATGGTACTGATCGGAATCTTCAGAATCTGCTAAGGTCCATTGACGGGACACGATCTCCTTGCACACAGCAAGAGTGGACACCCGCACATTCCCAGGAATATTAAGAGCTCTAAACGCACAAGAAAATCACCATCCAACACACAGGTCACTGTCATAAGCGTCCACCGATATTTGTTTCTCCAAATTTAAAGAATAACTGTGCAGAGGGTTTATATACAAACTATGCGGTGATGCAATAGCTGATTGATATTGTTTAGAGCTCCATTCAACCCTCTCTCATTTTGCGATGCATGGTTCTTCCCGCTCCATCGTCTCAACATTTTGTCTGAATTCATCTGCATTTTTTATTTACTTTTTGCACTTGGTACAGAAGCTGAATGGATGCATGCATACGGGTCCAACAGGTAATCATATACCCCTCCTTGGACAGCTCTAATAAGGAGGCCGAAGCAGCCTCACTGAGCTCCAGCTTGTTCCAACAATCCTTCGAGGGAATCAACACTAAACACTACAAAGCTCAGATGCAACCAGCATGATTTGCTCCACTCATGCAAAGGGAACACCGATGTATGCACCACGGAAATATAAATACAACAAGTCTCATCCTTTTGTATTTTCTTCTTTCTGTGTGGCTGTAGATCGTAATCATTCATTCACCGAGACAACCGAGGCAGGGACGTTTCCAGTAACCCGCACCCTAACCGCAGACCCTAACTCAAACCCGGGGGGAATCCCCCGGACCCCCTTCCTAACCCGCGTGCAGAAGGTGCAATGCTCAGTCAGGCGTCATCAACTCGGATGGCTGTAACATGGGTTTTAGCGGTCACAAAATTACAAAACTTGGCTTGTCCATGGGTTTTATAGTCATCTGCTCTATTCCAACCAACTCTGAATATAAAAGTCCAGTAAATGGCATGACAGGAGGCATACACTTGACAAAAAATACAAAAGCTGACAGACTATTGTATTGATCGAAACCAGTAAAGTATATGCTATGGCATGGACTGATGCATGACATGAACAATATACAAAAGCAGATAAGCGATTGTATTTACTGATGCCGATGCAGCACATGCCGTGTGCTTACACAAATACAAGAAATAGTTCTGCGGGTGGCATGTGGCATGAGAGTGGAGGAGATGACATGAGGAAACAAGAGATCTTGTGAAAGTGGTATGAGAGTGGCATGAGATGGCATGAGATGGCATGGCATGGCATGGCATGGCATGAACCTTTTTGGGACGGGCATGACACAGCCGCATCCCAATTGGGGCTGGCATGACTACCGTATAAGGAAATTTCACGGCATGGCATGCTGCAGCGAAGGGTTCGCTGCAGATAGTATAATATTAGGGGGCAAATGGGTGGAGGCTGAACGAGCGGGTCTGGTGGCTGCAGTGCCTAAGTAAACAGGATCAGGAGGGTGGAAATAGGGTGTGCACACAAAGAGCGGAGCAAGGGGATGCATTTCAGCCCCAACCGTCGCCAGTCAAAGGTAAGCCATGGGCCGTCGGCACAGAAGCGCCCGCAGGTGGCCGCACGGATAGAGGGGGGCCCCGGTGGATGTTTCAATGTTGAAGGGGAGGTGCCTAAGCCCCTTTCCAGATAGTCAGAACGGCCGCTGGGGCGGTATTTTGGGCGCGCGACGGTAGGGGGGCCTACCGTCCGTTCCATATGGGTAGGCAGCTGGAGAGCTGGTATCCTCGATGGAGCGACTGTCCGTTATCAGGGTGTCCAAGGAGGTATGTGGTGAAACACAGTGTCAACAGTTTCTGATACTTTATATTATATGATCTATCAGGATTCTCTGCTGTCCATGGTCACCCCGAAAAAGGGCAATGATGGCATCCGGCGGGTTGTATTTATTCAGATCCCTGACCCACAGCTGCCCAGTAGCCCCACCAGGCTTGATGCCACCTGGTGCTTGTACACTATCAAGGACACAAGTCTGGCTCACTGGATTATGAGTGCATGCCCAAACCTCATAAAGCGCAACAAGCAGAAGAAGAAGAAGAAGAATAACAATAATGAATATCTTGTATACGAGTTTGTGTGTATTTCTCCCATGTTATTTATTATTATTTCAAGACAAATGACTTCAACATCTGGTAGCTCCTCTTGGCGATCACGATGGCAGAGCGGGAGCATGCCTTCAGTTAAAAATTCATCAGGTTTAAAGCAGCCCTCAAGGCAATCATGGCTGGGCCTAGCTCCAAACTTTTCAGGATGCTCTGCACGGCGGATATTGTCCTGGGTGCTACCAACTTTGCGAATGATGCATCGTATGTCCCCCTGACCTGTCTTCCTGCAGAAGATGGCTGATGTGCCTTTGCCAGACATCCTATTAGGCTCTTACATGACAGGAACAGGCTAGTACGATACCTGAATGGCATGCGCGCCCTCACAGCGCAGGCTTTTGTCTATCCAGATCCCTTTCAGGTTCTCCATTGCTGTGACAAGCTGCAACTGGCCGACATGTTCTGCACCATTGTCCCTGAAGCGCCTAATGGTGTAAACCCCCCTGCTTGTATGGTATTTGACACCTTTGAGCAGCTGGTGTCCTTGATTTCTGACTTCAAGATTGATCTCACTGGTTGCATGATCAAGCGGACATACTCTGGGTTTAGCCAGCATGTGCTGAAAATGGACCCAGACGAGACTTTGAATGAGTTCCTGGTACGCATCCGCGACACCATGGAGGAGTCCGATGATAGCTGGGCAAGGATGGTCAGTGATGTGGCTAGACCACTCTGGTTTCTGCAGCCAAAGATTGCGGAGGTCAAGGACAAAGGGGAGATCCGCTGCTTGTTTGTGGGAGAGAAGTGGATGTACTGCATGTTCACAGATTATGTGAGTCCTGAAGAAGTGGACTACTGGAAGATCGATGGTTTGGCTCCGCTTTCAAAGATTGTGTGGGTGACCTTGTCCATGGCCAGGCAGGCAACACATCAGACTGATTTGA
>NW_006920417.1:1656906-1680319 GCF_000344685.1 Gloeophyllum trabeum ATCC 11539 | reverse complement strand
CTGGTGTCCTTGATTTCTGACTTCAAGATTGATCTCACTGGTTGCATGATCAAGCGGACATACTCTGGGTTTAGCCAGCATGTGCTGAAAATGGACCCAGACGAGACTTTGAATGAGTTCCTGGTACGCATCCGCGACACCATGGAGGAGTCCGATGATAGCTGGGCAAGGATGGTCAGTGATGTGGCTAGACCACTCTGGTTTCTGCAGCCAAAGATTGCGGAGGTCAAGGACAAAGGGGAGATCCGCTGCTTGTTTGTGGGAGAGAAGTGGATGTACTGCATGTTCACAGATTATGTGAGTCCTGAAGAAGTGGACTACTGGAAGATCGATGGTTTGGCTCCGCTTTCAAAGATTGTGTGGGTGACCTTGTCCATGGCCAGGCAGGCAACACATCAGACTGATTTGATCACCGTAGGCTGGGAAACAGACTCCTGGACCGGACAAAGGAGATGATCAGAGATGATCAGTATTACGACATCTTTGATGTCACAGTGCTGATGGAGGAGGCAGAAGAAGGCATGAATGAGCTGAAGGATTTTGCTGGTGCAGTGTTGAAGAAGCTGATCAAGTGGGAAGAAGACCATGAAGAGGATATTGTGCCTGGCTCAAGGACCCGGGCATCGCAGCTGCGGATTTTTGCACGGCTTGACATCTGCCTGATACGGCAAGATGGTGAGTTCCGTTTCTGGGTGAATGAGGTGGAGGCTTGGTCAGGGGCATCCATGTTTGCCAACTTCTCTCAGGATGCATATCTCAGACTTGTGAACTCAGCGGTGCGTGTATTTGAAAGGGATATCTTGCCACCCACTCGCAATGTCTCTCCTGAAATATAAAATACAGTCCATCATGTAGCAGACTAAGTAGTGATGGTACATAGAACACAAATTTACAGTTCAGAGTGACCTGTCAAGACTACAAAGTGACTACAAAGGAACCTATCAAGACTACAAAATGACCTATCGAGTGACCTATTGACCTATCGAGACTACAGAATGACCTGTCGAGACTACAAAACAACCTATCGACCTATCGAGACTACAGAATGACCTATCGAGACTACAAAATGACCTATCGAGACTACAAAATGACCTATCGAGACTACAAAGCGACCTATTGTGACTACAAAATGACCTATCGAGGTGACCTATCGACCTATCGAGGCGACCTATCGGGTGTCACACTCAATGTGTGACATGTCACCCACATTTGAGGTGTGTTATCTCCAGAACGGGTCCGCCGTTTCCTTAGCTTCTTTGCACCTGTTATTTACACCATACAACCTATCATTTGAGATACTAACATCCCCAGAATTCTTATTCTCAAAGTTGGGTTAATCCCAACTTTGACTAGTTAAATCACAGATGCGCATAACTATGCCATTCAGATGTTGAACAAGTCTACTGTCTCCAACCCGGCACTTCGCTTCCACCTGGGCTGCACGTACCAAGTCTATGGCTGGATTGAGCCAGCATTTTGCGAGCTGATGTCAACGCCAGTCCATGCGATTACAAGGCCAATGGCTCACCTGATCGGACCCAACGCTTTCTATGCCATAGCCAACACACATGCCCAGATTGCTGAACACCGACTTGTGCTGGCTTTCTATCCCTCACCCTACATTGAAGACGTATCCTGCTTCACCTCGGAACAATGCCGTCAGGCCTGGACTACGCAGTGGTGGCAGGGGCTTGCCAAGCATCTCTTACACCCGGATGCTGGCAGGAATGGCCGCCAGATTCTGGACATGCTGGAGACAGTGCGGATCCCTGGAATGTGCCAGGGTTGCCAGGACTTGAACGTCAGTTGGGTGAAGCAGAGAGAGGCTTTAACCAGAGATGAGGAGATGTTCGAGGAGACTATCGCTGACATTGTAGGGCAGTACGTTGTCAAGAAGAAAGCCGCGGACATCCAGCTGGTCGAGGATGGAGGGCAGGAGAATGTCGCCTAGGGTGCTCGCCATCATCGGAGGCAGTGTTCGTGGTAGTAGCTATGAATCCCAGTACCAGTGTATACGCGTGCGATGAGTTCAATATATGCGTGCAAGGTGCAAACTGTGCGCATGTTTGGTTTATATTTGAGTGCATTGAGTATATTAGTGCATTTTCCTTTTTAGTGCATTTGGACCGTCATAGATCTACGTCATGCAGGACATCAACCCGTAATGGCATAGCTATAGATGCGCAGCAGCCGAATGCGTTGTCGCTGATGGATCTGTCGGGCTTAGATTGATACATATATATGCATGTCTGTAGATTGCATAGCATGTTATAACAGGGCAAAGATTGCCTTATAATCTGTCTCAATGTGCATGAATATTTGCCTGATCAAACTAATTGACATATAATAAGTATGAATGAGACGAGGGACAACCCTAACTTGTATGATCCTGCATAATGGGATAATGCATCTAATAAGACATGATCATGCATGATCATGCCTAATCTGCTCGGGAGGGTTTTCCTGATGAGGTACAATGCAGCAGTCAGTTACAGCAGTCAGTAGTTCTCGATCATCCTCTTCATGACCGTCTCATCCGACCCTTCTCCAAGGCACTGCTCCAACGTCTGTAGAAGATATAAGTTCCCGAAGAGAGCATAGCCGCACATTACACACCTTGTTTACATTCACGTAAGCCTGCACGACATGCTCGCCTAGAACCTGCCTAATCACCCTCCCCTCTACTCCACACAGCCGTTCCCTGGCCTCCGCAATACTCTTAGGCATCCTGGCCCGGATCTGCAGCCGCTCCCTCTCTTGCTCTGAGAGCAACGCTGGTGCTACATCTTTACACTCCCCGATATTCAATGCCTGTTTGTCCTTCACGCCCTGCAGACCCGCGCCGAGCAGTCCTGCGAATGCGACGTATGGGCAGCACGTCCCGTCGACGCACTTGATCTCGAAGTGCGGGGACGAGGCCGGGCAGAGCCGTACGGGGGCTTCACGATTGTCGGTCCCCCACGCGACATAAGTACCTCCGCTCCAGACACCATCGAGCATGCGGGCGTAAGAAGCCTCGGTGGGAAGCGTGAGCGCGCAGAGGGGAGGGAGAGCGGTTAACAGGCCTTGCAGGAAAGAGGCGGAGAGTGCGGGAAGGGCGGGGGAAGTGCTCGGCGGGAGCGACGGCGGAGAAGAGGAGTGAATCGAGACGTGAGTGTGCGCGCCGGAGCCGCCTGTAGCGGGTGATGAGCGAGCACTTCATAAGAGAGGGGTGGACGTACAGCTGTGCCCGAAGACGCGCGGAGCGAGGGTTGCGCGCAGGCCATGCTTGGATGCAGTGTTGTAGATCGTCTCGCGGGTGAAGACGAGCGCATCACAGGCCTCCAGCGGGGTGAGCGGGCCCGTGATAACTTCGTACTGGGTATAAGAGGTTTTGATGAGAACGCGGTTTATACAATATTTGTGTGCGTACCTGGCCCGGGGCAGCTTCTGCGTGATACATCTGCAGCTCGATGCCTGCCTCCTGCAGAGAGTCGGCTATCTCTTCGAGTACTTTGGTCTCGACGGCGCCGGAGGGGAGCGCAGGCGAGTTGGACCACCCGTGATTGTTAACAGCTTCAATGGGGTCGACCGATTTGAGTAAAATGAACTCCGTCTCGACACCGACGAGGAACTCGACATTGCAAGTCTTCTTCGCATCCCTGTTCCAGTGGGAATTGAACACACGACACATAGAAAGGTGGAGAACGAGCACGTACTGAACAACCCGCTGGAGCATCGTCCGCGGACACAAGTCCACACTGAACGACCCGAGCTCGTTTTGCTCCTTCTCCTGGAAGAACCCCATTACGCTCGCGTGCCCCGGCGCGTACGGGCATTTCCTGAGCGTCGCCATGTCGGGGACATACAGATACTCGCCAACGGGCCCGAAGCCCTCCGCCTGCGTCAAGAACACCAGCCCGAGCACGATCTTGCCTATTGTGATGCCAGGCCGGGGTGATTCCAAGAGCTTCGCGAAGTACGCGAGGGGAATGACACGGTAGCGGATATTATTGACCAAGTCGACCCAGGTGAGGCGAATGTACTTAATTCCATCGCTCTTGAGCTCATCGATAGTTCGAGGACCATCAAATTTGCTGGCCTGAGAGGGAGAATATGGAACACCGTAGCTAGCGTTCGTAGACATGGCAGTCATTTCGAGCAGATACCCAGCGCCTGTTAACGAGAGACGCTGCAATTGCCATTACTCGACGCGTTGCATGATACATAAGGGCGCTGAGAGCGTGGCGTTATCGGAATTGCAGAAATTCCTCAATTCCATTAGGTTAGAGTCCGAAGCGTGCACTGCTCGAAGATTGAAGGCATCTTCGTGAATTTAGATTTCATCTCATATCCGGCTGATTCGGTGATTCGAACACGGCAAGAAGGGGTAATCACCGTTTACTCCATATTATGAGTCGAGAGCCTTTATGGCCGCGTAGGTAATACACAAGTACAATACAATGATTCGACAGTCAGCAGAGGTGGAGTCCGTGCAGCAGGTATAAGGTATGATCCACAGGAAAACGCAAGATAGTCCGAGATATACGATAGCGAAGCAGCAGCATAGGGGAAACGAAAGACATACGATATAACTCAAAGCGCGAGACCACGGCGAGCAGTTTTTCACGGCTCGTACTCAGGTCGAGCTCCACCTCGGTCTTCTAGCGGGGATCGTGGTCTGTCCGGTGCATGTGTAGGATGGGGTCGTAGTGGCGAGGGCGCGTATACACGGTTACCCGACCCGTCCACATCATGGAAACTGCCAAAACTGCCGACACTATCCCGCAGCCCATGCTCCAGATGCCGACTGCCCCTAGAAGCCGACCCGATACCCGCCATGCTCACTCTATCACCTGCCTGGCCCACATCGCTCCCCTGCGACGTCTGCGAGTGCGTCCGAGCATGCGCCAGTAGCGGCGCCGTTACGGGCGCTTCCGGATCGCTCAGGTGCCGCCTATGCATCTCCGGGCTAGGTGATTCGTCCTTCGCGCGGGGCGTCCCCGCCGAGTCCGCTTCGCCGACCAGGGTGTCCCGCCAATCCGTTGCGATGCTCGCGTGTGGGTCGTGCCTGCCTTTATCGTAGAAGCTGGGGCGGAATCCGAGCTCGTGGTCAGGCAGGTACCCGCTATCCTCGCGTTCGTCCACATCGACCTTGGTAAGCGCGCTGTCCGTCGAGTACTCGCTGTGCATCCGTTTGTTGCGTTTGTACGCCTCGTAACGCAGCGTCCTCAGCGTCTCCTCGCTCGGCCCGTCCCCGTTGGGGTGCAGTGCCGCGAGCGCGTACCCGCTGTCCTTCGCATCCAGCTGACCTTCTTCGCCGCGCGGATGAGAACGGCGCCATTGTCGCTTGGCCAGTACCCAGCGCAAGCCGAAGAGGACTGCGCACAGGCCGAAGAACGACAGCAGTCCGATCAGGACGTCCAAGCCGACCGACAGACCCTTCTTGCCTGCGACGCCATTCGTGTCACTTGTCTTCGGCGTCTTGGACAGCGGCTGGTTCAGCACGCGCACAGTATGGAATTCATCCAGAGCGGTGGTAGCGTTCGTGAGCGAGAGCAGCCCGAGACGCGGGTTAATGCTGTTGGCGGTCGTGCTCGCGGAGACTTGCGGAAAGGCACCGTTGGAGTCAGGCACGTCGTACGCGAGGACGGTATACACGTTGCGGAGGAACGGCACTCCGAGAATCATGTCGCCGGGGATGTTGGCGAGGGCGCCATCAGCAGCTTGGATGAGGCCAATACAGTTCGGCGAGGACGCGTCCTGCAGAGGCACCGCCGTCAAGTCGAGCGGGTGCAACGGCAGCTCAGGCTGGCCGTCCAGACTTATCGTCATATTAAGTGGTGTCGAGCAGGGCACGTAATCTATGCACTGTCAGTTAAGATGCTGTCTGAGAATAGATCGAGACTCACATTGGCCGTTTGCGGCGGGGTTAATTCCGATTGCGCCATAAATACCATTAGCTATTGCCGAAGTCGTGATAATATATGGAACACCCGAGTCGACAACGGCGATCGGGTACACTGCGCCCGTATGGGAGTGTCCAAGGCTGACGGCCTTTGCCCCGCCGTCCACGTACACCGTGATGGCGCGAATGCTTGTCTCCCAGAACCGCACGCCGGCGCTCGAGCTCGCCAGCAGCGTCGAGTACGCGATCTTGCTGGGGTCCGGGGCCACCTGGCTGGGGTGGCGCCCGATGCCCAGCAGGCTCGGCGTGCGGTCGGACCCGGGGCGCTCGAGCGAGAGGGAGAGGAAGCGCACGGGCGGCGCCTGCGAGACGGGTGTGATGCCGAAGAGGTTCGAGGAGAAGGCGGCGCCGTCGGGGCTGTCGCCGAGCGTGGGCATGATAGCGGCCTGGATGATCGAGTTGCCGGGCAGCGCGAGGCCGAGGACGCCGTCGAAATTTTGCGAGAGCGGTTCGCCGTCGACTTTGGATGCGGCGGCTGTGGGCGTGAGGTGAGACGGCATACATATAATTACAATATGCGAGACGGACCTAGTGCTTGGTTGGTTATGCTGTAACCGCCCAGCTGGACTTCGTCCCAGACGATGGGGCCCGAGACATTACCGATGAGATAGTTTATATTAAATGTCTGGCCCGTGGGCAGGGCCTGGCCTGGGTTATATAGCCGTCCATTCGTGGATGAGCAGGCGGAGGAGGAGCAGGAGGTCGAAGCTAGCCACTGCGAGCGGACGGAAATTAGCAAGTCAGACGCGCGAGAGTTGTCGTACGACTTACAAGATCGGACGAGCCGGTGTCTACTTGTACTGAGAGGGTTTGGCCGTTACCGACTGTTATTGGTACGGTATACTCGCTGGAGGCTGGTCAGTTGGATGAACGACAATCAAGAGCCCTGCACCGCTCGTATCAGACGCCGGCCGTTGTATCCCCGTAGCGACGAGGGTACATGGGCGTCTTCTCGTACGCGCTGGGATGAAAGACGCAAGTGAGACTCACACATTGTAGGTCCCGTCACCGGTCATCTGCATGGGCATGACCACGCCGTCATTTCCCCCATTTCCTTCCGTAGTGCTAGCGCTCCTGCTCTCGAGCAGCACCTCCCGTCCCTTTCCTTTCCACCGTCGGAGAGGAATGCCCGCGCGTGCGCTCATGAAGTCGTATGTCCGGTGACGAGGATGAGGCCAGTAAAGTCCTGGGCAGAATTATGGACGCCGTATAAAGCAGACGTCGACGTTTGGAGTAGAAAGCAAGGTGTCTGACAGCAAAGGACGGGCCTGAGGCGTTGTGCGAACTGAGCAGGCGTTAGCTCTAGAATGGCAGATGGCAGGCGCCGAGATCGCAGGCACAATCTAGCCCGGAATACCTGGACTGCCTCTGCAAACTCTGTTTTGACTTTGAGGAACGTCTGGTAAGGTCGTACGGCGTATGTCGAGGAGAGAAATAAAAGAGAGACGGTACTGTACAGCGAGTGGAGGGTCTCAGAGAGCGAAGGGGAACGGTTAGGAGAGAAATACTCTAGTGCTAGCAGGTAAGCGGGGTATGTGTCGGACGGTGGGAAGCTCGCGCCTCGGGTAGCTCGCCGAGGGCGGCGCGCTGAACTAGCGCTGGCGTTGCTAATCGTACGGTAAATGGGATTTGTGATAAAACGACTGTGCTAAACACTCAATCCACTAGCTATAGAACAGGTCTTTGTTGCTTTACCCTTCTGCCTTCAAGTTAGCTTGTGGGCTCCTGTCTAAGCCTGAACCTACTTCCACTTTGACAGCTTCACAGCGCGACTCACTCGACTCCTAGCTCACTTCACTCCGCGCAGTCCGGAGCGCCAAGACACTAGCTCAAGAATCCGTTTCTGTCTCTCACGACGGGCACGAAAATCCCGGCCTCTTGCAAAACGTGCTGACCGCAGTTTCACTGCATTTCGGCGATCGTTGTCCTCCTGAACTCTCCTGCATCATGACCATGATGTTGGGGTTCGTGATATGTTTTTTCTGAAATATGTCGCCTTGCAGATCACCTCTGCGTGGGCCGGCTGGAATTAAGGATAAACTGTACCCCGGATTTCCCCAGATTCGACAGTCCGATCGTTGGGAAGCGGCTCCTCGAAAGCAGTGCAGCTTGATACACCTCCGAGGCACGGACGATCCCTGGTCTACATTCGTACAGAAACATATCTCTTTGTACGTACGTCGCAATACACTTCGTCTTTTACGATATGATACTAGCGCTGACATGAGGCGTCGCGCAGCGTTATTGGCGCAACTGTATCTAATCCCAGCAGCCTAAGCTTTCGACATACATTCCTGTGGAGAACTGTAATGTCCGCACCCAGCGCTACGCGTACCGCGGTATCTTCTATTGTCCGAGGTCATAGCTCGAATGTGAATCGCGGGAGAGGCCAAGGAAGGGGTCGCGGAAGAGGTCGAGGACGCGGGCGGGGAAGAGGAGGTCCTGGTCAAGCACCCGCCTCCGAAGCCGCGATCTCCACCGAAACTATAGTGGTAGAACAGACGACGGTAGTGTCAGGTTCAAATCGACCGCCGAGGTCTGAAAGACCGCCCAAGCCTCCATTGACGCACTGTAAGCCGCTTGTTGTCCACCGGCGTCCGATAACAGCCTCAATCTAACCTACAGTCATTGCTCTGCCAATCGTGCGCATCCACCGTTTGACGGAAGATCGATGCAAGGCTGAACTGTTCCCCTAGGGTCACCATGCGCGCCTCCGCGAGACCATGTCGACGTGCACAAGCGCGCTGCTGGATACCTCCCCGCCCATCCCAGGGCTGGACAGGTCCATCATCATCTCCCCGCGGCGCTTCCACCTCACGCTCGGCGTGATGTCCCTCGATGCTTCACCGGCTGCATCTGAATTAGTGGACGAAAAGCCGAAGACGGTTAAGGCCGCGCTGGACCTGCTTGCCTCGCTTCGCCCGCGTATCCTCGAAATTCTCGCGGGTGAGAAGCTCAAAGTTGAGCTGAAGGCCATGGATATTATGCGCCCGGATAGGGGAGATCCCGAGAATGCGCATGTTATGTGGTTGGGCCCCCCGAATAACGGGGCGGGGTCGAAGTTGAAGGAGGTTTGTTGTGAGTAAATCTAATATCTTGCTCTTTATTTTATTATGCTCATTAATCACGTAAAGTGCTAGTTCAGCGAGCATTCCAGGAAGCTGGGTTGCTCGTTGATGAACACAGAGAACTAAAGGTAAGATACGATATTACTGCGCTTATACTAATTAACGATCCCGCTTAGTTGCACTGCACGGTCATCAACACCGTCTACCGCAAACCCCGCTCCAAAGGTCGGCGCATCCCCTTCTCCTATCCATCCATCCTCGCATCCGCAGCCTTCCGGCAACTCAACGCCAGCGTCCCGGCCGTACTTGGGTCAGCGCAGAGGCAGAAGGGACCGGTTACCGTTGATTTTGGTACATGGGATGTCGACGAGTTACAGATTTGCGAGATGGGCAGCTGGGGGCCGGAGGGGGAGTACCTGAGTGTCGGGGGAATACGATTGTAAGGTGTAGGATCTGGTTTGGTGGTATGTGGATGTGTCTATGTTTGGGACAAGTGGCTGACGATGAACCCTATAGTACACCGCCTCGGCGAACACGGCTACGTGCTCCTTCGGTTCCACCGGGAGATATCATAGGACCGCCCAAATGTCGAAATGTGTATGAACAGAGCTGCTCTGTCTCTCTTCCATAGCACGCATTCCAAAATATAGAGGACGTATACTGTATCAGACTTGCGGGAAGAGTAAACGGGAAAGCGCTCGCCGATGCGCTTACGTAATATTAGCACAGCCTGTGTTCAAAGACCGCTTGAAGGCCCGCTTTGGCGCTGCTCGTCTGAGCTGTTGCGTATCAACGTGCGACAACTCTCTTCTACGACCGCTCGTCACTACCGCCCACGTCCCGCCCGCTCTCTGTTTCGTCGTTGTCCTTTCTCTATCTTGTTCAGCCCCGAATACCAGCAATAAATGTCGGAAATTCGCAGGAAGCTCGTTATCGTCGGTGATGGTGCTTGCGGAAAGGTGCGGTTTGCCTGGCCAACTGGCGGCCCCTCGAGCGGGGCGCGCGTCTCCAGCTTATGCTGACATATCATTGCAGACCTGTCTCTTGATTGTGTTCTCCAAGGGCACATTCCCCGAGGTGCGTCGTGCTGGCAGCGTCTGCGCGTGGTGCGGTGGGGCTGATCCCGCGACAGGTGTATGTGCCCACCGTGTTCGAGAACTACGTCGCCGATGTCGAGGTCGACGGGAAGCACGTCGAGCTCGCCTTATGGGATACGGCGGGCCAGGAGGACTACGATCGTCTCCGGCCGTTGAGTTATCCCGACTCACACGTCATCCTCATCTGCTTCGCCGTGGACTCCCCTGACTCGCTTGACAACGTGCAGGAGAAGGTTCGTAGCTAGTGCTGGATTGTCACTGTGCGTCGGCTTATGATGTTGTGCAGTGGATTTCCGAGGTGATGCACTTCTGCGCGGGCCTACCCATCATCCTTGTTGGCTGCAAGAAGGATCTCAGACGCGACCCCCGCGTGATTGAGGAGCTCAGGAAGACAAATCAGCGGCCCGTTGCACCGGAGGAGGTAAGTCGGCCTTCCCACATTCATTGCCTGCTTGATTCAGGGTTTCCATCACGCCTGGCCACGATCTTCTTTTTCTGGTACACACTCAATATTTCGTGTCTGACTAACTTTATTATGCAGGGCATGGCCGTCGCGCAGAAAATCGGCGCGAGGCACTACCTGGAATGCTCAGCCAAGACCGGCGAGGGCGTCCACGAGGTGTTCCAGTACGCTACCCGGGCAGCCCTTCTCAGCCGACAGAGTCGCAGCAAGAAGCACCACTGCGTCATCTTGTAATTTAGTAATAATTGCTCCCCCTACTGAGTGCGCTCTCATACCCCACCCACTATTACTACTGCCTGTCCCGCAATCATCCGTCCCGCGCGTCTTACTACGTATACGTCATTCAGCTTACGGCTTACGGTCCTGTCATGTCTCTTTTCTGTTGTGCCCCCTCGATCTTTCTTTGAACGCATTTTGAGATACAGATGACTTTACTCTCTGGATACTATCTGCGCGTGCGCTCTGAGAGGATCGAACGCTTGCTTGCTTGACTCTGTAAAATACATTATTCTGCATAACAGGCTCTTGGACGATCTGACTTCAGACACATCGGTATATCAGTCAGTAGTACCATCTACAGGCCATTCAGAGCGTAGTGAAAGACCCGTTATATCAACAGGGCTTGCTCCTCGTCCCCGGCATCCGCCAACCGGACTTGCAGCGCCAACTCATTGCCGGAGGGATTCATCAATGACATGGGCAAAACGATACACTCAACCATCTTGGGTTGCGAGTCTAGTCGAAACCATAATGCGAGATCTGCATTTACATCGAGAAATTCAACTCAGCCTGCTGAGAAGTTGTTATCCAACTCACATTTATCGTCCTCCCGCAGCAGCACTCCCATATCGCTGCCATCGGGCATGATTTGGTGCATTGCTATATTGACTGCTTGAACGTAGCTGAGCCGAACATCTTCTGGAGTCAGTCGGCCTGATACCATCCAGATGAGCACCTCCTCCGGGTTCATGAGCCTCGTCTTGCAGGGGAATTCCTGCAAGTCGTCTAGCGGCACGGTCATTGTCAATGTATTGTTCTGGCATGTAATGCTGCATGAAGCGGCACTCCGGCCTGCGTCCTGCATGACCCTGCACGCGCGATGGCGATCCATCCACACTTCAGGTGGGACGTCGTGCGCTAGGTAGGCTATCCTAACGAGGAACCGTTGTTCAATTGGGGGACGCCGTCCGTCTGCTTCGACGGGAACGTATTTGAGATCTATCCCCACAAGCTTGTCTCTAGCGAAGTGGGGATTTATGCCGGCGCGTACCGCTTGGGATATAAACAGGTCCACGGCGTCCTGATGGACCTGGCTCAAGTGGTGATTACGATGTGCTTAGGAACATCATTATGTACTCACGGTATACCAGTCTTCTAGATCTTTCAGGATCTCGTCTTTCGGGCGCTCAGGTGTAGCCTCCTGTTCTTCATCTGAATCTTCGGCCTGGTACAGGACCTCGATCTTGATAGGCTTCAAACGGGTGCCAGGGGACGATGCACGGTCCTGCTCGCAAAGCAGAGCGTTGGGAGAAATGGGGTGTTCGTTTGTGAGCTGTAGAATGGCAACTAACAACGTTTCTAAGAGTGCATCAGTGAAGGTATTGGGAGGTGTACCTACATTTCTCCCCGCCGATGGAATTAGAGTGCAGCTGTACTGGACAACGAAGAAGTGTTAGAGCTGCAAAATTCTTCACTTCACGAAGGACGAGCGCCTCATCCACACGGCCCGTCACGACCTCCCTCAGGAGCTGCTTGGCATTTCGAACATAAACCTTCGATGCGACGACCATAGGCGCCTCAACCTCTGTCCCTTCCAGCCATTGTGCACCGGTATCTTTCTCAGTTACCAGAAGGTCAGCAAAACCTAACGACTCCCTCCTAGCTATTCGCGCGGTGGCCGGGCAAGGAATCTCTCGACGTGGAATTTCTGGGAAATCCGGCGTCTTCCTGTAGAGACCCACGGATTCGACGTGGAAGCGATATTTGATACCGGGACGATAAGGCTTCGGGCCGTAGAATACTACAATACATAGCAGAAGCTGGTCCAGGACTTCAGGACGGAAGGAGACTCCCATCTCGTTGTTGGTGAGAAAGTCAAGTAGAGTACGATGTGCCTGGTACAGTGAAGGTCAATCAGAGAGACGAACACAGGCCTAATATGTTCCTACCAAGACCCACTTTCTCACGTCTCGCGATGCTTCTGCAAATTTGCGCCTGGTGAAATCGTCATCCTTAGTATCGCGTAGGCCTCTCCGAACCCCCGTCCTGAATCGAATGCAAGCTTCTCTGTGATATCGCCAGTCCGCCTTCTGGCATGCTTTTCCCTTATCGAGATCCGGAGGTTAGTTGTCCGCATCGTTGAGTGGAGTCATTTTGACTATATGAGCTTACACAGTAATATTCTGATTTGCAACCTGCATTCACTGAATTAACACAAAATGCATGAAGAGACTACAGACAGCCTCACCCGAGCATGTTAGGATTCTCTTCGGCCACTCGAAGCAGTGTTGACATTGAACATGTGTGAGGACTGGTGATCGAACATAGTTGGAGCCCTTAAACCAAGGCATCGTGTTACTATCGCACTGGCGTTCCATGGTAGGTCGGATGGCGACTGGCAAGTGTGAACGGCCTGTTATAAGTACGACAGATCCCGAACGCAACTTGCGCCAGCCTCATGGCAGGCCTGGGGACATTCTTGAGCTCGTGCCCTGGAGCTTCTGAAGCTCGTGCCTTCAATAAAAGTCGGTTGAAGGACTGCTACATGCTCTCTGGACTTGCTGCCCTTGGGACACGACCTTTCCTCCGAGTCGATTGCAAAGATATCGATCACGGTCGTTAGCGAGAGCAAAGACGGGTCATTGCGCGACGGGCGTATTCCCAGGACTCTGATTGTTACAGATTCCGGCACACCAATGGACTCGCAAGAAACCAGGCGAGTCGTGCAAAAGCAAGAGCGCCAGAATTTCTGGGACCGTCTACTAAACCAGTACGATCTGCTGGAGCTAGTCCTCGACCTTTGCAGTCCTGCATCACTCTTCAACCTCGCCAAAACATGCCACTCATATCATGCAGCCCTCAAGCCGCACTATCAGCTGCTCTGGGACATCAACCGGCATCTGAAGAGATACTTCTCGAATCCGATAGCCTTCCGCAATTTGCAAGCACGGACAGCTACCTTAATATCCGGCTCCAGCGCCCTTCAATTCCTCGACCGCACTATTTATGATGGGTCAGACTTGGATCTCTACGTGTACGATGATATGTTGAAGGAAGTCTGCGAATGGATTATGAGTGACGGATACGTGTTTGTTCCGAGACCTGGCCAGCAACGTGATCTCGATGTAGCGGTGCTACGATACCGAGATCCAGTGCGTGCTACTTATCCATCTCATGTATACGATATGACCCAGCCTCACCCGCATAGATCGAAATCTACGATATGCCAGGAATTGTCAATATCATTGATCTCGTCAGACCAGAGGGTGGTCCGAAGATTCATATTATCGCCGCAGACAAGACCCCCATGCAAGTCATCCTCGGCTTCCACTCTAGTACGTCACGCTTGCGACTAACTTACCAAGCGATATCCGGAGTACTTAACGCCAATCTACTTCCACCTAGCATGTGTCATGAATGTCATTAGCTTCGAAAAGGCTTATTCGCTCTACCCGATGGCAACATTTGAGAAACGCTGTTCACTAGCCTGCGCAAGGGAAGGGCCAATTATAAACACGGCAGTGGAGCTTGCGCGCTGCAAGTACATGTTACGGGGATGGTCTACTCTCCGACACGTACCACAGCAAGAGCAGGATGATATCCACTCTCCGTTTTCGACCTGTCTTCGATCGATTGCTGACCGCTTTTCTTGGGTGCTACCCTTGGACACTACCGGGGTCTCAAACGAGAATAGGCTGACGCATGTCCCTGGCTTGTCGAATGACCCTGTGCACGCAACTAGTTGGCAACTCGGGTACGGAGCTGGCAGTAGGGAGCTGACTGTCGTATACAGCATCCTTGCCTTTCCCTATTTGCGCTATGCGTACGCATTATCCAGGGTTCGGACTCTGGCAGAATGCTGCTTCAGGCTTATGCAGGTATCGTCCGTCAGGGAGCCCCGTCGCACGTTCGGGTCAGAATAGTACGTCACTTCATCTCTGTAGAGACTGATCGTTGTGATCGTCTCTGGACGTAGTTGGGATGGACGCATTATGCAGATTGCGTCCAAATGCTATGAGATATACTCTGACACTATGGTGAGCATTTCATATTTGTCTTTAGCATTGTCGCCGATGCAGCTGCTCCGTCAGTCCACAGTAGAAGAAGAGGACCGCCGGACCGCTATGACGTGGTTGCTCTCGGAAGACCTCTCGATGAGCAGTGAATTTACGTTGAGCTACGTAGAACGGACCTTCGGTCTTGGCTTCTACGGCATTGCTCAAGGCCAGGCAGTAGATGCCGATACTCTTGGAGTGATGCAAAATCTGCACATTTAATTCACCCACTAAGAATCTTTCGTTGTAGTTGTCGTATGTCGTAGCCTGTATCGCGCAGGAGCCCCTTCTCTCCCTGGCCCTAGGCAGTTTTTGAATTTGTACAAAAACGTGGAAAACGTGCATTATGTCGCCTTGTATAGACTGCAGCTGTCGTCCCCCTGCAGCACATCCGTGTTTTGGATCCTCGCCTTCGATGCGTGACCACACACCACGTGATGACGCGTCAAGGTAACGGTCACCTATGGCGCTGCGAACTTCATGATCAAGTTGCTGTCACGACTGACGATTGTTGTGGCCACCGACTTCTCGCCAGCTTCAGGCTTTGGACCGTATCTCCAGTTTGCTGGGCCACTGAAACCTTTTTGAATTATGCTGCCAACTATTACTAGTCCTCCGAAGTTTTGGGATTGCTAATTCACTCCGCATGGTGTCTTACTGTTCCTAGTGATGCAACACTGCAGTGCCGCCTTGCTCTTCAATCTCGCAAAGACATGTCGCACCTACCATGATATCCTGTTCTTCCACCTTCAAGGACTATGGAACATTAATCTGCACCTTAAGCGATACTTCTCCGATCCTGTTGCATTCCAGGACCTCCAAGCTCGGACTGCCACTACTATGCACATGTACCGAAGCCCGCTCAAAGCCCGGATTTCTGCAAAGCATCGGCCGCATACTGGGAATTCTCAGTACATGTGACTCAGCTATATGACAACACAACTTGGCATCCGTACACTAGGCCTATGACGATGAGAAGAATAACGCGATTTATAACGTCATTGATCTGGTAAGAAAGGAGAATGGCCAGAAGATACAGGTCATCACCGCCGTGAATTCACGATGCAGCCTGTGTTATGAAGGTGATTAGCTTTGAAAGCGCATACTCGCTCTACACCAAAGGCATTTTCGAACAACGTCATTCACTGATCTGCTCCAGGAACGGCAACGGGGAATTAACTCGCGCCGCTAAGCTTGCTCATGTCAAGTACAGTAAGCGCAGATGGACGATCCTGAGCGAACTTTCACAAGATGAGGTCCTGGATGACTATACCGTATGGTCTGACTCCCCGCGGTCGATGGCAGACCGATTTTCATGGGTACTTCCTCTAGACATGAATGGAGTCGCTCTCCCCAACAGCAGGCTGTCTGCTATCCCCAAACTATCGAATGATCCCATCCACATTATCAGCTGGAAACTGGACGCCGACTACCGCGGCCATTCACCGTACATAGAACACAAAACCTTCTAGTCTCCCGGCGTACGGTACTGCTACGCGTAGAGCATGTTCGTCTCCAAAGGTGTGTTGATCTGTGCCGTCGGACTCAAAGGGCCCCTACACGTCAGGCCTTCTAGTAAGTTACGTTCTGCGAGTACACCCTACCTACATTCAAATTGACGGGCTGTGGTTCTCTGCAGCCTGGACGGATGTATTTGGCGGGCCGCTTGCGAATACTATGAGCTATACGGCACGTCTCAGGTGAGTGTGTCAGCCATGCATATGGTCCCGCTCACCGTACGGGCATGTATACCAGGCGGCATCATGGCAGTCGAGCTCAAAGAGGTTCCCGACAGGAATGACGAGCAGAATGACCAAGAGCTAGATTCTGATGATCCAGACGGCGGAGAAGAGCCAGATTATGAAGAGCCCGACGATAAAGAGCCAGAAGGTGACATACACACCGTGATGGCTGGAAGGAAGCGCTATTACATGGAGGAGCTTGCGAGGGATCTCTGGAAAGCGTCCACGATCATCGAAGATATCTTCAAAGAAATACTGACTGGATAGCATCGTCGAGGTACCTCTTGGATAAAAAGTCGCGCCCGTGCGCCCCTTTTTCTTCTCTCTATTCATACCAGCGTATCTACAATACTTGTCGTTTAGTGTGCTCTCCTATTACGCTCGTGTGATGACTATATATTTCTGCATATCCTCTATGTTACATGTACAACATCACTTGAGCTTGGCAGAGGGCCTAGCCAATCACAGTCCACATGATGATCTGAGCGGCCCTGCCAGGTGGCGATACCATCCGAGTCGATTCGTGATCCGGGCTCATCTCCGCGACGATGAAGCAATCATGCTCCAGTACGAACGAGAAGATGGACCGCTCGTTACCAAACGCTCCTTTATCATCCTGACTATCACCAGCAAAGACCAGCAACGATTTCGCGACACAGCCTACTTGTTTTAGGCGTATTTGCAGTACTACTGTTGATATCGCTGCTACTCCGAGAAGATCGTCCTCCTATTATGAATGCCAACTGGGAACCATCACACGAGGGATGGTACAGTCGTGCGCAGCCTGGCTCGACTAGTTTCACACCGACGAGAGAAAATCTTCTGCTCGCGCTCACTGTCGATACCCCAGCACGGCAGGGCACTCTCGTGGCCGCCCTCTTCAAACCGAACGTCGCAATTGATGGCAGTGGCAGGGTCTTGAGCCTGGCACAACCGGATATCGACGGCATATCCTCTCTCGCCGCTCAAGTCCTGAGCCTACCTGACACGGGCTCCTTCCAGAATCAGTGGCGGATCGATCATCCCATTACCTCGCGCCCGATCTACAAGCTTCACATCACTGATGGGGGGCAGACGAAGCTGACAAGCGTGTACGGCTACGAGAAGGGCAATAAAAAACTCAAGTCTAACACGGCAGGGCATGACGAACTCCCGGACGCCCTGTACCAATTGCTCGGCTTACTTCAAGAAGGCCAGCAGGGATCAGAGAGTGGCGGAAACAGCGAGGTCGTCGAGGCTGTCAAGGCTCTGATCGCCTGATCGTAAGTTTCTGAGCTCCTTTTATACTAGATTGCACTCACCCGAAATAGGCAAGGCCATCGACATCATAAGAACGAGGGACTTGAATAGCTTTTGCACAAGTTGTTAACCGACTTTTTCAATTATCCGAATAGCGGACAGGTTTTGTTCGAAATAAGAAGCAAGCACATGGCTAGGGTTGGCCGTTCAAATCACTGCGGAGACTATACGCCTCTCTCCCTGGTTCTCTAACATGGAGAAACAGGACCCCTGAAAGTACCGATGGAGGTTAGATACCAGAGAACCTGATTTCCTGTATTTTTACCGGAACCAAATTTCGCCCAATTTGGCTGTTTTTACCGGGATGCGATACCAACCTAGCCGTGTGGCTCGAGATTTACCGAGACCCAGATATCCAACCTCCGAATTTTAATCCGGTTACAAGGGTTTTTCTTAGCCACATTTGATCAAAATAAGGCATTATTCGCTATGATATGCCATATATAGGCCCAATGTTGCCAAAACAGTGCAATCTCAGCTCAAATATATATTGGGGCAAATTGTGGCTGCACAAGCGAGTGATCCAGTGCCGGGAGAAGCCGGGTATATACTACAATGGTATCTGACCTTGGATATCGAGCCTCAATTCTACCGGGACTGAAGTATCCGGCCTCTTGGGCGCTTCGCCACATTTTACCGCAACCGTATCTAACATACGGCCTCCAGACCTCACTTTTTTACGGAATTGGTATCTAACCTCCATCGGTATTTTCAGGGGTCCTGGTGGGACGTGACGGTGCACGTGATGGCGTGTCTAATCGTGAGCCACTCGCGTCGCGTCGCGTCGTATAAAGCCAAGCCGCAGCCGCGATGTTCTTGCCTCCATAACCCCTCCCACTTACACCCAGTGGCGAGAATGGATGCTCCGTACGACATGGACGTCGACTCCACTCGCTCAGCATTCTGGGACCGGCTGTTCGACTCTAACCTCGACCTGTTGCTGCACGTCCTGGACAGCTGCAGCCCGGCGTCGCTCATCAATCTTGCTGCCACTTGTCGCCTGTATCGCGCCATACTCAAGAATATCTTTGAAGAGTGCTGGGACATCAACCGCCATCTTGGGAGATTCTTCTCTGACCCCCTTGCGTTCCGGAACCTCCAAGCTCGCACTGCGACCTTAATATCCGGCTCCAACGCTTTGCAGTTCTTCGACCGCAAAGTTTATTCTGGCTCAGATCTTGACCTGTACGTATACAAGGAGCACTTAGACGAAGTGTGCAGGTGGGTCATGGCGGAAGGTTATGTCTTCGTCCCGAAGCACAGACAGGACCGTGACTTTGAGGTTGCAGTGAATAAACATCCCAGAACGGTTAGCGCTGTTAATTTTATGAGTACACATTACTGTTGTTGACATGCTTAAGACAGCTCTACAATATGCGTGGTATCAAGAATATCATCGATTTGGAACACCCCCTGGATGGCCGTAAAATCCAGGTAATGTCAGCGAAGATGTCTCCGATGGAGATTGTCCTCTTCTTCCACTCTAGTACGTGACTCCGAACCGCATTGTTATTGCTCAGCTTGTTCAGGAATCGTCGGTCGGATATAGCCTGCGTCATGAACGTGATCAGCTTTGAAAAGGCGTACTCGCTGTATCCGAGAGCCACGTTCGAGGAGCGTCGCTCCCTCATCATCCCCTGCTCAGGCCCAAGCCAAACACCGGCTCTGGAAAAGTATGATGCAAGAGGCTGGCACATCCTCCCCGGTACACCCGAGTCGGAGCAGCTCGATGATCATTCCGCCTTCTGCTCAATCGAACGATGGATTGGCGACAAATACACGTGGGTCATCGACTTGAATATGGACGGTATTGTGGCCCCGCGCCAGCAGGACTGTACTGTCGACTACGGACCCATTCTCATCCGCAGCCCTGTCGCAGTCACGTCTTGGCAGCTGCGCTACGAGGACGCCAGCGAAGAGGCTAGCATGACGTGCGAGCATCTTGGCTCTAATGGCCTGCAGTACCCGTACACCGTGACGAACTCGTTCTTCTGGTCAAGATGCCTCGCTTGGAATCGAAGTATGATCCGCCACTCCCGGTCCCCCGAGCCGGACCCGAGCCACACACCGTGCGTAGCCCATAGATATCATTCATTGACCTGTGGGCGGCTCGCTAATCATGGCTTATAGCATCGACGGTCTCCTGCTCAAGATGTTTCAATCCTATCACACGTCGTACGCCTCAGCCTTCGTGAGTGTACGCCGCATCCGGCTCGTGTTCTCACTAACGCGCCCTCCTCAGGAGTCTCTCAGGTCCGTCACCCTCGGCGCTGCCCAGGCCGGCATCCAGAACGTGCCTTCGGCTGGGGTCGACACCACTCGCACGTCGGTCAAACGGGTGGCGATGCGGCGTATTCTCCAGTCGAATGCGTTGCAGGAGAGCTTGGTTAAAACGATCCCTGATGTCATGATGGCTTTGTACGCTGAGATGTATCCTGAGGAGACAGATTTTTTCTAGGGCCTCGACACACCACCCCCTAGAACTCTTTCTTATATCAACATATCTTTGGAAATGTTCTGTGTATCCCGCTGCGTTTATTTACATGATCCCCAGTCCATATTTTGGCGACACAGCAATGACATTCCGAGGATAGATCCAATCCCTTTGAAAATCACAGGTACTGCGAGAGGCGCCGGGACGAATGCACACCATGCTCACCTCCGTTTCTATGCTCGGAGCTCTACCAGTCTGGTCATTACCTGGAGGCTGCGCTCTCGCACCAGATGACTATCACACGTCTCCGTTGCTTGACCGCCGCCAATGGATTCACAGTGTCGGTGTGAGTTCCGGAGACGCCAGGAACACATGCAGTTTCGCCTCTTTGCAACACTGGGTTCATTGAAACACACGTGGAACGCGAGACGCATTCGTCAATCCTACCCTCAATCATGTAGGCCACAATCTCACTGACGTTTCCCTAGCTACCAGAGAGTCTTCTACTCCTTCCCAATCAACCCGTAAATCTGCTCGGTGTTCCCCACCTTACTCCGAGCTGCATGGGATTGCAGGGAGGGAATTCTCTGGCGACGCTCAGTAGGGTTTGCCACACCTACGGCAGGACAGGCTTCTGATCTCTTCGTTGGGTACAGCAATGGGGCCTTGTCAAGTCCCAAGTCTCCTGCTCCTGTCCAATGCAGTGAGTGTCACATCGACTCCGCGGCCGCGGAAGTCGGCGATGGGATCACTAGGGCTCCGCGGCATGATCTTCAGAGTCTCCAGCAGCGACATCCTCGTTAACCGGTCCGACTGAGCGTGGCAACGCAGCGGCGTCCGTCTCAACCTCACAAATCCCGTCGAAATCCGCCGTTGCTAGAACCATTCCAGTTCACGACGATGTCAGGCCCGAGGAACGTCGCAACCTCGTCTGGGATGCCCCTAATCGCGACGGAGCACAGGCAGAGCACGCATGCAGGCGAAGACATTGGGATATTGGTGCATGTAGGCGGGAGCGCAAGTAACAACCTGCGTCAGAGGCAGTGGGATTGGTGACTGCCCGGACACGCAGGACAGGGACCAAACCAGTCTTAAGTGGAAATGCCGGGTGCGCAGCAAGGGGTGGACAATAATAAAATTTTAGACCGCATGATAGGAAATCCTGCTAAGGTCCCAGAGGCCCCCCCCTCCCCCCCGTGGGAGCATCCCACGGTACCATATCGGGAAGGTAGATTCCAGGCACATCCAGGTTAGGGTTTGCTTAGTCATCTTTCAGTGCTCCCACACGTCACTCTATTGTCACACTCTATGTTGTCACGCTTTATGTTTTCTTCCGTGCAATGGCCAAGGCGAGGTTGTCCTGGCTAATATAGCCCTGTAACCCTCACTAGCAAGCCATTTTAGTACCACCTGTACCGGATCTCTGCCATCAGGGCTGTCACAGAGCCAAATCTATTTTTAATAAATTCCTGTTAAGGCCCTCGAGACCCCCCCCTCCCCCCTTCATGCGGTCTCGGCTTCTCCCGGTGTCCACCCCTTGGTGCGCAGCGAGGAAGACAGATGATCACGTGATTTATGAATGCATGATGGACAGTTCGCCGGGGTGTGGAAAGAGAGGCTCACGCAGGAATCTGTCGCTCGTCTGGACGAGATTCGCAGCCTTTAGTTGTGCGCTCAATCTCAAGGTGAATATCGGTCCACTGGCGAAAGTTCGTATGAGCTCGCCGGGAGCTTTTCAACCCACACTGCGGACAGAGATCGATGTCCCGCCGGCGAGCATGCTATGAACATGCTCCGGTTGGGAGAACACTTTCCTAGAATGGTCTTTGTTGGACCATGACCGGGACACAGAGAACGCCCTTTGAATGAACAAAGGCAGGACCGCGGGACATTTACTATGGTCTCTAAAAATCAGGGGACATTTGATTGACATTGTTCTCTCATTGTTTATGTCTCTGCCAAGTCCCACTTCGGAGCATGCAAGGAAAGTGTTCGCCCACCTATTTCATGAATGGCAAATGTCCGGTGGCGGGACATCGGTGCTTGCCCGCTGTGCCAGTCATAGCAGCGGTGATAAGAATGGTGAACGCTGCGGAGGACCTAGAACATGGTGACAGAGGACAAGGTGGCCGATTAGCCAGAGTCACAAGGACAGTATGTCGAAATACCCCGGCACCTTTGGCTGGCCGCTGGACGTAGCTCGCAGTAATAATGGCCAGACAAGATCATTGACTTATGGGAAGGCCAAGTCGTAGAATAACACGATAAGAGATCCAGCCCCTAGACGCATGACTGAATACGAGACCTACGGGTTTCCTATAGATCGTAGCAGACACAGGGTACATTTGTGAAGGATCTGCGGTCATTGCAAGGGGGTATATGTCGTAACGAGAATGCAAACGGGAATAGAGCACTTATGGTACCTATACATGAGGCCGGTTACTTGGGGTTCTACATGGCCTGCCCAGAATCTGGTGAAAAAATCCAAGGGGCGTTCGTGCAAATGTCGGTAGTATAGATATCAGTACTTTTGCGTAACAGTTGCACTCATTTTGCGCGTGTGTCATTTGTGCAACGGTTGCAATACAGGTTGCAAAGGATTTGCGTTGTGGATTCCTTTGCGCAATATTCTGACTTAGACTTATCGGCACGGGGGCGTGCCGCTGGTCTCGTGACACGTCGCGTCACTGCTTCATCATGCCGATGTGCCGAAGTTCAATCTCCGCTCGTAGCGGTTGGAGTTGGACTTCAACAAATTTCTCTCTCATCCTCTCTTGCCCTTCAACCACCACCATCTCTTGTCCGTGTTCGTGCTCCCCTCAGTTCCGCGCAACATCTTGCAGCTGTTGTCTCTAGTTGACATGGTACGTGTACCATATTTATAGCTATGTTTTGCTGCTGTCCCTTTGCACAGTAGCTTGACTGCACTCAAGGGCCGGGTCTAGAGTCCCATATCTTCTTCAGTCCTGATGCTCGATTAGCACGAGGTAAGTGTGCTACTCTTCCAGTCGTTTTGAACATACTGATGATGCAGAAGTTGTACAGGCCGACAAGTGTGCGGCATGTTGCCTTATGTTCGCACTCGCGTG
>NW_006920417.1:1628648-1656158 GCF_000344685.1 Gloeophyllum trabeum ATCC 11539 | reverse complement strand
CTGACTTAGACTTATCGGCACGGGGGCGTGCCGCTGGTCTCGTGACACGTCGCGTCACTGCTTCATCATGCCGATGTGCCGAAGTTCAATCTCCGCTCGTAGCGGTTGGAGTTGGACTTCAACAAATTTCTCTCTCATCCTCTCTTGCCCTTCAACCACCACCATCTCTTGTCCGTGTTCGTGCTCCCCTCAGTTCCGCGCAACATCTTGCAGCTGTTGTCTCTAGTTGACATGGTACGTGTACCATATTTATAGCTATGTTTTGCTGCTGTCCCTTTGCACAGTAGCTTGACTGCACTCAAGGGCCGGGTCTAGAGTCCCATATCTTCTTCAGTCCTGATGCTCGATTAGCACGAGGTAAGTGTGCTACTCTTCCAGTCGTTTTGAACATACTGATGATGCAGAAGTTGTACAGGCCGACAAGTGTGCGGCATGTTGCCTTATGTTCGCACTCGCGTGTACCTGTAACAGCAGATGCACCACAGGCAGTGCGTATATTGGGTCTTGTGATGTACAAGACATCATTAGATGCTCAGACATGTATGTAGTAGATATGTCTAATGATTATATTGTTTTCCATGCATCCATACAAGCTGCGCCATCGAGCAACGGGGTGGGAAAGGGGATCAATCCAGGCATATGGTATGGGATGGCGTGATTGATGTTATCAGTCTCATGCAGGTCATGTGACTTTATTTGTGCAACATTTGCGCTATCCCGCGGCAAGAAACTCATGCAAATATTTGGTCTGATTCAGGACCCCCGATAATCAGTATAAATGCCTGATCCCGAGGACCCATAAGTAGACCCATTTTGTCTGGAAGAAAATCGCCGATTTTGGACCTTTTGTCCGGAAAAAAACAGGCATTACAGCGAAAAAGTGGCTCTAAAAGGCAACTGTGGCGTGGGTACGTCTAAATTTAGCTTCCCCGGCAGGTGCCGGGGTAAATACTGTATATCTATGTATGTAAGCAACCGGGAGCACAGCGTTACACCTTGAAATGGCACCCCTCGAAGTAACAAAGCCGGCGTTACGCGTTACATTGGTAAAATTAGCAACCGCAACCCGACCAGTACCCATGAGCTTCTACATATGATCCTTCCATATTAGGGATGCAAAGAAGCACTCTACAATATAATACTTGATTTTTAACTGCTGAGATATATTGACGGAATAATATTTGTAGCTAAATCCTACCAAAAATTGTTGAAATATTCCAAGCAAACGGAAGACGAGCGCGTTTGCCCCAGGCGGTCGGTTGCCCGAAGGGCAATCACGTACAGTACATCGAGTAGATACAACGAATATATATGAATTTTCTTATCACCTTATCAGTCGGGCCCGCCTGCGGCGGCCCCCCCTGACCACGCGCAACACGGCGCGAGCTCGCAAGCTCGATCCCGACTCCCGAAATCCAACAAAAATCGAATTTTTTGACGAGCGTTACACTTCCCCGGAGAAGACAACAACCTCTGCGTTACACGTTACCAAGTGCGCTCCGGGTAACGCAACGGAGGCTGCATTACGCGTTACGTTGCTTACATACATAGACATACAGTATGGCGTCGAAATGGCCAAGTCTGACCAAAATGTCCGGGAAAAAATCAGGCCTGTTCTCCAGAATCAGCTGATTTGTCTGTAAAAAATCAGCCATTGAGGGCTCTAAAGTCCCAAAATTTGTCCGGAACCTGATCAGGCATTTATACCAATTATCGGGGGTCCTTCTGATTCATTCGCGAGGGCGATTTTCTTGCTCCTGTTTGGCGATCTCAGTGCAAACGTTTGATTCCGGATTTTGACGCAACATTTGTGCAAATACTGCCGGGCTGTGTAAGTGTCAAAGGATTGAGCCCGAAGGTGATGTGAGAGGTTTTCGCCATGCTTTCAGCGGGAGCAGTGGATGCAGCGACAGTGCTGCCATGGATGATTGTACTTGTCCGCCGTAGATAGAAAAGTACTAGCTGGCAGACCTTTTCGTCCCTTGTGACCGAAGATCCAATACACCCTTGCGTCGCGGGCCATAACGGGAGACAGAGCAGGCCATGAACCTCGCAGATTATCCAACCGTCAGTACAGTACTGATTTTGATTCTGGATTGAAGGAACACGTTTGGTGTCGCGTGCCCAACCTTCTCGAGCGCGGTATAACATGAGAGCGGAAACATATTCAGGGCGTTACATCTGGCAAGACAAGTCCGCGCAAGTCGCGTTCGCGCAGAAGGCGAAGGCGACGCGATGAAACGTGACCTCGGATAACATCCGAGGCACCCCAAATTGCCAATTTGGGACGGACCTCGAAAATGCCAGGATTAACCGGCTCGGCGTCAAATACCCCGGGTCCAGTGCTGTGGCGCCCTTTGTGGCTCTCTTTGCGCCCCGTGGAGCAACATATCCTCTTGCTTCCAGCCACCATCTGCAAACGTGCGTTTGTTTTCGTTTTGCCCTGCCGTGTCTAACACTGATCAACGAACATAGTCCCGCTCTTTTAACAGGAAAACATAGAGCAGACGTAGACGACCATGTTCGTCCAAGAAAAATCTGCTCCGGCGTCGGAGCCTGTCGCTCAGGACAACTCGCAGTACAGGTCGGGTTTGGAGGAGTACGAGCGATCAGGCGAGGATAGACCGCCGTTTTATCTGACCTACGCCGAGGTGAAGCTGCTGGGCATCACTGGGGTGAGTGCCTACCCTTGTTGTTTAAGCGGGTGGGGGAGCACCAATTACTGACAAACGCGTACTCTGATAGGTCGGATTCTTCTTAGACGGTAAGCATGTTCGAGCGCATCCTCACTCTGCGCTGACAACTGGTCGTGTGACCACTTGGATCTACAGCCTATGACCTCTTTATCATCAATGTACGCCCTGAAGTCCCTCCTTCCGTCTTCTGTATGGCTAACAGTTATGCCACAGCCCGTAGCAACCATGCTGCAGTACCGTCTGTACGGCGGTGCGTCCCTGCCCGCGGGGTTGGAAGGCTTCATCAAGGCAGCAGCTAATATCGGTAGTGTGATCGGTCAATTCGGTTTTGGCTACGCCGCGGACTATTTCGGGCGCAAAGCCATCTGTGCGTCGCATCCCCTGTTCTCGTAGGACCAGCACTAACAGATCTGCAGACGGCAAAGAGCTCATGCTCATCATCTTCGCCACCATCCTGACCATCTGCGTCCCCACCGGCTCCCTCTCCGCGAACGGCTCGCTCATCTGGCTCGGCGTCTTCCGCATCATCCTCGGCATCGGCATCGGCGGCGACTACCCCATGAGCGCGTCGATCACGACCGACCGCGCCAGGCTGAGGAAGCGCGGCACGCTCCTCGCGTACATCTTCGCGAACCAGGGGTGGGGCAGCTTCGTCGGCAGCTTGATGACGATCGTCGTGCTCGCGTGCTACAAGCACGTCATGAACGACAAGGACGAGACGTCCAAGGCCGACGGAGGTGCGCAGCCCTCTCTTTTCCCCACCCCCTTTCCATACTATACTCTGTCATCATTATCCACATGCTGACCCTCGTTGCGTGCAGTCTGGCGCGTCATCGTCGGCCTGTCGCTCATCCCCGCGTTCGGCACGCTCTACCAGCGCCTCACGCTCCCCGAGTCGAAGCGGTTCATGGCGGCGAAGAACAACGACGCGGAGGACGAGAAGGAGTTCATGCGCCTCAAGCAGCAGGGCGATCTCGACCTCTCGCGCGCGCGGCCCTCACAGGAAAATAGTGCAGACGGCGAAGTCGTAGTGGCCAAGAGCGCGGGCTCGAGCTCGCGCCCGAGCACGTCGAGTATTGCGGAGGAGAAGCGCGAGCGGGATGTTGAGCAGGGCGCAGGGGAAGCGAAGGAAGCAAAGGAAAAGCGCGCGGCGGAGATTGCCAAGGAGAGGCAGGCGCACTGGGCTGGTGCGTCCAGGGTGCGCACGCTCTGATTGTGGCTCGCTGACGTCGTTTTCCAGAGTTCCGCGCGTACTTTTCCGAGTGGAAGCACCTCCGCATCCTGCTCGGAACTTGTTCGTGCTGGTTCCTGCTCGACGTCGCGTGCGTTTTCCAGCGGTTACTATAGTGTGCACTCGTTTGCTGACTCGTTGGTCGGTTGGCAGGTTTTACGGCGTGAACTTGAACCAGAACGTCGTCCTGCAGCAGATCGGGTTCGACGGCTCCTCGGGCACGCCCTGGGAGCGGCTGTTCAAGATCGCCATCGGGAACATCATCGTCACCGCCCTCGGCTTCGTTCCTGGTACGCACTCCCTCCTTACACATATCGTACGCGCTAATGCTGCCTTGCGCAGGGTACTACGCCACCGTCCTGACCATCGAGAAGCTCGGACGCAAATGGATCCAGGTGCAGGGTTTCCTCATGGCCGCGCTCTTCCGTGCGTATTCTCCGTCCGTTCCCGAGGCCGGCGCTGATAGCTGTGCAGTGGGCATCCTCGCGGGCATGTTCCACACGCTGAGCACGCCGGCGTTCATCGTGTGCTTTGCGCTCCTCCAGGTACACTGAGCGTGTCGTGCACTCAATAATTGCCGTTCTGACCGCGCGTATTTCCAGTTCTTCTTCAACTTTGGCGCGAACGCGACGACATATGTGACTCCCACTCCCCTCTATCTTCCCTGACCCGTCGCTCATATCCTGTGATTGTTTCTAGTGCTACCCCGCGGAGGTCTTCCCGACCAAGTTCCGCGGCGCCGCGCACGGGATGTCGGCGGCGTGCGGCAAGCTCGGGGCGATCATCTCCGCGCTCGCGTTCAACTCGCTGTCGAAGAAGATCGGGACGGACCACGTTCTGTGGAGTGAGTCTCCTTCTCTTCCTCTTCCGCCTTCCCTCCCTTCCCGGTGGCTGACCGCGGTTTGCAGTATTCTTCGGGTGCTGTATCGTCGGTGCCGGTGAGTACTGTATTCGGTTGAATGATGGGGTGCTGACGAGGGTGGCAGCGTGCACGTTCCTCCTCCCCGAGGTGCGCGGCCGCGATCCGGACGTGGTGTACGCGGAGGAGATGAAGGTCAAGCACGCGAAGGCGATCTCATAGTGTCGCCGGCACCGACGCGCGGATCCTTGCGTGGGGATCTGACAAGGGGATTTATCATGACAAGGAGGGCAGATGTATAATGTATATTAGGATAGAGGATGGTAGACTACGAAGGGCACGGTAATGTGGATACGATGGGCCCACGACCGCGCAGCGGAGAGTATCGGGTGGCGAATGTCTACGCCTGAAGTCCAGCGTCGCTGTTCTCCGGATCGTAAGCGGACGGGCGGCAAGGTATACGTAGGTATACGAGCGGCTCGCGTGAACTGGCGACAGAGGACGAGTCCAGCACCGAGGGGGACGCGGGGCTCGGGGTGAATGAGAGTGCTGCCGGGGGTGCGAGGTGGCGGAGGGGGTGGTGGACCAGGCAGGCGTGGCCGCGGCCATGACAAGTAACGAGTTGTGGATTGGAGTCGTGAGTCACGGACCCACTGATTGTCCGAGTCGCTCGTGATTGGCCCAGCGACATGTGTGACGTCGAAGTGTACTATCATTTTGGGGGTTTTGTCAAAGTCAGATTTTTGACAGAACTCCGAAATCTCGACAAATATGTAACGGGTGGCTTAGCGGATTGGCACATAGGTGAATTGTGACCCGTATAGAACACCTGTCAAATCAGAACCGTCATATCTTCTACCGTTGCTGGATGGGAGGACGAATACTGGCTAAACAGCCCAGTGTAACCATGAGAAACAGGCCTGATGCATTAGATCTCTGGGCCTACAGTCTTCCGGTAAATATCAGCTTGTTAGAGAACACTGTCTTATGTATAGCTAAACATGGTTCACCCACCCGATTGGTGTTACAGCAATCCCAACTGCTCATATCGTATGTTTGACAGAAGGAGAACGTCCAGGCGACTGGGAGGTTCGCCCGCCGAACGCGTTCGCGAATGTGTTCGGCGAATGTCTGGGCACGTGAGGGGATGCCACACCACCTGAGCCTAGGGAATCGCCACACCGCAACTGTTATTGAGCGAGAAAGGCAATGGCAGCTATGCTTTCAATCCATAAAATACAGTTTGTTATGCACATATTATTGTACCATACCAGGGATATTGATGACGTGAATAGAGTAATTTCCATGAATTTCAAGTTGTCCATGCCCAATGACTAATTATATGTATACAGGGCATCTGTGGAGGCATCACATTTCCAATGCAATGCCAGTAGTATTGACCATGGAAACCGTTAGGGGGAGGGCACGGAAGGGGCTTCAGTGGGTTCGTGTGACCCCAATTGGACAGACAGCTTCGATTACTCACCACACTTTTCTACAATTACCCAGCAATTTCATCTCACAGGCTGATACAATAAACTTACAAGTTAAAACCCTCAGGCTATGCAGATTTTATCATAAGCAAGAGGGGTACGCATCTGTGGCCGGTGGACAGAGCCACAGAATCGACGTGCACCGTGGTGTGGTTCTCACGTTCGCATTTGCAGTTCGCGAACGCGTTCGGCGGTGTGACCTCCCAGTGGGGTCGACTTTCTGGACAGAAGTGCAAGGGTCCCGGGCGTGACAAATGCGTGACGAAATTGGCGCGGATTCATTACTGTGACCCGCGTGTGACGCATTCCGATTCCCCTAGAATCGGTTTACTGTTCAGTCGTTGTATAGGGCTCTCTGGTGATCGAAAATCGCCAGCGTTGAACAGGGGGTATACCCCTTATAGCCCAAATTACCTTAACTGTAGCGGGAGCACCCTCCTTAAATGGAAGGTCCACCGATCCAAATCTTACCACCATCAGCAAATAGGAGCTATTGCCTCTCATGTCAATAATTACCGTTTGTGAATAGGGACTAATTCCAGATATGTAGTGTGGTCTCGATCCTTTCAAGATCTCGGGCCAATGGCACTGTCAGGCATCCCCCGGCTGTGTGTGGAATTGCGCCGATGGCAAGTACCCTGCTGCCTACGGCACAAGATTGGTAAGTTACATACGAGGCATAGTACTGGCAGCATTGAGGCCTCAGCCTGACGACGTGCATCTCAGCTACAGTATGCATGTGCACTGACTCGATAGTAATGCTACCCGAGTGTAGTACTGAAGTAAATAGTGTATTGTGTATTGAAATAACTGTACTTGACACCGAGTATAGGATGATTGAAGGTTCTAGCCACACACAGTTATGTTTGAGAGTTACAAACTTATATGATTTAGTATAACTGAGATCAACATATAATAACTAGGAGTATTCTTGATGCCGCGCAGCGCCCGGGAGGCTAGAAAAGAACCCTTGCCACTCGTTTACCTTACGAGGAATCGGACCTGGCGTGCCGCGCAGCGCCGAATACTTCCCAAGTTGACAGAACTACCTGCGACTGTGGGTCCGTCACCGGCATCTCTCTCTATCATTTTGTACCCAGTCCATTGAAGTCATTATTTGTGCAGATAGTACTTAGGAGGGCTTATTATGATGCCTGACTGAAAGTAAAATGATTGTCCAAGGAGCAGGCCTGTGGCAGGTTATTTCCGGGAATCTTGACAGAACCCCCAAAATGATAGTATGCCTGTCTCAGCAACCTCTTCGCTCTCCGGGCGCAGAGCCGCTGCAGTCTCCGTGGACACCCCAATGCGCTTCCCCTCGCCGCGGTCAACTGTCGCGCTCGCTTGCCAGTGGTGAGCATCAGCCACTTCCCCCTCAGGCCGCGATATGTATCTACGCTATAGTAAGTAGACCTCACGCTGAAGCATACCAGCAGAGCAACATCCCGAAACGAACGACCGACTCCCTCTCGCTCAGGTCACGCGGGGTCCAGGCGCTATGGCTCCCGGCGACAGTACTAGCGTGCTTGCGCGAGTCCCGGCCTTACCCGCACACCTCTGCTCCGCCCAAGTTCTCTCCGTCCTCTTCAGTCCGCGCGCACCCCTCCCTCTCAAATACCATCCCCCTCGCCGCATTCTGCTTCCGCTTCCGCTTCCACTTGAAGACCCGTCCCTGTGCATCGCCATCCCGCCTGCTCGTATTGTATTCCGCGCCAAAGAATTCCCCAAATGGCCTCGGCCCCGAGTGAAGCGGACGCTCACCACGGCGCGATGTACACGACCAAACTCGAGTCTCGCGCGGGGATTCCATCAGCCACCCGGGCCTCCTCCCCCGCCACTGCGACACATTTCACTGGCAGGATCCAGCAGGGAACGCCGAGAGGCGCTGGACACGGCGCGTCCAATCGCAACGCGCATCCTGTCTGAGTCCTGTGCACTCGCACGACTATTGTCTCCACTCATGCTCACGCCCTGCGTACCAGGTACCCATATCCGCGCGGCGTATCTTGGCCGGAGCGAGGTGCGCACAAGATCCCCTCTCCAGCCCCCGCCGGCGAGCGGAACGAGCTCCCACGTCAGGCCCGCTCCTCGGGTTCTGCATGGTCGGCGCGCAACTCCCCAGCCGCCCCCCCCCCCAAGTCCGCGTTGGCTCCCTCAGGCGGGGATTCAGGCCCGTCAGAGCGTTCCCGCCGCTGCTCGGCAGATGCCAGTGGCTCGGTGCCTTCGCAGATTCCAGCGCCGCAACCCCGGGTGGGCGGGCGGCGCGTCCGGCGTCTGGTAGTTGAGACTCCCTCTGGTCCGCCGGAGGCGAGTCGTGCCAGTGCGCGGGATAAGTAAGTAACGCAAGTGGTATGATACGATCGCGGCGGGGCGGCGGGGCGTATACACGCGGGATGGGCTTAGCCTGCGCTCGAACGCGTATCGTTTGGGCGGCCCTCTATCTTGCTCAGTGCTGATAGTCTGCAGTACATGTACTAGACCTCCATTCCGAATGGGGAGAGGATGCACTCCCGACGGGAGGATGCCGGCGCACCCGTCGTCCACTCTACGCGTGCCGACTTGCAACTACTACATCGCAAAATAGCGGGACGGGGGGGGTGGTAAAGAAACAAGGACTGCTCGAGGAGGGGTCGACTATTCGAGCAGGTAGATGAAGAAAGCGGACGATGATGAAGGCTCATTGGCGTCGGAGACAAGGGTGCTGCCATGTGCCTTGTCACCCCGCAGACGCAAGATCTCTCACCTCTCACCTCTCTTTAGGTCCAAACAAGGTCCAAGCGTGACTGCCGCACCGCGCAGTGCACTTCTCTTCCAAGTTTCAGACCCTCCTGCACTCGATAAAGCATATTGTCTTGTCTATTCCACAGCTGCTCGAGCGTACGGAGAGCCATCCGTGCACACACGCGAAACTACCACGTTCAATTGTCACGCAAGCGTACAAGCCATTGAACCCCATCCGCAGATACGAACACGAGTACCCCTCTCCGCCCACCCGGAGCCCCCGCCCCGCCCCTCCACCCTTCACCTCCCAGCTCCTACCCCGTCAGAACCGCTCCCTCCCCACCCCCGCCAAAACCGCACCTTCCCCATCTCCATCACCAGATCCCCCGAGCCGAGCCGCTGCGCGGGGTCCGGCGCCCAGCAGCGCAGACACATCTCCCACAGCGCCGCGCTCATGCCCAGCGCGTCCGGGCGCTCCGCGGGCGCGCGCCCGGCCACGATCGCGAGGAGCGCCAGCGCGTCGTGCGGGACGTACGCGTACGGCGAGCGCTCCGTGCACACCTGCCACGCACCCACTCCGCCGCCATCAGCACGTCTCCTCCAGCGCGGCGCGCACGACGCACCTCGAGGCACACACACCCGAACGCCCACACGTCGCTCGCGCGCGTCTTGCGCCACGTCGCCGCGTGCGGGTCCGCGAGCTCCGGCGCGAGCCAGCGCACCGAGCCCGTCTGCCTGGCCGACGTGTACGCGCCGCGCGTCGCCTCGGCCAGCACGGACAGCCCAAAGTCGGCCAGGCGCACTTTGTGGTCGGCGTCGATGAGGATGTTGCCCTGCGTGGAGGGAGTCAAAGGGGGGACAAGGAGGAAGGGGCTGGACGTACGCCGCGCAGGTCGCCGTGGACGACGTTCTGGTTGTGGAGGTACTGCAGGCCCAGCGCGACTTCTTGGAGCTTGTTCAACGTGAATCTGTGAGTAAAGATATACTCCAGCCGGGGACTGAATGGAGAACGCACCAGTCGGTGAATGTCCTGCGCAGTGAGAGCCTGGCTCCCGCGATAGTCCCTGATGTTCCCGTTGGCCATCCATGGCGAGACGAGCGAGACCTGGTCGAACGACTCCAGGTCGATGCCCAGGAACGGGAGCACGAACGGGTGGCGGAGCTGCCTCCACACCAGCGCCTCGCGCCGCACGAGCTGCCCAGCCCACCCATCAGCATCCATACGCACAAATCAAGACAGCCCACGTACCGCCAACAGCCTATCCTTCTCCCGCTCCCCAAAGATGCGGCACCGCTTCACCGCGACCAGCGCGCCGCCCAGCGTGCCCTGGTATATATCCGCGTACCCGCCGCCCGTCACCGCGCGCCGGTCCCCGAGGAGGCGCACGCCGCGCACGTTGATCGCGCGCGGGGTGATCTCGTTCTCGCCCGCGAGCTTGAGCAGGAGGCGGTGCATCCCGCGGCGGAAGCGCTCGCCGAGACGGTAGCTGCTCTTGCGCGCGCGGTCGAGCACGTCGTGGTGGTCGTGCGAGTCGTCGAGGAGCTGGTGGGGAAGGTTAGGGGTTACAGGGGCACGTGGGGAGAAGGGACTTGCGTTTTGCAGGAACTCCATGAACTCGGAGGGGGAGCCTGTTGGGAGGTCGATCCCGTACACGGCGCGGACCATCAGTCGATCCCTGCATGCATTCAACCTGGGAACCGGGTAAGGTCATGACATGTGTAACAGGCAACCTGTGGAAAGGTACGCACAGATTCTTCGTATCGCTGACAAGTTCGTCTGCTGGCGGCTCCTCGAACCCATGCCGTTCGAACAGGAGTATTATGATGATGGCCCACGTCCGCACGAGCCGTATGCTCATCTCTGCGCCCATGTTGGTAGTGGCGTCTTCGATGTACTCTCCCATGAACGAGCTGACGTCGCAGACACCGTCCAGAACGTTCAAGACGTTATTCACTTTGTTAATCGCGTCCGTCACGTGTCCCATCCGGACGTGGAGCTCCCTGGAGAGAAAATATATGGTCACTCTCAAGTCCTAGCCGGTCACGCTCTGCGTACCTCAATCTCATACTGAGCGGCCCGATGCCTTCGCCCTCGAACGGTTGCCTGACGCTGGGGTCAGCAGTCAATTTGATGCAGACAGGGCAGCGCGACGGGTTAAACGTGCTATGATCCATCGGCGTGCCCACAGTCGTGACCGTTCCAGAGGCAACGATATCCACCAGCATCGCGACCTCCGCATCGCTGATGTGCTGCAGGAAACGGAGCGTGTACGCCCACAGTTCTCGCTCGTTGACGTTGCGAAGGCGGCAACAGACATGCCCAAACAAGTCCATGCATAGCATAAGCCGATGCGCCGAGCCGATCGACTTTGGTTCGGGAAGGCCGTGCCATAGCGCGCCTGGGCTGGTGGGAGAGTCGTCAAATGAAGCACTACTGTTGGGGTCGTTGAAGAGGTTGGTACTGCATCTGTAGTCATTGACGAGCCAGACTATCGTCGACATGACTGCATGTATCTCGAGGTCTTTGTGCTCTCCGTTGCTCTCCATCGCATCCCTCGTCTCCAACAATAATCGATTCGTTGAGACGAAATACACCCATTCCAACTGGCGTAGACGTGTCAAATCAGCTGGTGACAGCGGACCGCGGCGAAAATATTTGTCCTGGATATCGAGGATGGTGTGCCACTCGTCGCGGGACAGGAGCGTCAATGAAGGGCGCCATGCGTTGGGGAACCCGTTCATCCAGCTCAGGTAGGCAGGATCTTCGTCCGTCTTCCACGCTTGTCGCAAAGTGTTCTCCATATGATCTAACGTCTCGATATTGACGTGCATGGAAAGGGTTGCCAAGAAGCATTCGACGACTTCCAACAAATCGCGTCGGGCGGAAGAGTACCATGATGAGAGGGTGGGGAGTTCTCGGCGGGTGAGTTCGAATATTATATAAGGTGCCCAAAATGATATGCGGGAAATCGCGGACCGTCTCTGGATGACGAATGTCCCCAGAGGGTGGTCGTTTATGACCGTCTCACGGGGGAACACGCTGAATGAGACATCGTGTAAGCAGGCGAGGCACAATAGACAAGGGCATGGCGTACACTTGGATTTCAATGCATTGCATACAACTCCGAGGCGCAAGGTTCATCACAGGGAGCTGATATTTCCCTTCTAGCCAGCAAAGGAAGGGTACGAAAGACTGTAGCTCCTCCTGAATGTCGTTATGGCAGGTGTGACCCATCACACTCATTGATGCATCGAATGCTTGGTACTGGTCCGAATGGGCGAAATAAGAGCCTGCCGACAACGAGAACGTACTCCAGATCTTAATGAGTTGTTTACGACGGAAGCTGGATGGGCTTCGGAGGCCACGCTCGGCGTCGGCATGTTGCATAGCGCGAGAGTTCAGTATTACCCAGGCAATCGCGGCTGCTCGTACGGAAGGATCCTCCATAAGGCGTATCCTATCCGCCATTGGCGACGAAGGGGTACTCGAGACAGCAACCCGCTTCCATCGGTTTCGAAGTGCCTGCTGAGCTTGCTTCCAGTGATACTGGAGGGGACCCCAGTCCATGGAGCCCCATGGTAGCTCTTCGTCTCCGTCTACCCATAATGCCATGATATCTTCCGTTCGATCTCCTTCGACCAAACACAGCCAGGTCGAAACCGTCAGACCAGGACTGCCAGCGCACGCGGCACTGACGAGGTTGAACAGATAGACCAGCCGCTTTGGACGCCACAGATGGTCGCTGCCTGTTTGGTCATAGTCTGAAGTGTCGAGCTTGAGAAAGTTGTAGTCGTCCTCGGAGATGTTTGCAGGGATAGGTGGATCCATCCCGCGCTGCTATCGCTGTTAGAACAATCGATGCAGCCCCGATAGTTATCGACGCTGGAGTCGTTGGATATGAGCGGAAGCGCACTCACTGAGGACTGGATGGGAGCACTGTGCACTCCGTATTTGTCGGAGAGTTAAAACTCAGCATTGTCCTGCAGTCGATCAACAGATCCAACGACATGAGTTTGCATTTTGTTCCCGAAAGGTAGGTCCTTGTTTTCCTACAACGCTGAGATGACGTCAGTATCTGCATATCACTGGGAGCGTTTTGGGCTGCCTCTCGCTGACGCTGGAATCCTGTTGCTCGGTGACTTACGCTGCTGGAACCCACACATGGATAAGCCCATGGTAGAGACAGATAGACTGAATATCCTTAAGAAAGGCCTTTTTCGTCATATGCACTCGTTCCAGATGGCAAGGTTTTGGCATGAATATCGGGCACAGGAACGATCTTTGCGGATTGTTTGACTTTGTGGGCGCTCAAAACGCCGCTGCACGTGTTCGACAACTGGAAGCTTCGCAGAACGACGCCCATTGTCCTGCATCCAGAAACAACGATGCACCGACCTGCGCACCTTTTATGTGATTCACCATGACTCGTCGTGGTGATGGACTAAACTGAATCGACTCTTCGCCTCTTTCAGGCGAGCTTTGTCCGTGGGAATTGCGTCCACGGGCGAGATAGGGAGCCAGCCTTCCTCGATCGCACCCTTTCTTATACGTTTTCGACTGCTTTGTACGATCGGAGACTTGACAAAAATGAACAAGGTAATGTCACATACAGTACAGCTAGGACAGGTCCTGCGAAACTAGTGCCGTAGGCCTACCGCTGCTCCTAAAAATATAGCTAGCCTAAGTCGACATCCATGTCTCCATACGATTTCATCAAGGCTCAGGCCGCCACAGACATAGGCCCAGACCAGCTGGCATCTCCTGATACCTCGTGCGGCTTCTGGGAGGCAATGGACGTTGAACGGAATATTTTTCCGGTCTCATCCACGAGATGTTCTGAGCAGATCCTTTGACTTGGATCGAATCGCCAACACTGTTTCATCAGTTCCCACAATTCGTCTGTCATGGCTGATCCCTCTGGTGACTCGAGAGGATAATAACCAGCCCGTAGCTTGAAACCAATAACCCCCTCTGGGATATCAGGGAATGGACGCTTTCCGGTACAAACCTGTCTTAGCGTTAGCCCATACGCTTCAAAGGAGCACCCATAACACATACCTGGACACAGACGCAACCGAAGGCCCAAATGTCGCTGGAGACGGTTCTTCGGAAGCATTGGACATCCTCACCATTCGTCGGGAATAGCTCGGGTGCATTAAAAGGTGCAGATCCACCCTCTCGAGATGTTGAGAATGCGCCACGGGTGGCCTCGGCCAAGACGGACAAGCCGAAGTCTGTCAGACGCGGGTGACCGCCGTCATCTACCAGTATATTTTCCTGCAATCATAATCTAGCGGCTCAGAAGGGCACGTGGCATGTTTCAATTTTACTAACTGCTTTGAGATCTCCGTGGACGATATTCTCTCCGTGGAGGTACGCTAATCCCTGCGCAATCTCATGCAACTGTGGTCATTGATGCGTGGAGGGATAAGCAGGCAGTAATGCGGGCTGGAAGAACGAAGTCATACCAGTGAATGGATATCGCGAGCAGGAAGTGGGTGACACTGCAGGTAGTCCTTGAGGTTGCCATTTCTTTGCCGGGGCGACACCATGCACATCTCGGACTTGAACGTGCGTTCATCGATTCCGAGGAACGGCTGGACGAATGGGTGCCACAGCTGGGACCATAGAATCACTTCTTTCCTAAAACTCTATTATCTCTTCAGACAATAGTCAGGGTCTGTTGTGTCGTAAAACGAACCTTCTCATACGATTTCCTCTCTAGTTTACTCAGCATATAAACTCGTAGACGCTTCAGGACCACTGGGTAGTCGGAGCTCGTGTAGCCTTTGTAAACATCGGCAAATCCACCACCGCTCAAGGGTTTAGACTTCTTTACTCTAATACCACCCAGAAAGAGTCTGCGAGGAAGTAACTCCAAATCTTCCGAAATCTTGGTGACTATCCGTAGCAGAGATTTACGGAACTCGGGCGTCAGAGCACATTGTTGACAGCTGGGGAAACGAAGACGCCCAGAAGCCGTTTGCAGAACCTGGTCACTATGTCAGCGAGGAATGCTGGAGCAGCGAAGAAACTCACCACTAGGGGGATATCTAAAAAATCAATGAACGACGCTTCTAAAGATTCGGCCGGGGACTCCGTGCGAGAGTGCATCCCCCTGATGGTATTCTCGACCAGGCATGCCCGAACTACCCTAAACCTAGAGTGACGAAGACGCCAGTAACCGCATCAGCCCGAGTAGCTGCGGGAAAGGGACAGAGTCTCGTACGTATTGACCATGTCATAAGACAGGGCTCTCCAATTCGTATCCCCCTTCAAGTATTTGGAGCGCAAAAGCAAGTGCATCAAAATCGCCCAAGCCTTGATTAGATTGTAACGCATTGACGAAGCAGCAGACCCTAAAATGCGCTGCACGCTGTCCATGACATACCCTTCCACGTCAGGATGAATATTGAAAGACGAGAAAATCTCAGGAATAGATAAAGGCGATCGAAACCGGACGTGGAGGAACCTAACAGCAGTTACCGTGAGTGATATGCGATCGCGAGGAGGTCCTGACACTCAACATACATCACGTCGTTCAACAGCGGTGGAGCGGATCTCCGACGAGCAACATGACTCGTTCGGTGTACCGCTGGCTGGCCAGAGCAGAGTTCAATACACGCGGAGCACGCCATCACCTCGTATCCCCAACGATTATCCCAATCTTCAGAAAACGTGGCATTATCCGCATCATCAGGATCATCCGAGCGTCCAGTAGCGTCTGCCGATGCACTCTGCTGGAGGAAGAAACCAACGGCGGGGCGGTAACCGACACCAGGCCCGCGTTCCGCTTGGAGTGGTTCAATACCCCGGCTCTCGGGCGGATGAAGCAACATCAGAACACGGCCATAGACATCGGCGTACTGCGGTTCGCGGATCGTGACGGGGACGTAGCACGTATGCCCGGACTCCGCGATGCGCGACAGCACTTGGTGTCCCTCCATCCCCTCCAGCGGCGGGACAACAAACGCGTCCTCCAGCCAGCCGCACGTCCGCACCCAGCCCGCGAAGACCCGTTTCCAGTGCTCCGACGGCCTGTCCGCCGTGGGGCCCAGCGCATAGTCCTGCAGAAGCCAGACCAGCGCGGCCATCACCGTCTGCACATCCGTGGCCCGCCCGCCCGCGCCCCCCGCTCCTGCGTCCGCAGCAGCAGCCAGGAGGCGGCGCGACGCAGGGAAGCAGCTGGTATGCTCCACGGTGCGGCGCCACGCCAGGCGCGCCTTGCCTGCGTACGGCCCGCGAAACAGGCAGCCCTGCTCGAGCTGCACGAGCTCCTCCCAGTCCCACGCAGACAGGAGGCTCAAGTAGGGCCGCCAGGCCGGCGGGTACACGTTGATCCACGGGGCGTACGCGGGGTCGGGCTCCGCCTCGCACAGACACTTCCACAGTATCTCGCGAAATTCGCGCAGTGCGTCCTCGCGGAGCCTTGACGATAGGAAGTGGAAGACGCACTCGAGCACGCCCATTAGTTCCGCGCGATCTATGCTAAGCACGGGTCGGGTATTCCCGCTGGCGCCGCGGCAGAAGAGGGTAACTAGAAGAGCTGGGAGGACAGGAGGTGGCACTTGAGCGCCGCCGTGGGTGGACTGGGGTAGCAATGGGTGTTGTCTCAGCTCAAAGAGGGCCTCTTCGTCGTCTTGCCAAGTACCAACGCCCGAATTTTGATAAACCCTGAATATATAGATTACGGGAGTTACTCAATGACGAATGGTAGCAAAGTCACAACAGCGGTCGCACCTGGAGTAACACGCCTCACACGTAGACGGGTCGAGGTCCTGCATGCCCAACTCGCCCGTGCCATGCAGCCAGCACATGAACGGCACCCAGTGTTTCAACTCGTCTCCGAGCCGCTCATGGCAGCGATGCCCCGCTTCCTGCATCCTCGCCACAAACCTTGCGTATGCGCCTGGCACGATGTCGTAGGACACGTCGGACAGCGACGCAGCGACCCAGATGCGCACGAGGTCCCCGAGGAAGAAGCGCGGTCTGCATCGTAGCCCGCGCTGCGCGTCCGCGCGCCTCACAGCCGCCGAGCAGAGGATGTTCCATGCAATTGCGCCTGCGCGGAGGCCGGGGGCAGGTGCACCCCATATTCTCTGCATGACCGGGTCGGATGTAGGCTGACATGGCGTCTTTAGCCGTCGGTCGTGCAACCGATCGTACCGACGTCGGAGCGCGTCCTGCGCGTCCTTCCAGAGGTCGTACGGCTCCGCCTCGACCGCCTCCCACGCTATGGCCGCCTCGTCGCCTTCGGCCCAGATGGTCATGGTGTCCTCGTCTTCGCTGCCTTCGATGATGCGCAGCCACGTGCTGGGTGTCTGGTCTGGCGAGTGGGCACAAGCTTCGCGGACGACGTTGTACATGAAGATGTAGCGTCTGGGACGCCAGTGGTCCAATTCAGAGGCAAAGTCGGGCCTCAACTCGTCCGAGTCAACGGAGAGGAAATCGAGGTCATCGTCGGTCAAGGAGGACATGGTCGATTCGAGCGGCTTGCAGAAGGCAGGGTAATTCTCAGGATGTGGTGATATGTAGAGCATAACCCAGTACTCACTTTATACGTCTTTGTACGGGTGCAGGATGACTGCGTGTTATACTGGATACACTTCTCCGAGAACAGCACGACATTGTCCTGCGTCCCGACAGCAGACAACCCGACTGCCCTGTATGAGGGGCCCGTCGCTGATGCCGTCAAGCATAACAATGCACTTCAAGCATCGAGCCGTCGAAAACAAAGCAGCGGTCCGCTGGAATCACGGTGAACTGAGGGCGTCGGCAAGGATACACAAGGACCCACAAGTTCCGTCCCTGTGCCTTCATACCGTGACGTAACCTTACGGATCTATTTCAGGCGACCCTGCAGGCTTCCGGCGCCAGCGAACAGTATCACTATCCGCAGCTGTCACAGTGCCATGATGCATGCATTGTCAGTATGCACCCGTCATGAGAAGGCATAGATATCCGTACATTATATGCGGTATAACGATGGTCTACAAAATTCGCAGGGCGTCCGCGTTCCTTGACGGGCATAGGCGATTGACGCTGAGCCTAATTGATAGATCGCTCGAGTTTCCCCGAGCTTGTAACAAGAGCAGGGGCTGCAGACGTAAAAGGGGGCCTAGGCAGTCATATTATGATACTATACTCCGACATGCTGAAAGACCTCAGATGACGACCATGAAACCGGAGCGTTCTTGGGTGCAGGCTATTCAGACACGGACTGACCTGGACAAATCCATTGCCTGACACCTGCAGTACAGTATATTCTCAGCAGAAGGGTGTATTCGCTGTGGTAATAACCACAGGTGGAGCAGCCAGGTAAGGGAATTCGAAGCTTTTGAGCGATCTGATTGGTTGGGAGCCGCTCCACTGGCACGCTATGGTAATCACCACAGCGAATACACTCTAAAGCGAGAGTGTTTACCAGCATGATTACACCCCAACCATTCTACGCTGTGTCCGCAGAACGGCTAATGAATCCGCGAAGAATGGCGAAAGAACTTAGAAGGGTCTGTTGTTACCGAGTGGAGCCCACAGCGTCGGAATTCCTTACTTTCCCACCCAACGGCGTACGCCGGAAGCCACATACATGCATGTCACATGTAAGTACATGCTGAGTAGTACACAAGGGCCATAGGGACTACGCTGGGACAGCGACTGTACGTGCAAACATAAACTCGACCCGCAGAGCCACATCAAGCAATAAATCTGAATGGAATCTTGCTCTCCAGCCAGGGAGAAGATGCGAGTCGACTGTGATGGCAGGACAATATTCGCGCACTGGGAATCATCTCTTCCATGAAAGCAGGGCCGGAGACTCGTTCTTCTCGGCAGCTTCGGAAAAGACTCGACTTGGTCCTGAAACCCCGCTGTACGTTACATTACTAGTAGGAGTGCTTTCGCACCAATGTATCCTAAACACTATTCACCTCAGATACGTTAGCCCTCTAACCATTCATGTCCGTCGTAAGAAGTCATCACTAATCTGCGTTCCCTTCATACATTCCTCTGCTTCACTTCAGATGCTTCGCCTGACTCGACGTTCTGCTCATCGGGCATATTTCTCAACTGCTTCTCTAACCTCCGCCTTGCCAAATACTGGAAGAGAGTGATGGTCACGAACGACACGCCAATCCACGCGAACTGCACCCCGAAATTCAACCCGACTACATGAGGGAGTTTGCATCAGTCAAGCAGCGCGAGGAGGCTGAAAAGCACATACCCTCGTTCTTGGTATTAAATACGATGGTCCGCACCGCGCGCGAGACGTTGTAGAAGGGCGCCGCGTAGCCGTACCGGAAGATACCGGGGAGAGCCTCAATCGGGAGCGACGACACGGACACATTGGCTAGAAAACGATTCAATAATCAGTCACTCAGGCCGGGCAGGTATTGAACTCGTCGACGCACATATGATCCAGGGAAATAGGAAGAACGCAATGAATCGCTGACCGAGGATGGTGAGCATCGCTTCGCACGCAAGCCCACTAGCATCGCGTTAGTGTAAGAGATTTGCAAGGGGACTGGGGGGAGCACGTACAGCGCTGACATCGACATCCAGGACAGCATCCAGTAGATGAAGAACCCTGCGTGGCCGAAGGCGCGTGTGAAGGGCACCTGGAACGCCAGGCTAACGAGCGAGTAGAAGAGCTGTTTATGTGTATGTATCGTTGTCAGTAGCCAAAGCGGATGGAGAGGCAAGGGGACGCACGGAGACGGGGAAGTACATCACTATCGGCGAGATGAGGCGTAGGAGTATGAGGGACCGCAAGGTGAGGAGTCGGTCGAGGCCGGAAACGGTCTCCCGGGCAGCAAAGTTGATCATCTACGGTTGAGAGGGTAAGTAAGGACAGAAGAAATAAGTACGTGAGTATAACATACGGATGCAATGAACTGGATGGAGGGGATCACAGATGTGTCAGACTTGAAACTGACGTAGGACAAATGGGACGCACCGAAAGAATGAGCAGGTAGATCAAGCCGACCAGGTCTACCGCTTGCGCTCTGTAAAGTAGGTATATGAGCACTCGAAAGGACAAAGCTGCATATCCAGATACATACACAGGCACATCGAACGGTCGAATATTAGCCATAGTGAATGAGACAGGTTGCACGAGGACCGAAGGAGCGGCGCTAGCCAGGGCGGTAACGTTCGCGCTGCCGCTACTTGAGAGTTGGTGGGCAAACTGGAGAGCGAATCGAATCGAAACTTGTTGAAGGATGCCTTGCGTCTGAGGAGCACCTTAGTTCGAACTTTTGAAACAGGCTCAGATGACTTACTATCGGCGAGATAAACGCCCGACTAGGAGTGCCCGATTAGTCCAGATCGATTCTACATACTGCATGCGAGCACATACTATGCGTTCTCGTTTCTGGCTTCTTCCGCATAGGCTGTTATGGCGTGAGTCCCGTTATAAGAACCATCTTGAGACGACACTGCCTGCTGCAAATTCCGCGTGGCATTCGCGTTAACTATAACAGGATTGCATAAGAAACGATCGAAGCAGAGCCGCTAGAGGAGGGCCACACTACTCACCGACAACTGCGACCCAGCACTTTTCATCCACTACAGACGACGCGACGTCTGACGGACCGTTCGGAAATCGCGCCGTGTCGACCACTCTCCAGGATATTTGAGTATTTTGTCCCGTAGCACTCGTGAATGCCTGCGTGACGGCTTGGCCAATCATGTCCCCATCAAAGTCCTAATACCAGGTAGTCAATGTGTACGCTCGAGGAGATAAATTGTGAGAGTATTCACCACAATCCACCCGTGTATCTTGTGCAGTTGCACGCTCGGCTTCCATAGGGCCCCCCAATATATAGGCAGCATAGACATGATCGTCAAAATAATCAAGAAAGCACCTCCTGCGACCACCTTGAAATACAACGCCCGACTTTTCGCAAACGAAGGGCTCTTGTCGAAGAACGAATATGAAAACATCTCGACCGCTGGTCTTTGTCCCCGCTCGGGAAGGTTAATTGTCGATTCGCCGACTTCGCGTTCGTGTTGCGAGGCGATAGAGGACATGTCTGAGGGAAATAAAACGCAACGCAACGCGTTCAGGCATGGCTGCTAGAGTATATAAGGACCGCGGAACCTGACGTCGGCCCCATTAGTCTGGGTTCCTCGGTCACGGTCGTGTCTGACTTTCGACCGCGTTCTTGGCCCGCTCCCTTCGTGACCCTAACCCTAGACTCACATTCTTGACTAACACGCAAGACGTAATCCCCCTTTTGGGCAACCGCTAACCGAAGACGTCGGATCATTGACGCGTATTCGGACGGACTGAATCTTTACTCCGGCATTACAGTAGAGTCGCACATACTGTTTCCAAATGCTCGATAGAATGTGTCTTGGGTAGCAGCAGCGTTAGTCAGGCTGCAGTATTAGACAATGGTACTAACGCTTGCCCCGATAGGCCTAGTGGCGAACGAAGGCTTACTTACACTCTTGCAGGAGCATACGTAAGATCCGCACGACATCCGCAATGCCGGGCATCCACCTCATCCCTCTTCCACGACGTCATTTGCGATCCAGCAAAAGTGCCCGCACCCTGCGGCGCACGGGTGTCCAGAGAGCCTTGCGAGCGTCATGATGGCCGCACCGCTCGCGTCTTCTGAACCCGAGTCAAGCGTTGTCGCGACACTGTCCTCTGTAAGCACGGGACTCCGCCGTGTCGGTGGCCGTCCTCTCGCTTCCGTCGGGGGGAGCAATGACGGGATCTCGATCAGGGGCCGCTGAGAGTAATACCGTGTGTAACAGGTTTGATGCCCTCCATGTGTACAAACCGGGCACTGGAACATCAGGGCCTTGACCGGAAGGTGGCTGTGAAGCCGAGTTAGTTTGTCGCCCAGATAAGATGGATAAGATAACTCGCCAAATGGAGCATCTCGTGAGTGCAGCTCGACAGGATGAACAGCAGGGTCTCCGCGTTGACCCGGAGGCAAGAAGAGGCTTGCGACATCGTCCACAAGACAGATACATCGTCGTGTGGACCTATGAGCGACCAGTTAGACATTTCACTCTCCAAGGACAATAAATAACTTGCCTTGGAGGTCTCCTGAACGTCGCTAATTTGGGCATGTTTTCTGACATATGCGGCAGGTACGTGCAAGCGAAGCTGCGACAGGATATCTGTCTTCCTATAAGTTTGGCGGAGGCACGAACGAAGGATACGACAGACCGATATATGCCTCCAGGAACCGTACAACCCGTTCTTTCCCAACTCGCAATTCATTCGGAGCCACCATGCAAAGCATGGCACACGTCTGGACGTCACCCTACCCAATCAAAGGCATAAACATACACCCATGTTTCACAACCAAACGGAGCCCTCACCATATCCGCGAACACCTCCAGACTGTCCCTCAACGCACTCCACCCGACCTCCCTCAGCTTCCTCTCCCTCTCCCTCACCTCCTCCTCCTCCCTCCTCTTCCGCCCCCTCACCGGCGAGCGGCTCTTCGACGCCCGCCGATGCCCAGTGTCCGATATCAACTCGCCGGACAGCGCGAGGCTCGTCTGCCGCGTATGCGCCGGCGACGCCTTGCGCGACGTCGCGCGGCTGCTCGCCCCCGCCCCCGCCCCCGTCCCCGCCCTCGCGCCGCGCAAATCCCTCACCGTATCATCCCTCCGCAACGGCGCGTTCCTCGCGCCCGCCTCCGCCACCACCGTGCGCATGCTGCTGCACGACCCCCGCTGGGACAGCGGCGGGCGCGCAGCCCGCGCCGCGAGGCTCGCGATCGTCGAGCTGCGGCTGCGCGGCTCCGACCGCGACCGCGACCTCCGCGCACGCGCCCGCTCCGACGAGCTGTCGCCCACTGCATCCGCATCCGCATCCGCGTCCTCCCCGCCCTCCGTATCCGTCGACGCGGGGCTCGGCGACTCCTCCTCGTCGTCCCCGTCCCCGTCCCTATCCTCCTCGCCCTCGGACCACTCCTGCGAGTCCCTGCTCAGCGGGCTCGGCGTCGCGGGCGCGACCTTCGCGCCCAGCGCGGGCGCCCTGTACGCCCGCGCGCGCGCCTGCTCCTCCTCCTCCTCCTCCCCGTCCGAGTCCGAGTCCGAGTCGTCCAGCGCGCCCTCGCCCACGTGCCTCAGGCTACTCCGCGCGCCCTCCCCCGGGCTCTCGGGCACCGACCGCGACACGCTCGGGCGGCGGTACAGCGACAACGCGCGCGGCTTGAACAGGCTCGTGCCCGACTCCCTCCTGGGCGCGAGCGGCGGGAGCGCGACGTTGACGCGTCTCGGCGAGGGCGAGGTGGACGACGCGGGCGTGGGGGTGTTCCGGCGCTGAGGCGGGGGTGCGTCGGTGCGATGATGCAAGGTGCTGCTGCTCGCCCTGCTCGGGCTCGGGCTGCTCGTCCCGCGCTGCTGTGCGGCCGGGTCGGAGGACGACGCGCGCCGGCTGGACACCTGCGACCCCGACTTGCCGGTCCGCGTCTTGAGGATCGGGACGCTCGCAGGCGCCGAGACGGAGTGCGGAAGAGGAGGAGTGGCCACAGACGTCGGTGTGCGCGGCGGAGTCGGCGGGGGCTGCGAGTCCGGGACGAGATCAGTGAGCAGCGCCGCGACGAGCAGCCACGCGCGCGCCGCGTCCTCCTTGCCCACCGCGAACGCCAGCTGTCAAGCGCAGCCGCGTCAGCTCCGCGAAGACGAACCAGGGGCCGGTCAAGAAAAACGGCTCCTACAACCGAGAGGACCCCCTGCCCCACCTGGACGAGCAGGAACGAAGCGCAAGGCGACTCACCTCGGCGTTTCGCTCACACACCCCCACGCGCTCCCCCTCGAGCACATACCCCCTCGCAAGCCTTGCGAACGCCCCTTCCCCCTCTCCCTCTCCCTCTCCCACCCCAGCACCCCCCACCCCGCCCTCGCCCTCGCCAACAACGACCGCCCCCACGGCCTGCGTCGCAGGATAGTACGGCGGGTCGCCCAGCGCCTTCAGCCTCCCCCCCCGCTCCCGCGCGAGCTCTCTCACATCCGGATGCCTGCGCCGCAATCCGCAATCAGCAACCAGCAGCCCGTCACCGCAAAACGGAACGGGAACGAGAAGCGACGAAAGGCAAGCAAGGAGGAACCAACCCAAACTCACACATCGTCAAACGGCACCTCGCCCGTCCCCGCGCCGCCGCGGTCGACCGCGAACGCGAGCGCGCCGCGCGCGTGCCAGCTGAGCGCCGCGCGCGGGACCGCGTCGAGCGGCCTCGTCGCGTTCCGCACGTCGAGCTGCGCGAACGCGCCCGAGGCGTGGTGCGCCCAGAGCGCGTGCGAGTCGCGCCAGGCGATGTCTGGTTACGGCGGGTTGGCGTTACGCGTGGTTAGCATGACGCGGGGTTAGCATGACGCGCGGTTAGCATGCCGCGTGGTTAGCATGACGCGCGGTTAGCATGACGCGTGGTTAGCATGACGCGCGGTTAGCGTTATGGGGGGGGGACGGAAGGAAAGGAAAAGTGAGCACGAAGCCGCCCGTCGGAAAACGCCAACCACCCACCCGTCGCCCCCTCGCTCTCCGCCACCGCCCACTTCGCGACCCACCCCCTGCGCACGTCCCACACGTCGACGCCCTCGCCCACGACGGCGAGCTCGCACGCGTACGCGGGGCGCCAGCGCACGCGGGGCGCGGGGGCGCGCGCGCGCAGCGTGTAGCGCGGCCGGTGCTTGTTGTCCGCGGGGGCGGGCGCGGGGGGCGCGAGGTCCCACACCTACGTCGCACCGTCAGCGGGGCCGGGACACGCGCAGGATAAAACATGACAGTGCAAGTGCGAATGACGACGAGACGGCGCACCTTGACGCACCGGTCGAGGCCGCCGCTCGCGACCCACGCGCCGCCGTCCGCGGGGGGGCGCCAGTCGAGGGCGAGCACGGGGCCGGCGTGCGCGACGGGGACGTGGGCGAGCTGGCCGAGCTGGCCTTTGGTCAGGTCCCACCTGGGGTGTTTGGTAAGCATCGGGCTGGGGATGGGGGGAGGGAAGGGAAAGGGAAAGGGAAGGGAAAGGGAAAGGGAAAGGCCGAGAGGGGAAAGGCCGCGCACCGCAGTATGCTCCCGTTCTCGAGCCCGACGACGGCCTCGAGCGGGCGGGCGGTGCTCGGGGAGAGGACGACGGTGCGGACGGAGGCGCGCTGGCGGATCTTGTTGATGCTGCGCGTCATCGAGCGGAGGTCCTGTGCACGCGCGCGCGTCAGCGCCATGAGCAGCAGCAGCAGCAGCGGCGGCGGCGGCACGCACCCAGATGCGGATGTGCTCGTCGGCGGAGGCGGTGACGCAGTAGTAGGGCACGATGTGCGAGTACGCGATCTTGTGGATCGAGCGGATGTGGTCCTTTGCCCTGCGTTCTGCGGCAGATGAGAGAGGGCTCGGGTGGCGGCAAGGCAGCGCGCATACCGTACTTGGACCCGGCCTTGTTGATGTCCCACATGATGAGCTCGCCGTTGCGCGCGCTCGTGAGGATCTTGTTGTCGTACGCTGCCATCGCGGTCTGCTAGCGTGGGAAGGGGAGGGGAAAGGCCAGCGCACCTCCGTGCCCCCACGCCACGTCCGTGCTCGCGCTGTCCATCTTCAGCCCGCTCCCCGTCCAGAGGTTGCGCGACGCCCCGATGCGGTGCCCGCCGCTGCCCACAGCGGTCTTGTCGTCCTCGTGCACCGCGCCCTCCTCATCCGGCGCGGACACGCGCATGATCCGCAGCGCTGCCACGCACACTCGTCACTTTGTCGACGCTCATGGGAGGGAACAGCACGCACATTCCTGGCCGGCGACGGCGCACCGCACGCCGTCCTCGCTCTGGGCGATGGCGCCGGGGCCGGCGGGGGTGGCGCGCGGGAAGCGGACGGTGCGCGAGGGGCCCTGGTAGCCGTGTTCACGCGAGTCGGAGAAGAGGTCGGAGAGGGCGGAGGGGCCGGGGCCGGGGATGTGCAGCGAGGGCCGCTGCGGCGACGGTTTGGTCGTCGACAGCATCGCGGGGGCATGCACTTTGCTGATGACTAGAGTGGAGGAGACACGCCGTGACTTTGGATGACGGCGCTCTGATCGGACAGCACAGCCACTCCGCCAAACATAGTATCTCAAGACCCTTTCATTACAATACACCTCTGCCTAACATCTTATCTTCGAGTACGTCCTGTGCTACTCACCGTCGGGTGCACACCCTCGCGCTGTCCTCGAGCCGCCACCTCTCTCCGACCTTTGTCAAGTACCATTTCGATCTATTCGGCAGGCGGTGTGACGTGTGACTCATCTGACCGATTCGTCATTTCGGCATTTTACTACAGTCGACTCTGTCTTAATCCATAACGGGTCGTGGAACCCAAAAGTTATGGGTTTTTGCAGACTATGGGTTACCAGAACGTGTGACACCGTGTGACTACCTAGTAAGCGTGACAGAAAGCCTATTCGGTATATGCCGAACGTCGTTTATGACAACATTTAGATACGGAATCTTGAGTCTGGTATGGGTTATCTTCTGAAATACCACGAGAACCGAAAACCAAGGGTCCAGATGGTCCAAGTTCTTGTGGGAAGGAGACCTGCACCTTCCTAATATAGGTTGTTTTATGGGTTATGACCCTCCAAAAAGTTATGGGTTATGGGATACTGCAGACTTATGGGTTTTTACTATCTACCATGTCGGTGGAAGCCAAAAACCTATGGGTTATTACAGGTTATGGGTTATGACAGGTATGGGTTAAGACAGAGTCGACTGTACACATATATGGTGCGAAGTGGCGCCGCAGGCCAGCTTCTAATACCACATATGGTAAGTCCCACGATCCCAGAGGCATTGTGACCAGTGACAAACCCCAGATTTCGTCTCACGACAGTCACGCCATATCCATGGGGGCTGAAAAGCTGTTGCATAGCCGAACATGCAAGCACCCAAAAATTGGTTTTTGACAGCGGGGGAAATTGAGCTGGGTATAATACCCGATCGAAATGGAAATGTGAGCCAAGCTTGCCGGCAGAGAGCACCTTATAACGAGCGCTGTGTAGTGCTGTGGACGACGGGGAGGGTTCATCGCAGCCTGGGCCTGCTTCGTCGTGTCTGGGTGAAGGAGCATAGCTATGAGCGTCTAGTGATGCCGCGGTCCGGCTCGGTCCAGTTATTGGCCCAAATTTCCGGACCTGGGACCGGACCCAAGGTCCAGTTTGGGTAAATGTCCGGACTGTGAACCTCAAAGAACCCGAAATGGTGTTGGGTCCGGTCAGGTTCGGGTTCGAACCCCCCAAAATTACCATATTTAGGTATGGTTCAGGCATTGTGGCCCCACCTGGACCTCATTTCAGGTTCGGTCCACCCCAAAGCCGAACCGCGGACCAGAACCTGGGTCTGGTCCGAGGTTCGAACCGGTTCTCCCAGGTTCAGGAACCGGACTGCGGCATCACTATGAGCATCACAACGTCGTTTCAGCTTTCAACACATGGTCAGCAACGGTTGCAGGACCTGATAATACCAATAGAAGGGATTATCGACACCCGACAAAAAGTGTATTTGGCGCATGAAATGGCCTAGTT
>NW_006920417.1:1607989-1628221 GCF_000344685.1 Gloeophyllum trabeum ATCC 11539 | reverse complement strand
GGGTTATGGGATACTGCAGACTTATGGGTTTTTACTATCTACCATGTCGGTGGAAGCCAAAAACCTATGGGTTATTACAGGTTATGGGTTATGACAGGTATGGGTTAAGACAGAGTCGACTGTACACATATATGGTGCGAAGTGGCGCCGCAGGCCAGCTTCTAATACCACATATGGTAAGTCCCACGATCCCAGAGGCATTGTGACCAGTGACAAACCCCAGATTTCGTCTCACGACAGTCACGCCATATCCATGGGGGCTGAAAAGCTGTTGCATAGCCGAACATGCAAGCACCCAAAAATTGGTTTTTGACAGCGGGGGAAATTGAGCTGGGTATAATACCCGATCGAAATGGAAATGTGAGCCAAGCTTGCCGGCAGAGAGCACCTTATAACGAGCGCTGTGTAGTGCTGTGGACGACGGGGAGGGTTCATCGCAGCCTGGGCCTGCTTCGTCGTGTCTGGGTGAAGGAGCATAGCTATGAGCGTCTAGTGATGCCGCGGTCCGGCTCGGTCCAGTTATTGGCCCAAATTTCCGGACCTGGGACCGGACCCAAGGTCCAGTTTGGGTAAATGTCCGGACTGTGAACCTCAAAGAACCCGAAATGGTGTTGGGTCCGGTCAGGTTCGGGTTCGAACCCCCCAAAATTACCATATTTAGGTATGGTTCAGGCATTGTGGCCCCACCTGGACCTCATTTCAGGTTCGGTCCACCCCAAAGCCGAACCGCGGACCAGAACCTGGGTCTGGTCCGAGGTTCGAACCGGTTCTCCCAGGTTCAGGAACCGGACTGCGGCATCACTATGAGCATCACAACGTCGTTTCAGCTTTCAACACATGGTCAGCAACGGTTGCAGGACCTGATAATACCAATAGAAGGGATTATCGACACCCGACAAAAAGTGTATTTGGCGCATGAAATGGCCTAGTTGCTTCGGACCGTTTGACATAGGCCGGTTGGCCATGGGCACCTTCCGGACGAATATCCGAGGCCGGGAGGAAAATCCGGTGATATTGGCCCATTTCCACAGGACATTGATGAGTGGCATCTGTAAACAGCCTCTGGTACTATTATGAGGGGGTCCTTCAACTGTAGCGAAAGTCAGTATTTGAACAGTGGAAGGAACGAGTGGTATAGAGACCTGTCCGGCGCATTCTTCCGCTCCTCTTCAATCAAACGAGAAGCACATTATTCTAGATTCTCACCGCTCTCCATAACCCTTCCGCGTGTACTGATAGCAGTCTTGCACGGAATTCATCTCCAGAGGCCCAAGAGTACAGAGAACGCGTCCCCTGTCACGTATTCCATTCCTAAAGTCGCTGGGTGGATACCGCGGTACGCAGTTGAGTCTCAAGAGGGGACGTAAATTGCATGTAGGGGGGTATTGTGGCATGAGCTCGCAGAGATGACCTCACGTGGGAACGCGTTTCCCTTTTGTCTCACCTCCGTCCGAACCGTTCCCAAAGTGTCCGAGCAACGCCCGTCTGCAGCGGATCCGTAAGCTGATTGATGTCCATTCAGAACTGCTTATACACGACAGTCTCCGAGAGTTTCTGAGCTCCCCATAAATAATACAAAAGGGCTCTGAAGGCACGCAGCCATCCTAAGAATGTCATCGCACCAGTTTGGAATGAACATCCGCCAGCCGCACCACCTCCAGGAACGCGGGTACATCCCCATCGCGGACCATGCCTTGTAAGCTACACGTCTGTGTCAGAATTAACATATAAACTGAAGAGCACAGGATCGGTAACCTGAGGACAGCTGCTCTGGTGCGTCGTCTCTGAGATTTCGCGTCGTACACGGTACTGAAGCCGCGCAGGTCAGCTTAGATGGATCCAGTGAGCAGTGGCAATCCCAAGTCGCCGACGTCTAATCCATGTCATGTCTGCCAGTCGAGAGCTACTGCGTGCCGAACTTTGACTCGCCGTCGATCTTCGCGCGCATCCTGGACAAGGACAAGGGCGGCCACTTCTCCATCACGCCCACCGTGCCGTTCACCACCAAGCAGGCGTACCTCCCCTCCTCCAACGTCCTCCAGACAAAGTTCATGAACGACCAGGGCGTCGTCAGCGTCACCGGTCAGCCCTCCCATTCCCCTTACCTGTCTACTTGCCTCAGCTTCACCCAGACTTCCTCCCTCGCCAACGCGAACCGAGCACGAAACCCCTCCTCTTCTGGCTGGTCCGCCGCATCGAAGTCATCCGCGGCGCCCTCCCTTTGCAGCTCACCTGCGCGCCCGCCTTCAACTACGCGCGCGACACCCACACCACCGCCATCATCCCCGACACCTCCGTCCCCTACCCCGCGCAACAAAAGGCGCTCTTCCACTCCGCGGACCTAGACCTGGACCTGCGGTTCGTGGGAGAGAGCCTCGTGGAGGGCGTTCCCGAGCCGAGCGTGCAGCTGGAGCTGCTCGACCTCAGCGGGAAGGGGCACAAGGGCCCCGCGGTGCAGAGCACATTAACGCTCACAGAGGGGCAGGCGGTGACGTTCGTGCTGCGCGTGCCGCCGAAGGAGGGCGCGAAGGTGCCGGCGCCGAGCGTGCAGAGGGCGGAGGAGCTGGGGGTCAGCTTGCCGAGTGAGTCGATGGGCGCATGCGTGGTAATTCAGGCGGCTCATCTTCGCAGGTCTGATCGAGTCTGCGTCCCGCTTGAGGGCGCCTGACGACCCGCTCCTGACGAAGGTGCATAAACTCTCCCAGTCCGCTTCACCCTCCCCTAACCCCCTTCCCTCAGACCCTTGTCCAAAGGCTCCTAAATGTAAGCCACCCTTCCCCTCCCCGCCCGATCCTATCCCCACCCGTGCCCATGCCTAGGAAACCAACACCTACTGGAACACCTGGATCCGCGGGAGCACCTACACCGGCGCGTGGAAGGAGGCCGTGCACCGCTCCGCGCTCGCGCTCAAGCTCCTCATCTTCGAGCCGACCGGCGCGGTCGTCGCGAGCCCGACGTTCAGCCTGCCGGAGTACATCGGCGGGACGCGCAACTGGGATTACCGGTGCGTCTGCGTCCGCGTTCGTGTCGCGGCGCGGGACTGATGAGGGTGGGCAGGGCGTCGTGGATACGCGACGCGTCGTTCATACTGTATGCGCTGATGCGGCTCGGGTTCACGCAGGAGGCGAACGGTAGGCCCGCCCCCGTCCCTCGCAAAATGTACAACCCCACACCTTTCTTCTCCCAGCGTACATGGACTTCATATTCGATAGGATTCAGGACAAGAACCCCGACGGCAGCCTGCAGATCATGTACACCATCCACGGCGGGAAGGAGTTCCCCGAGGAGGAGCTGACGCACCTCGACGGGCATAAGGGGTCGAGACCTGTGCGGTGAGTGAATTCGCGGAATCATGGGTATCGGCGGGCCGGTGATGGGTTTCAAGGATCGGGAACGGCGCAATCGACCATGTGCAACTGGTATGACCTGCCCCTTCGCTCTACTAGTGAAGCCCGAATTGAAGCGCTTAAAGGATATCTACGGTGAACTGTGATTACCCTCGCTCTTGTAAGTGCTGCCGTCCGTCGCACTCCAGATCGTCCAGTGCTGACCAAGCCCTACCCGCAGCCTGTCCCGCGTCCGGGCTATGAGACTTACTGCTTTTCGTGGCTAGCATGGACTCGGTGTACCTGAGTCAGAAGGTGCGTGCGCCGACTTGTCCGAGCGCACACCTCTGTTAAAGTGGTGCGGGCAGTTCGGGCGGCCGCTGGTACGTCTATGGATGTCGCTGCAGCAAGGAACACGGTCTTGATCATCCTCGGATGCTTAGTCCTATGATACATGGTAAGAGGGACCGATAATGTTACTGCGTTGACGATGTACCAAGCTCCTGATGCGACTGATGTGTGTTTCTGGTACAGGGTCGGAGTGCGAGAGCTGTAAGCATTCCACCCGCCATGATTCCTGAGGATACCATACTAATGCACCTTCACAAAATGCCAGAGTAGATTGTACGCGAATATCATGCCATCCCTGATAACGTTCCGTGCCCTCATCCCGCACTGCCAGATGTGGTAGCCAACTACAACCGCCCTGACCTGTGAGTCCTCCCGTAAATACCAGACATTGCACTGTCCACTAAACTCAAGTCGGCAGGTCTATCTGGTTCGTCTGCATGCATGTCGAAGAGGCTAGCTTTGGTCCGGCTAATCCGCGGTCCACAGGGAAGTGAGGAACAGGATGCGGCACTTCACGGTAGGTGTGCGGATGCCGATGTCGACGCGGTGTTGCTGACTAGCGGATGTTTCTAGTATTCCAAGGTAAGAATCACGCGCGCGATTCCGACTGCGACTCCTGACACTGGCTCTACGCCTAGATCATGATGTGGTGCGTAGTCACGATTCATGCATTCTCTCTGTTTGTACTAACGGCTGGGAAGGGTCGCAATTGACAGAGGTATCTATTTGCTAGCCAACCACCTCACGCTGTTCACGTACTTATACTCTCCCAGGCTTGCGACTGGCCGACAAACGCTCGCTCCCGTGCCCGAACCGGCTGAAGTGGCTGACGGCGCGGGACGATCTCTACGAGCAGATCATGAAACATGCGTGGAACTCAGAGAAGAAGTTCTTCGCACAGAGCTACGAAGACAAGGACGTGCTCGACTCGGCGGTGCTCATCATGCCCCTTGTGTTTTTCTCCCCTGCTGTAAGTCGAAGTCATCCCTACCGGAATGGTAAGAGTGTGCTGATGCACTCGGGAATCCGCAGAGCGACCCGCGGTTCGTGAGCACTTTGAAGCAGATTTTAAAGACACCGGAACGCGGTGGCTTGACCTCGAACGTATGGCTCCTTCCAAGCTTGTACGCCCCGACTGGTTGAACAAAGCGCTTCGTTGACAGAATCTGGTATACCGGTACGATGTCACTAAGACCGACGACGGTGTCGGCGGCGAAGAGGGAACTTTCTGCTTGTGTACTCTCTGGTATGTTTGTTCTGTTAGCATCTTCGATCTCACTCACCAGGTATGTAGGTGCGTCGAAGCCCTGACGCGTGCCGGAGAGTATGACAAGTCGATGTTGGCGCGAGCTGTAGCGATGTTCGAGGTATGTTCGTCGTCCTTTTTACTGCCCGGTAAACATCTTTATGCCAATCGTACCAGGACTTCATTCAATACACAAACCACGTTGGGCTGTGCACCGAGGAGATCTCGGCTTCTGGAGAGGCCCTCGGGAACGCTGTGCAAGGCTTCACGTAGGTCGTCTCCTGAACGAGTCATTCGAGTTGCTCATTGTATACTTCGCAGCCATGTAACCCTCATCTCAGCCGCGTTCAACCTCTCGAGAGTTCAAGGTAGAGCTGCTTCTGGACAACCCGGACTTGGGAACTGAAGGTAGGACGCCAAGGCAATGAGGAGAATGTAGGCTGTTTTAGATACCAGTAGATGCCGTCTCGGAACAAAGTGCAACGGACTTGTGTACATCCCACCAAGATTGATACATTACGAAGGTGTATTACGAACAACATCAACTACTAATTCAGCCGTCTAAAGTGAAGCTACTTCGGAACTGTAGGGCCCCCAATCTCAGGCAGGTTACCGCCCAAGTTATCCGGGATAGCCAGGGTAGGGTCCGTCTGGCTCTTCAGCCGCCCGCCAAACAGTACAGGGCCGTGCTCGGCGCGGAAGTCCGCAATGCGCTTCTCGACCTCAGGGCGGAAGTGACGCATGAGACCTTGGACGGGCCATGCAGCAGCGTCACCCAGAGCACAGATCGTGCGGCCTTCAATTTGTTTTCTGGCGGATGGGCAATGTCAGAATCCGGAACGATGGTGCTCCTTTTGAGCGGGAACTCACGTAAGCTCGAGCAGCATGTCAATCTCCCGCTGGTGGCCTCTGCCCTCAACGAAGCGGTCCATCATGTTCATGAGCCATGTGGTGCCTTCTCTGCATGGCGTGCACTGCCCGCAGGATTCGTGCTTGTAGAACTGCAAGGGGTAATGCAGTCAGTGGGATGCTGTTTTGCACCGAACCAGTCCGGAACGTACGTGTGAGAAACGCGCGATAGCCTTAACAACGTCGGTGCTCTTATCCATGACGATGACAGCACCGGTACCGAGACCAGATTGGGCATCCTTTAGCGAGTCGTAGTCCATCCTAACGAAACGCTTAGCAAAGAACGACCAATGAGGATCACTGCACTCACAAGACCTCCTCGCACAAGTGCTTAGGGAGAATGGGAACCGAGCTACCACCGGGAACAATGCCCAGAAGGTTGTCCCACCCGCCGCGGACACCGCCGCAGTGCTTCTCGATGAGGTCCTTCAGGGGGATACTCATCTCCTCTTCGATGACACAGGGATTGTTGACGTGGCCGCTGATGCAGAACAGCTTCGTGCCCTCATTCCGCTTCCGCCCGAACCCAGCGAACCAGCTAGCGCCCCGCCTGCAGATTGTGGGCGCGACCGCGACCGTCTCGACGTTGGACACCGTCGTCGGGCACCCGAACAGTCCCACGTCGGCGGGGAACGGCGGCTTCAGGCGCGGCTTGCCCTGCTTGCCTTCGAGACTCTCGATAAGCGCCGTCTCCTCGCCGCAGATGTACGCGCCGGCCCCGCGGTGCACGTACACGTCGAACGCGTAGCCGGACCCGCACGCGTTCTTGCCGAGATACCCCGCTTTGTACGCCTCCGTGATGGCCTGCTGTACGTGCGACGCCTCCTGGTAGAACTCGCCGCGGATGTAGATGTACGCGGCCGTGGCGTTCATCGCGCGCCCCGCGATGAGGCAGCCCTCGATCAGCTTGTGCGGGTCGCCGCGCATAATCTCGCGGTCCTTGCATGTGCCCGGCTCGCCCTCGTCGGCGTTCACGACAAGGTATCGGGGTCTGGACAATATATTAGCAGAGCCGCGTGCACATGAGCGTGCTCTCACCTGGGATCCTTCTCCCAGCCCGGCTTGTTCATAAAGCTCCATTTCAGCCCGCTCGGGAAACCGGCCCCTCCTCGCCCACGTAGACCCGAATCTTTGATGGTCTGGATAATCCAGGAGTCCCCCTTCAACACAATGTCCTTCGTCCGATGCCAGTCGCCCCGGGCCTACTGCCTCTTCAGTCCCCAGACTCTGCCAATCCATAGTGCAGACGTACCATTGCGCCCTTGATACCGTGGTCATGTCTGCAGTACGCATTCTGGAAGATACGGTCCTGATCTTTGAGACCGCCGTAGTGCCTGACCGGTGTATCCTGTACCGTAGCGAACGACCGTCGAAGCTTGGCCCTGAAAGGCCGGGCGACACCTGATAAAGATGACATGAGGCGTTGATTTCGCACTTTCTAACGCAACGCACGGGTTGTGGGCGACGCCTTCAACATTGTCGACGACGTCGAGCAAGATGATTTGTGTTTCGTCACTGACAGCGGCGGCGGCTGCAGGTCGGAAAAGCGGAAGCGTTCGGAGATTACCGGCAGCCAATCAGACACAGCAGATTCTAAGCAAGTCGCCGGTGTTCAAATTCGTCCTTATTCCCCGCTATCCTAGTCCACGAGGATAATTATACAAGTTTGCCTCTAATACATCGGGCAACTTATAGGAAGGCGGTACCGTTTATTCAAGCTCCTTTATTCCGATTGAGCAGACTCCAGACATTGTATATATAGGACGGTGATTCTCCAGCAGAGACTCTCCGAGTCAGGATCGTCCAACGACGGTCAATTACCGCTGAATTTTGAATTTCTGAGGCAGAAGGATGCTGCTGATGCATAGCGTGGTAAGCTTAGCAGGATTGACCTAGCTATAGATGATAATGCAACTACAGAGAACGTGCATTACCGTTGCTGACTCGACTCCCTTATCGCGGCATGCATCTGCAAGGCTCCTCGGGCTGAACTTCTTCCGCATGTGTGCCAGCTTTTGTACTATTGACATTCTCTCCAGATGGATCCTTCTCGAACTGAAGATCCAATACAGCTCGCGCATTCAGGGGCGGAGCTGCTCGACCGATAGGTTGATTCGCCCGCAAATGGACGAACTTGAGCCCAGTGTGAACTGTACAGTTCACGGCGAGCTCCAAGCTTGTCCAGGGTCGCCATCCATCGCTGCACCTTCTCGTCTGAACCCCATGAGGAGCCGACTGATTTCGTGCTAGAGTGGACCCGTGCTCCTGCTTTCAAGATTAAGAGGAAGCCGAAGCGATCCAAGCATGGGACGAACAGTGCTATGTCTATCGCTGTTCCAGACCCTTGGCGTGTCCTGTGCAACTCCGATCGCGCAGGCTGTTTCTTAGTTCCCGGTCCATCCTGCAGCTAGCGCGCAATCTCTCCATCCCTCTTCGTCTTCACCCTCTACGTTAGACCTCATTTTCCTGGCTGTGCACTGCTGTCTCTGCCCAATGTTAGGTCTACGCCCGCCGAACTATCATCACACTCCACGCCGCTGCCATCATATCTAAGACTTGGATGCACTTTACTAGTGGATTGCAATTGTGATACCATTTCGAGCGCTCGTGCTTTATAGCATCTGACTACCTGTGATCTCAACTGGCTTATCTCTAATATCAGCTTGTCCTGGTACGGCCAATCCAGCTCTGAGGCAGTTTCTCCATGTGCTGGACCCCTCGCTCGCCTACACCAGCCCACGGCGCTGCCTCGACGACAGACGCTGCCCCGTCTTCAAAATTCCATGGCAACGGATATACACTTGTATACACTTGCCGTTATCAGCGTCTTCTGGATAACGTCTATTTCCGATACTTAGCGGGGCGTCAATCCAGTCCTTGACCTGGGATTGATAACGGACCTCGCCGCTTATTGTGACTACCATCCGGGGACCGGCGCCCACATCTAGATGTCTCAAATGCAAACCTTCCAATGCCTATGTTCATCGTATTGGATACTGGAAGATGTCCAGAGTGAACATCTCGCCTCCGACTAAATTTTGAGAGGCTTCCCTGGTCCTCGAGTGCTAAGAAGCAGTGGCGACGCCGACGGTCAGAAACTGTTCCCAATCAACTGGTCCTCCACCAAATCGATCCATCTGCCTGATGAACATTTCATTGACTGTGTCGATAAATAAGATGCAGGTAAAGCTTGCCTGTGCATCGCTCGACCTCCCGACATCATTACTTCTCCACGGTATTCGTGTGGAAGAGACCGATCCCATTACCGGCGAGGGATTCGCAGACATTTTTCGTGGCGTATATGGGCACAATATTGTCTGTGTGAAGCGCATACACATCTTCCCCAATAGTTCGATAAGCGGCCAAGTCCGGGTGAAGAAGGTATCGCTGACGTCTAGACCCACAATAAAGAAATACTACTAATATCACGAAATGCAGATGTTCTGCAGGGAAGCGCTTCTGTGGTGCAACCTTCGTCACCCTTATATCCTCCCATTTCTGGGACTCGATGTCGACTCTATCAAATCATAACCCACTGTCACGACTCTGTTTAATATCGCCTTGAATGCGTCATGGTGATGCATACCGCTATGTCCGCGCGCATGAGGTATCACTTGCGGATACCACCAGATTGGTGTGTGGCGTTAAATATCATACCTCCTCCTTCCAGCGCGTTAATCTCTCATGATAGCTATTCGAGGTATCGCAAGGCCTGGAATATCTGCATTGCCATAATATAGTACACGGCGATCTGCGAGGTGTATGTAGTCCACTTCGGCGAGGCTGGGATTAACCTTGACATTATAAGCAGGGCAACGTTCTGATTGATGATGCCTCACATGCACGCTTCGCAGACTTTGGTCTATCGCGTTTCTCGGAGGCCACGAAAGGGGCGTACACCACAGCCACGAGAGAGGGCTCCACGCGATGGACGGCACCTGAGCTGTTCCCTGACTCGGACGAGGATGAAGGCGAGGGGCCTTGTATCAGAAGAACCCGGCAGACCGACGTGTATGTTTATGGCTGCTTGTGTCTCGAGGTGCGTTTTGTGCACGTATCCCTTGCCTGTTCCCGTCTGACTTAACTTGCAGCTATACACCAAGGAGGTGTCATTTCATACGATCGATGAATATAGGGCGGTTAGCAGAGTCCTGCGGGGAGAGCGCCCCGGGAGACCAGAGAGAATAATCGATGACGCCCTCTGGGAATCGATACAGAGGTGTTGGAGATCCACGCCCTCCGATAGACCTCCAATATCGGAGATAGTTTCGAATATGCCCCGGGCTTTTGGGAAAGAGGTACCACTAATATTCCTAGGTGATACTGGTGAGCAACATGCTTGACACGTACCATAGGCTGTTAATTGGAGCACCAAAGCTCAGCAACGCAATTCCTCAGCTGATCCACTAGATCTCCCAGCGGGCGCACCAACCATAGTCTACGCCCTAGAGGTCATATTGTATTGTATTGCATTAGAGTGATGAATTCGAAGTTCCTGCACATCCGAGTAGAGTTAAACATGACTCATGAATTTATTATCCAGTATAATGCGCGCAGACGAGCAGACGTATATGCCGCGGATCGTGTCGCAAGTCTCACCAATGCACTTCACTTATCTGCGAATTTGCTTCACAACGACGGGCAACACGCCTACAGAAACGATGACCAACCGAAGTGCACCACGAATGGAGCGACGTACCTCCTGTAGGTAGCTTGTACCGCTCCCTCCCTATCGCACTCAAGAGTCCATTTATCCATCCGCTATGCGATGTGATAGAGACTAGCCCTAAGCAGCCCTCAGCGGATCAGCGGAAGTCGGACCAAGGAAAAGGCTCGGAGAAGCCACGAACATCTATCATCCTGATCGAAAATGGTATCCAATACCATCCTCGCGCGCTCAGCAACATGCGCTTCCGCCTCCCTCTCCTCCGTCCACAGCGCATCTTCCTCGCTGAACCCAGTTTCGACTCGGAACTTCGGAAACGCGTGGCGGATGTACGAGAGAGGGCGGCGCTTGTCGCACGTGTGCTCGCCGTAGTGCTCGCGTATATTCTATAGATACAGGTGTCCTCAGGGCCATCTCAGCGACAGGGAAAGGGGTATCATACTTCGAGGATGAGTGTATCCCGCTCATCACCGAACGTCCCCACGAGCGTCTGCAGAGCGCGCGTCATCGGGCTGCTGTACAGAGTATCTGGGATAGGGAAGCCGGCCTCTACTTCGGCGTCGAGCAAGGCCTTGACGAGGGCGGCTTGGGATTGTCCGAGGGGAGTAAGTTCCGGGTCGGCTATAAGAGCAAAGTGATCGAGTGTTGGTACGTCGGGGTGGAGGAAAGGTCGCTTACGGCCCCACACTATCTCTCCGTCGCCGTCGAGTTTGGACCAGTAACTGTGGCAGTGATGTAGACCGTGAGCAGCGTGGGCGAGTGACCCAGGAAAGAATGGCTTACTCGTCCCAGGCCTAAGAGTGCCATTTATTTGGTGCTACGCGCATATATGGACAACCTCACATACTTTCGTTCCGTACTTTGCTTCCGCGACGTTATCTTCAGAGTCTGGAGTTAGAAGAGAGGAGTCACAACGGGAGGAAAATAACGGCATACGCCACCCCTCCCCATGTCTCCCGAGTATGAACGCCTTGTACGATGTCCCTTCCCCGGCATCTGCGTTGAGCTTCGTAACGGCAGCCTCGAACTTCGTCCAGCGGTCTGGCGACTCATCTATGAGACCGAACCTGGGGGGCGTCTACACGCAATCAGCCGTATGCTACTCAGAGTGTGGAAACGAAAGGAAGGGCGGGAAGCGTAGATTCCGGATCGGGGGCGGCCGCATTCCAAGTATCGTGTAGTACGCGGTGGGCGCATGAATGTGGCGTAAGTGCGAGGGACGTGGCACTCACAGCTCCAATGATCTCTGGATTGCAACTTGGACCGTCTTGGAGAAAGAACCCGGGAACAGCCTATGTGATGCAGAGAGAGTATCAGCGTTCGCTCGAAACGGGGTTCCATTTGAGCAACTTACTTCATATGTCGCGTTTACCATGGCTGCTTGGTGCTAGTCTGGTGCCAGCGTCGTGCTTCTTACTAGTAGAGCAAGCAAACTGCAAGTTATGCCTCGAGCTCAATCCTTCAGTTGCCGCACTGCGAAGTGCAGACCTCGATTAGGGTCGAAAAGGAAGAGAAGAGCTCTGAGACGCTTCCGATAAGTCTATGAGATAGTACTGTACGCGCCACAATTGTAATTGGCAATTGTCAGTGATTGTTTAGTCTGAATCCATGCCCAAATTTGAATCTGTGCTTCAATATTACAATCCCGAGTGTCCCCCCATATTATTGGGGGGCCACACTCGATATTGAAGCAGCAACTTGAAGTAAATGTGTTTTTGTCCTGCCTTGCCTCGCCCGCGCCGTCGGTGCTGTCTGCCCCCACGTACCCGACTCCGAACTCGCAGTAAATACGGGAAGGCGCTCAGGCTCGAGTATTGAATGCAAGACATTATTCGCTAATCCTAACCCTAACAACATTCGAGTTCCAATCTGTGCGGCTTCAACACCACCGGGCACGTTGCTGATGCTGCTCATCGTCGCCACGCCTGAGCGGGATACGGGAAATTATCAATCTTCATTGGAGATACGGGACTAGCCATTAGGTTGCGCCATGTCTTTCATAGAGAAGCATAAACAGCTGGGACATACGTGTACATCAATGACATTCGCAGTTCTACCGTCTGGCTGGGGAAACTGGCGCGCAGTCCAAGCCCCGGTACCATGCAAGTGTCGTGCTTCGGACTACTAGTGACCATGACATTGACAGTTGCGTGGTGCGGAGGTACGCGGGACAACGGCCGACTGCTCTGTTCCGCCCAGCGGGACGTAAGGTAACACAATCCAGGGTATTACAAAATCCATGCACAATCAAGACTCACATACGCAGACCTCGCCCGATTACCCAACCAGACTCGGCGCTACTTCTACGATGCATCCCTGGCCATAGGCCAGTCCGCGCTCTCCGAGCCGCGAGTCTGCGCAGAGCACCTGCCCACTTGGCGGTCATCTCCTCGACGATCAGGAACACAGAACGGCGCGCCTGCCCATTCACGCAGTGTCGACCGTAACAGACTTTAGCGTTCCGTGGATTCGCCGGTGTCCCGTGATTGCTTTCAGCGCTTCAACATACACATACATAATCACGAAGGCCTCACCACATAGCACGCACTGGAAACGTATACCCGGGTCCAAATCCAGGGATACGCGTTATGCAGCACAAGCTGAATCTAAGGGAGGCAAGACATTTGCCAGTACCAGGAGGTTGGCCGGCATCCCGCGAAGACTCTGAGCAATGAGCGTCGAGCGAGTCGCATCCAATTGCAGGCAGTGTCGAATTTCAGACCTTCCGCAATAATACCCGCACCCAATCCGAGCGCACGCCGAGTCCCGATCCCCATCCTGTCCCGATCCAACCTCCACCCCCGGTAGCAATATCTTGCCTCAAGCCTGTGCTGCACGATATATGATCTTTGACGACTAGAAGACGTTGAATGAACACCTGAAAATTCAACTGGCCGAGAAAGAGACGCAGACTCGGAGAGCTCTAGTGGGGAAGCCCCATTGGGCAGTGGAGAACGTACGGGGACCGAGCTACGCTGGCGCGGCTGGCGCACACCAGAGACGTGTTCTTGTCGGTACCCGGTGTGTTGCCGAAGGCAGAGCACCCGCGCCATCCCGCCTTGGCTGGCCCCTTGTGAATATGCGTGCAATGGTTTGCCACTGGGGACCGTCACGCAGTATCAAGCCGTCCCCGTCTTTCCATAAAGTCCGCACTCTTGGCCCAATTCGTCTCCCCCTGATGAGGACGTCCAGCCAAATACTAGTGCTCGCATCACGGACTTCACCGAGTCACTTGGGTGCAGCGTCGGTCCGAGGAAAGCGGATGGGTCTGCTCGATAACAACCTAGAGAAACGCTAGCCGATAAATGAGCAGTGCACAGTGGCACTGAATGTCGCAAGTCGAGAGCGCAAGTCCAAGAAGCCACATCTGGAGCCCGGCATTGCTTGATGTCGAAGAAGCAGTGACCGCCAAAGACCCAGTCGTGTCCACAGACATTTGTCAGGGCTAAGCAGCAATGAGATAATCCGGTGGTCGAGGAAGAAGAGTGGGGTCGCTGACGGCATGCTTTATTGTATCCACAATGCTGGTGTCGATCACGGCAGGAAGTGCTAAGAACAAGAGCGCTGTGTACTGACTGATGCGGCGCAAGTTCGACCAGCAAGGATCCGGCGACATGATATATGTGATACACATATGCATCACTGGTATCGATGGGGCATGGCCAGCGTCATGAGGGCTTCCCCAACTATAAGTACCCTCTACCGGTCCGTCGCCTCGTATGGTGACTCGCATTGCCCCGTCGCCTGCGAAGGCGAGGATGAAGCATTCTTGTGGTTGGACCTACTAGCGTGCGTGACGAGCGGTACGTCGCCACCCCGTTACTCAGCTCTTCGCTACGACCATTACAGCGACGTTGCCATATCTGACTCCCGACGATCCCACGAGCAACTATCATCCAAAAGTGTTCGGGGATCGCAGTGAGAGGGGGAGCCTGGCGGGACCGAGGGACGAGTTGTGGATATCCACGGCGAGGCAGGAGCAAGAGTCCAGGGCCCCGATATTTCAGGACCCCGAGCCCCGAGGTTCCGACGCTGATTGGATACCGGAACGATAGTACGAGGCATCGCGAGATGAAAAGAGCGTGTCATAATCCGGAGGCATGTGAGATAAGATATCACCATCCCCAGGAGATCGCCCGAGTAGAAATACCGAATATCGAATGCAGAGTGTCGTCGTGTAGAGCGTTGGCGTCACGAGTGCGGAGGCGGGCGACCGTGCAGCAATGTGGCCAGGCTTCGCTGTCTGAGGGAAGGTTAAAGCTAGAGTGGTGAGAGCTGTGAAGCGTGGCAAGCGGGGACGAGGCGAGGCAGTGGCAGGGAATAGAGTTGTGATTCCAATCGGACCCGCGGGAGTACTGCAGGCAAAGGTGGCACTGGATGCGGGGATCTTCTGTCGGCCTGGGCAGCGATATGTCCGCGTAAGGAAGAGCACAGGATTCAGACGGCGTCGAGGCTCGAAGGAGGTCCGAATAGCATCCGAGGCGAGCAAAGCGTCCCAGGCCCGCAACGTGCACGCGCGACAGGCCATCACGCACTTTGTAATCCAACACCAGGCAGTGGGTCCGCTAGGTCCGCACCCGTCGACAGGGCAAAGTCATTTCGGGCGCAATCTATATGTAGAGCAGGATCAGGAATCCAGCTCTGGCCAAGCCGTTAGGAACGATCAGGATCAGCCAGTTGGAAAGCGCTCGGAGAATCGACGATCAGGAAGGGGGCGAGGGCAGCGCTCGTGTGGCAGGTGCACTTGCCATCTCGCGCGCGCAGCTGGCGGTGCCTATCGCTGATGTGCTGGATTGGCAGCGACACGGTCGGTCGTCTCACTCATCGCGTATGGCAGCCGCGTCTCTCCTCCAGGGCGTAGGTAAACCCTTGCTACCCGCGCGGAGTGCGGCAGGAGGAGCAGGCGCACCGTTGCCCCAGGCTCGTCACCAGCCGTGGTGCCACAGGGCGGGCCCTTGCGGGGGCCACGGACCTCGATCTGGACCCGCGGGACCGACGAGGCATGACGTTTTCCGAATGCGGTAAGAGGCGTGCCCCACCAAACACCACTCGCCTAGATCGAGGGACGGTCGATGGCTCCCGTGCACGGGCGAGTACTTGTACTCGCCGCCGCTGCTGTATTTTCGCCGCAACTCCGCCTCTACTCCTGCTCTAACGAACAAAACCAATGTCGACAGTCAAGCAATACCCATCGTCCTCCGCGTCCTCTTCCTCGTCGTCCTCGCCCCGCCCCGCCCGCCCCAAGGCGGCGCTGCATCTCAAGCTCGCGCCCGAGACGCAGCCCCCCGCGCGCGCGCCGTCGATGATCAACTTCGACGGGCTCTCGCCCGAGGTCATGGAGGCGATGTGCACGCCCATGCACCTCATCCTCCCGCCCGCCTCGCTCCCCGCCTCCCCCACCTCGCCGCCGCCCTCCCTCTCGCGCACCCAGTCTACTCACTCCTCCGCCGCCCTCCACCGCGCGCCCTCGAGCCATCCCACACATCAGCACAGACACACCGGCGCGCTGTACCTCGGCTCGCTCGCCGCGTCGATCGACAAGGAGCTGCTCCGCACGCACCGCATCTCCTACCTCGTGCAGGTGCTCGACGCGCCGTGGCTGCCCAGCCCGTTCGACGGCATCCGCTGCCACCGCATCGACATCCTCGACCTCCCCGGCGCGGACCTCAAGAGCCACCTCGCGGAGGCGTGCGACGTGATCGACGGCGCGATCGCGCGCGGGGAGAACGTGCTCGTGCATTGCCAGCAGGTGGGTGTTTCGCTTTCTTTCTTTCTTTCTTTCTTCCCTTTCCTCCCCACCCCGCCTCGTTCTGCGCGGGATCCCCGTCTGCGAAAGCGCCCCTTATCGCGTCGCGCGTGTGTGACAAAGATCTGCGATGCCGTTACTCGAGATCCGATCTCGTGCCTTTCCCGCCTGCGTGCTGATGGGACCCGGGATTCCGGCGCAGCGTTCACACTCTATTCTCCACCGTACTGACTCCTCTCCAGGGCGTATCACGCTCCGCGGCGATAGTCATCGCCTACCTCATCTCCCGGCACAACATGTCCTTCGACGCCGCGCACGAGCTCGTGCGCAAAAAGCGGCCCTGCATCAAGCCCAACGCGGGCTTCGTGAGCTGCCTGCGCGAGTGGGAGGGCATGTGGCGCAGGCGGGGCGTCCCGCACAACTCGTCCGTCAACACCCAGGCGGTGCAGAGCAGCGGCGCGCACGGGTCGGGGTACGCGCAGCCGAGTAGCTACGGATCGGGCGACGCGCCGCAGCGGCAGCCGATGCGCCGCACGATGAGCTCGCGATGACCGCGCCCGCGACGCCATGTACCCGGGGAGGAGGCGAGGTGCAATACACGTTGAAACAAAAACAGATCGGTTTGGTTCCGGTTCCCCCGTTGGATTTTCCTTATTCTGCTGGGACTTTGTCGCGTCGTGTGTTCCTCTTGGTATCGTATTAGTCCCAGACCTCCTCCCTGCCTCCCCTCCCGCCTTGCACCGTCCTTCTCCTTGCTTGACGCTCAGGTCTCTCGGCGCCCTCCCGGTCCAGGTCTCGGACTCATCGCGCTCTCCTGGCCGCACCGCCCATCACAAATGCAGGCGCGTCGAAGCACCCTCCATGCTTCGGTGTCTGTCATTTTACGTCCCCCCTCCCCCCGGCGGATCGCGTACCTCCGGCACGTCCGCCCCCGCGCTTCTCGCCCCCGCAGCTCCACATCGCTCACACCTCACACCACCGCACCACTCCTGCTTCGCTTCTGTGCACGTACATGTACACTCCACTGCCTAATGGACCTTGGTTACGTCGGAGACAAAGATAAAGAGGAATCGGGATATATGTCGAGTACTGCATAGTCTGGGTATACATACAGCTCTAGGGTATTATGTCGGGGTTTATGACGGACATGCATGTGTATAGTACTTGTACAAGCCGAATTTGTCAATGTATACGTATTAGCGGGTTATCTAAAGGTGCATTCTGCCGGCTGTGGATCCAGCTTCTGAACGATTCGAGCCTTTCGAGCTGCGTTCGTTGGAGAGCTCTGCGTGAGTATTCCATCGCTTTGACGGAGTGCTCGGCTCCCCGCCCTTGCGTGCTCCCGGCTGGCAATTGTGCGCCCAGGGTCACAATAGAGTGTATCTGCCCGTGCTGGAGTATATACCAGTGGATTAGTCGCTGACGCAATTTTGCATAGCGGGAGGCCCCAATGCAAATTTGCATCAGGATCGGCTAATCCAGGATTAGCGAGCTGTGGTATATACCCCAGCAGATACACTCTCACTGTCCACGGGTTTCAGCGTCGCATTCAAACCGAGAGAGTACTGACCGGGTCCAAGTATAACGCAAGTCCACCAGTCGAGTGGCTAGCCAATCAGGCCGCTTCCTGATCCCGGCCCGATCACCAATCCCGTCCTCCCGAAGACTATCTACCGCACGCAGGTGACCCCGCGCTGACCCAGCACCGCTCTTCTTATAGCACGCTCGTATAAACCAATGTAGCAGACAACGGTACCCCTCCAGCCTTTGCGGGGAGCGCGTTCCCACCACACGACCATGCCAGAGTGGACGCACCTCATCCGCTTCGTCGCCGCGGACGACGGCAAGACGTACTTTGGCCCGCTGGCGGAGGACAGGATCTTCGTCGGCCAGCTGGTCGACACGGCGCCGGACGCGCTGCGGCGCCTCGGGCCCGGCGCGCAGGCGTACGTGGTGACGGGCGACCCGCTCGGCGCGCACACGCTCACGCGCGACACGAAGACGGTCGGGGCGATCCTGGCGCCGCTCGCCCGCGCGCAGGTGCCGCTCATCAAGTGCGTCGGGCTGAACTACGCGAAACACGGTGCGTGGAATGTTGGCCGGGCGGGAGGCGAGCGGGCTGCTGATGCCGGTGGGCGGGCGCGCAGCGGCGGAGGGCAAGTTCGCGGTCTCGGACTGGCCGACGATGTTCATCAAGCCGCGCACGTCGCTCGCGGGGCCCGCGGACATCCCCATCCCGAAATGCGTGCAGGACAAGACGCTCGACTTGTAAGTGGCCCCCGCCCCCCTCCCCTCGAACCCTTTCTTACCATACATATCATAGTGAGGCGGAATTATGCTTCGTAATCGCGAAGGACTGCCGCGACGTCCCGCTGGGCGCGCCGGACTGGGAGCAGTACGTCGCGGGGTACACGATCGGGAACGACCTCAGCTGGCGCCGCGCGCAGCTCGACCCGAAGCTCAGCGGCTCGCAGATATGCATGGGCAAGGGCCCGGACAACTTCGCGCCCATCGGGCCTGTGCTCGTTTCTGCAAAGGTAGGCGCGCTGTCGGTGGGACTGGTGGTGGGCTGATGTGTGGTATAGGCGATCGACGCGTCGGACCTCGCGATCTCGCTCCGCGTGAACGGGAAGACGATGCAGGACTCGCGGACGTCGGATTTGATCCACAAGATCCCGGATATTATCTCGCGTTTCAGCCAGGGCACGACGCTCGAGAGGGGGACGGTCATCATGACTGGTACTCCCGAAGGTTAGCTGCTATCTATCCCCATGTAGAACGATGACTGATTATTGTATAAAGGTGTGGGCTGCCTGCGCAACCCACCGGTGTACCTCGACCATGGAGACAAGGTCGAGATCGAGATTGAGGGCCTCGGGATTCTGAGGCACGGGATTCACTACGAGTGATCATGATCAGATTCCCTATGCGGAGTCGCGGAATAAGCTGGCAAACCCTGGTCGCATTGTGGAATTGGATGGAAGTTATCAATCATGTATATCTATCTCTTGAGAAGTGGTTGAGTAGTCATATATATGGCCGACTTGAAAGATATATCATCATGGTGGAAGGACTCTTTGACAATCGCCGAACTTGGAACAACATATCCTGCTTTGGGCGAGGGCGGTTCCCGGGCCGGTTCGAGGACGATCTCTTCAGGCTGTCGCATCTCGGAAGCATCTTGAGCTCTCGTCTTCCTCCATGATATCTTTTCATTCGAACTGAATGCTCCAGGACCCCTGATAATAGGTATCAAGGCTTTGTGGAAACGCGGACAAATCAAGCCAAGTTAGACCTCACCAGGCCTTATTTTTCGCGGACAGAAAGGCCCAAAAACGGGTGCACGTCTGATTTTCTTTGCGGACATATATACCATGCGCTATCGATGCCATATGCTTGTGCGGACATTTATAGTCTCGTGGTTCAGGGGTTACCGCTTGACCCATGTACGATTGGTTGATTCCTGGATACTAGGTTCGATTCTCCATGTAGGCATGAGTTTTCAACTTTTTCTCTATACGATGGATGTGGCCATTGTGGGTCCCTATCCCATCTCATAGTAGACTATGTCTATCCAGCATTTATTAAGTTATTGTAGTTCACATACTAGAAACATGACTGTTTCTATTTAACGAGTTCCATCTCGAATCGGAGATGGCGGAGTTGGCTCCCGCAGTGGAAGAACTGGCAAAATTCCGCCGCAAACGCAAGGCGGCGAGCGGTGTGGACATGATTTCTGACGGTGAATAGAGTGGTGCTATAGATATACATTACTAGAAGAGCAAAATTGATACATTTTAATGCCTTATCCTACAGCGCGGACAAAGGTCTTGTAAGCAGAGCCCTGATCAGAATCGCGGACATTTTCGGCCAAAATCTGCTCAGGCCACATTTTTCGCGGACAAAACGGCACCAAATCCGGAAATTTGGCGCGGACAAAAAGGTCGGATTCTCAGGATTTAAAATAAAGCCTTGATACCTATTATCA
>NW_006920417.1:1489150-1607530 GCF_000344685.1 Gloeophyllum trabeum ATCC 11539 | reverse complement strand
TCCTGGATACTAGGTTCGATTCTCCATGTAGGCATGAGTTTTCAACTTTTTCTCTATACGATGGATGTGGCCATTGTGGGTCCCTATCCCATCTCATAGTAGACTATGTCTATCCAGCATTTATTAAGTTATTGTAGTTCACATACTAGAAACATGACTGTTTCTATTTAACGAGTTCCATCTCGAATCGGAGATGGCGGAGTTGGCTCCCGCAGTGGAAGAACTGGCAAAATTCCGCCGCAAACGCAAGGCGGCGAGCGGTGTGGACATGATTTCTGACGGTGAATAGAGTGGTGCTATAGATATACATTACTAGAAGAGCAAAATTGATACATTTTAATGCCTTATCCTACAGCGCGGACAAAGGTCTTGTAAGCAGAGCCCTGATCAGAATCGCGGACATTTTCGGCCAAAATCTGCTCAGGCCACATTTTTCGCGGACAAAACGGCACCAAATCCGGAAATTTGGCGCGGACAAAAAGGTCGGATTCTCAGGATTTAAAATAAAGCCTTGATACCTATTATCAGGGGTCCTAATGCTCCCCCCTCACACCTAGTCACCGCTACTTTGGGACAGCGGCAAAATCGGTGCTGGAGGAATTTTTCAAATTTGAGGTCACGGAAGCAAAGACTTCGAGGGCCCCTGAGCTATTTGATGGTACATGTAATAGTCATTAGCCACATATATGAGGACTCACAGTGTTATATACACCACTGGGTACATCACCCATATTGAGCATGCACAAAACTTTGAAAATAACCAGTCAAAGGTCAAACTTTTTTCATGATTGTCCATTGCACATTCTAGTGAAACGAATTAGAATAATACTACTTTTGTATGGATCTGCAAGTGGCTGTATTTCAACAGGAAATTGGTTTTGCACTATATTAGAGGTTATAGAGAAGGAATTAAGTAATGGTAAGGAGATGGGGTTAGCGTAGATCCTTGCGGGGAGAAGGGGGGACATATAGTAGTATGGTGAAGGAAGGGGCAAGTGTGGGAGTTGAATGCGGCAGGCAGTGGAGGCCAGCAGCAGTGGAGGTGCAGTGGAGACCCGGAGCCCATGGGGGCGATCAGAACTGGTCTATGAGACCCAAGTGTTGAATAGGAGCCCCAAAGATTGCGATCACACGAGTGGGATCACAGGAAACTGCACGATACAGTCGACTCTCCCATAACCCATAGCGGTCCGTGGACCCAGAAAGGTATGGGTTTTCGGAGACTATGGGTTACCAGAGTGTGACAGACTGTGACAGTGGCGGGCAGCGTGACATGTGGCTGGGAACCCGGCATACGCCGGACGGTCCGTGATGCCACATTATGCTACGTGTGGCCCGGTATGGGTGTGCAACGCCATATTGGTGCGGGCTTTGGGTTGGAATATAAGAGTGATTAGTATAAAAGTAATAAATGGTGGTCCATATGGCTCTGATTAGGCTAAAAAATAGGATGATTTATGGGTTATGGACCCTTCAGAAAGGTATGGGTTATGGGGAGTTATGGGTTGTCGTGACGATTAATTAGGAACCAAATCGGTGGATGCAAAGATGTATGGGTTATTAGAGGTTATGGGTTATTGGAGGTATGGGTTAAGGGAGAGTCGACTGTATTCGACTTACTCTTCGTGGAACTGTGTACCACTTCCTGGAGAACGAGGTCGATCTGGAGACGGTCCGAAAAGGCTTGATCGAGCAGAAGAAGACTCATCTGACCACAGTACGTGCCTATGTTATCACCACCCACAAACCATCTCTTACGATAGTACGTCACGCGCAGCTTGCAGCACTGTTAGGGTGAGCCCACTTGGCCCGTATCGTACTCGGCATGTTTTTTTATTCTAATATCTATCTGATCTTAGCATCGACGTCGTTCTGGGGAAATCAAGGTTCTCCGATGTCGCCAGCATCCTTACCTGCGCCCTAATATTGTACACCTTGAGCTTGCGGGGTCAGCTCGACCACTTGCCTCCGGCAAGGTTAGAGGTGAGTCTTTTCAGCCCGAACTACCTACGGACTCGGAGAGTCGTCTGATCCCGTCGCGGGCGTAGGAATACATCAACGCTCTTGGCAAGCGTACCTTCGCGCTCATCAATGCTGTACCCGGCCTCGGTATCTCTGTCGTTTGCGTACTGCAAGTATTTTATTTCGTTCACTCCCCGCGAGTGGCATTGGCCATCGTAGCAGTGGGCCGGATGCCAAACGTCCTGCTATTCGCCCCAGGCGCATGCACCTGGATTACCGCCAAGTGTAATGTGTGCTTAAATATGCTCATGTTACGCGTGCAGAGTGGAGAACCGCGCGACGGCGGTTCCGTATCTGGGTAGGGGGTGCCGTCGAATTTAGACCGCGGGTATGTATGGAGGCTTACGCTGATATTCGAGGGGGCGAGCGATATGCGACATCCCATGGAAGGACTAGACAGATCTCTTAGCGTATATGGAGGTGGTGCTGTATATATTCGTGCATCTGACCCCTCCACAAACAAACTATCACATTTTCTGCAGGAAATAAACAAGAAACACGTTCAACATCAATCCCACCGCGGCAAACACAGTCAGAAACGTGTCTAGTTCGAAACGTCTGGGACCCTTCCCATCACGCAATTGGAACAGTCAACACGCTAACGCTGAAACCAGGGGCAGAGTAGTTAACCGTCCTGCCGACCGAAATGGTGAAGGTGACAGGCGTCACCGCGTTCGGCGTGCTGGGTGTGTTCGATGCGTTCTGGGAGCCCTGCAGGACCTGCGCCGTGCCGCTGCTCCCAGCGTTGATTCCTAACGGCAGCTGGAACACAAGATCCGCCGGGGTAGACACGGTATTCGACACCTGAGCGTGGCTGTTAGTGACCTCTTGCAGACATAGGTGCAGTTCCAGTTACCTTGATGAGTATGGCAGAGGGCGAATTCCTGCGGGTCACGCTCCAGAAGACGGTACCGTTCCGAGCAGGGAGCGTGCTTGGCAGATACTCGTCGCCGCGATTAACGCTGAAAAGCTGGCGGCGCGTCAATAATCATTACAGTACAAATGCAGGGAGCAGGGAGATCCTTCATCAATTCATACCTGCTGTGTGTAGTAACTCGTGGATCGGTACACAGTTGCTGCGCTGCAAGGCGTTGCGTCAGTACGACGGCCATTTGCAGCCTATGACCCCGAGACTCACTCGTAGCTGACCAAGTCAGGAGTCTAGTGGATGTACCATGGAGTTAGTCAGGGAGGCAGAAGTATAAACAAGGCATTGTTTACCCATTGAGTACTAGCGATATTCTGCAGGAAGACAGGTCAGTAACCGTCATCGATCAAGACTTACATTCATACCTGGAGGAGAGGAGCATAAGATGCAGCGAACACTATGTCAGCGTTGCGTTCCAGCCCAGTCATAAACGCGGCCTCGCCGGTAGAAGCTAAGCGGAGCTGTGTCAGCGAACCAGCTTAACCTCACGATAGCGGATGAAACATACCTGCCATAGTTGGGTACAAGAACCTGCCCGTTGCGGCGCTACCGTACAAATCGCTCGCATTGGACGAGATGCTGGCATATTCGCCCTGGACAGACGAGGTAAGCTCCTGCTAATCGACAATCGCAATGGCATACTTACCTCAAAGTAAGTGGTGCCGTTCCTCTAATTCAGTCGCCCATCAATGTCATACTCAAGCCTGGTAGGTTCAACACGTACCTCGTAGTCGTCATAGAAAAACGAATTCGAGGCGAACCAGTCTATGAGGGAGATCAGTTGCGATCGCCGAAACACTCCTGAATTCTTACGAGGAGTCTGGTACACGTGGTTATCGTAATGCTTGGGCGTTGGCGTCAATATTGGGTTGAAAGGGTAAGTCGTGGCGATGAACTCTTTTAGCAGGTAATTAGTCACTCCCGCAGGCATGAAGAATAGCTAAACAGGAGTAACTTACGCAGTTGAGGATACCTCGCAGAGAGGTTGCCGTAGAAATCTCTCCAGCGGTATATATACCTGAAACGCTAGGTCGGCGAAGTCGTGCCTTCAACTGTAAACGAGTACTCACGACGACGAGGCGAAGAAGTCCTGAAAGATATGTGGGGATTATTGCGGTCGAATGCGGTGATACTACAACACACCTCGTTTCCGACCTCGATGTAAGTCAGATTGAACGGTTCCGCGCGGCCTAACGATGCTCTGAGGGCGCCTATCGTAAATTATAAGTAAGCGCTCAGCGACAACGCGAGACAAGAAGATCCCGTACCGTAGGTAGTGGATGTGTCTCCAATGACGAACTCAATCTATGCAAGCCTTTGATACCCCGGGAGAATCCATGGTATGACGAGAGCGAACCTGATCAGCCGCTTGCTGGATATACGGCGCCAACTCATTTTCGGGGAGGCTGTCGCCGTCCAAGGAATAGCCTGTAAATAGCAGAAAAAACCTCAGTTTCATTGACACCAGTCAAGCCGTGAACGTGAAGCGCACTTACCTGCCCAGACCGCCATGATCGGCTGCATACCAACATCCTCGCACCAGTAAAGGTACTCCATCAGGCCGAGTCCGCTTGAGAAGGAACATATAGTCAGTATTGATTTATGCGGAAGGATGCGTACAGTACTCGGTGTTAATATATCCCCAGTCTCCCATGCGCCCTGGTCTGTCGACGAGCGGACCAACGGTGGCGTTCCATTGCCATCTCGTAGCCGTCGATTGTCCCTATCACATCATTCTGCTGAGGGGACATCACCAGCAGAAGTATACAGAGGGGACACACCTCCTGCAGATGGAAATCAGCCTTTGTTATTGTAAGAAATATAGAAAAGACGCACAAGGTTATTACCTCCCGGCAGACGGAAGAACGAAGGGTTCATCTCTGCTAAGGCCGTGGCGACATCGATCCGCATCCCATTTGCCCTCCCCTTGTACGTGGGCGGGAACAAGGAAAACATTGCAAAATTGACCGTGAGGCCCCGTGCGCTTGCGCCATCGAGGGTTACCGCGAAGTTATTCGCCGTGTTCGGTGCATTCGCATTGGGTTTGAGGGTGACGAACACCTGCTTCCAGGTCGTCTGGCTGCCGTCGAGAGTTACGCTGGCGGCGGCGTACGTGTCCCCGCTGGAGGATACCAGCGAGACGGTGGACGTGGGCTTCTGTGCCGAGGCCGCCGGGAAACGGTAGTAGAAGGAGGCGTTATACGTCCATGTTGAGTCGACTTTGATACCTGGCGGTTTAGGAAGGCACTTCAGTGAATAAGGATCAATGAGGATACGGATCGGTCGTACCCCAGTAGCCCTCGTTTCCGAAGCCGACGGCGCCCGACGCGCTGGATGGGACTCTTAGCTGAAGAGCATTCGGGAGCGCGGATGACACAGGCGTGGGGTCGGCCACGACGTTTATGGTTGCTGAGCCAATTGCGTGCCAAGCGTTTAGAGCTGCTGTAGTATCTTTGCGCGAGATATGAGTCATCCTATCGTAAAGGACGGCTGGAAGCCTTACTCGGCGCGACTTGTTGGAAGGCGCGATTTTGCAGGACTAGGGGAATAGAGACACGTTAAGCGTCAGTATACAGGCAATGCACATTTACATACGTTCAGCGTACAAGCCCCCATCGCCACTCTACAAGTCCATCATTCGTGGTTAGACGCGCATAAACCTCGGATTAACTTAGTGAATCTCACATGCTGTAACCGAGAGGCATTATGATTAGTGAATCGCTGGTAGACAGAACGAACAGAGTAAATATCACTCACATTGATGTCCTGGACCATGGCGCCATATTAAGTAGTGGTCTCGCCGACTAGAGATTATTCGCTGTCTTACCTCGAACATCTGGCCATCTTCTCAAAGTGTTAGTGGGCAGGCCAGCAGCAACAGGGTGTACAAGACCCACATAACGTAGTAGGGATCGGATGGCTGGCAGTCGCACTGATTGCAACGGTAGTGGCCGCCAGACATTGTTGGGCAAGCAGCCCGAGAGACAGCGCGAGTAACCAGCTCATCTTTGCAACAGTTCGCGCAGCCTTCGTTGAGCTCATTGGGGGTTCCTTTATATCGTCACTGCCTGAGTCCGTGCCCTGTAAACATCCCGACTCATGTGACGGAGAGCACAAGGGAGCACTGTCATATACGAAGGCAGGACTTCCCTCGCCGGACCGCCCGGAGATATTTATTCTGGGTCCTGGGAGGCATTCGAAGCGGCATTACTGACAATCATCAGGGACCCACGCCTACCAAGGCCCGAGCTATGTATCAATCTAAGTGAACGACAAGCAAGGCTGAGGGTTAGACCTGGATCGATTGAAGCATTGTTGGAAGCATGCCATGATTCCAGCTTCAACGTATGCTTTAAGACTCGGACCGCAACCCATTATCCATAACATGAGAATATGAAACCATGGGCACGCGGGCCGTGCGCTCGATGCATGACGTGCAAAGAAGTCCCGACCGCGATGCTTCGCAGGAAGACCAACCGTGTCTGCGGGGAACGTGATATTATGCTGACTTTGATGGAAGATGCAGAATAAGAAGGAGGAACCCGGAGCCGCGCGCGGTGAGAGTCGATGAGAGGGGATGGTTGAGAGAAACAGGGCTGCAGCATCAGGAAACACCAAATTCTATAGTGGTTTCCCCCGGATACATAGTTCTCCATAGGTCTATAGAAGTCGTATAGGTCAACATAGATAGGTGGAAACCAGAATAGGGAGTCATAGGTGAGATGTGTTTCCTGATGAGGCGCCAGCGACATCCAGGGAACGGAGGTCCTTCGCCACGGACCCCGCCCACTGATCGACTGGACTCTGCACGAGAAGGCATGATCAGCCTGAGATATCTTAGCCGGGAGCAACTGTCAGAGATCTTGGCAAGCAAGAGTACTGTAGTAGACTATACATGGTCAGCCTGAACGGCAGGAAAGGGACCTGGAAACGCAACGAGCAAGGCTGTGGCAAGAAGAATGCTAATACAAATTAAAAGCATAAAATCGACGAGTAGTGCGAGGGAAAACCAGGAGGATTTTTAAACCGCAGATAAACCGCTTCTTGTAAGCCACAGCGAAGGACAGGCTCGAGTCGCACACAGGGTATCTATCCCCTATTAGGGAGGACAGACCGAATACTTTGCAAGGGTCGCGCATAGCAACGGTACTTCGACCAGAGGGCACTCATCAACTGCGAAATAAACTCATGGTACATGAACCTGTCGCCTCTCCACTGGAAACCATCACGATGGTGAGAGAGTCGCCCAGGTACTGAAGTTGAAATGGCCTTGTACTTGCACTCCGTCACGATATCGACAATGAATCGTCCTACACCTAGTTGTCTCCCATCTACGCGCGCCGCCACAGAACGTCCATGCCATTCTGATGCGGATAATATGTCCATTCGCCGGTTTCTGCGTCCATGGACCAGTCGAAACGACGGTCGCCGCCAGCCCAGAGAGCGACAAGCTGCAGAGTCGGGCGGTATATGTGCATCTCCATGACTAGCGCACGCTGTAGGTGAATTGATGGCTGCGGGACCCAGGCGCCCAGGTCGAGCTCGAGGGTGCGCAGGTTGTACAAGCGCGTGAGTGCACGGTGGAAGCCGTTGCGCTGCGCAAAATGATAAAATGGTAGTCAGGCAGGCACTATCGAAACCCTGCAAGAAAGTACGAACGCACCTTCATACAGGGCAGGGGGAGGATGCCAAGATGTTCGAGATTGGGCGCTGAGTCTGCGATCCGATTGACTGTTTCTGAATTAAACTCCTCAGCTGTAGGGCCAGCAGGTAAATCGATGATATTGAGTGAACGCAGACCCCGCCACTTGGGAAGGCAGGCTAAGAGCCGCGGGAGTGTCTCCCCCGACGGAGCGCTCAATACTGTCTGTATATTTGTCAATGGACAGTTCGCAAGTTGAGTCACAATGAACGAGGAGGCTTCGATTTGGCAGAGGGCCGGCAGGGCGTTAGGAGAGATGACAGGTGCGTCCGCGGGCTCAGGGTGGTCGGGGATCTGCAGGTTCTTCAGCTGCACCTGGCTCTCGAGAAAGCGCACGAGGTGGGTATCCCAGCGCAGCTTCAGCTTAGCCTCCGTCAACTGGAATGGCGCGTCCGCGAAGTCCAACACCCACGTGGTGCCAAAGGTAGGATCAAATAGCACGAGTGTCTCCAGCGCAGCTGTCTGCGTGAGTGCTGCCTTGACCGCGAGCCAGTATTGTTGGGGGAGGGCTCCCCTGTGGCTTGTCCTGCGTGGATCTAGGAAGAACCAGGCAGTCTTGACCAGGTGAGCGAGATTTGGCCGTGCGACGAGGGTGCTACAGAGGCGGAAGGCTTGGCTGGGCTGTCCGAGCTGGAGGGTCGAATAGAGCTTAGCCTGAGCAGGAGCCTGTAGTGCCCGACAGACGACACAGAGAGATGGCAGTGACGCCACCGGGACGAAGGAGACGATACGATTGAGAATTTCCGCAGGCAAAGCTGAGAAGGGCATGTGGGCAGAAACACGTATAAAGTACGCGCAACTCGAGATCTTCTTCAAGTATCTAGAATATAGATATGAGTTCAGACAGAGTTTTGAGCGGGATAGCATGAGGAGGAAGAAACGCGGAGACGCATGAATCGATGAAATCTGTTAGCGTTCGTATGCGTCTGACTCGCCTTGTAGAGAAACGCGTAGCGACATTCCGGACCCAGTTTCAGATGACCGGATAGGCCAAACCGCTGCCATCCTGATGAACGACTAATCAAAGAAAGGATGCGTCGTCCACACTAGACACAAATGGCCGCGATGCATAAAAGCGCATGTCCTCGGTCCACACTGAACGGCGAAGGCCTGAGTTCTGTGAGCGAAACATGGACCTCATCCTTCGACCGTCGCCTGTGTAACAAGGACAGTGGCTCGGTAGCAGATACCGAGTTCATGCGATTGAACGAGCCAAACTGTACCTTGTCAGACACCTGTCCTAATGAAGTCCAGTTTGGACTGATACTTTTGCATCCACAGATTCCGTATGCTCTGAACAAGAAAAATAATCCGTCCGCCACAGAAAAATACCAAAGAAATAAATTCGATCAAACGAAAGACGGCGTTCTCACCTGACACTTGTCTATGTCCCCTCGGCGTTCAGACTGCTGGAAGGTAAGGTAAATCCACGGTGACTACAGCGTAAAGCAGGATGTGCGTGTGTGGCACGAGAGCAAACGCGTACCGGCGCCTGCCGACGGCAGTCGCGTCTTTACCTCGAACGCCATCCACAAATTACCAGCTTACCCGTCTACCCTGTCGATTGCACAATGGGAGAGTCAAGATCTGAGCTTTTGGCATGGCTGAACGACCTGCTGCAAATCAACTATACCAAGATCGAGCAGTGCGGGACGGGAGCTGCGTACTGTCAGATTATCGATTCAATCTACGGTTCGTACTGCAGTTCCTCGATACTGTTGGCGCTGAACAGCGCGTGCTAGGTGATGTGCCAATGAATCGCGTCAAGTTCAATGCAAAGCACGAGTACGAGTTTATCGCGAACCTCAAGATCCTGCAGAATGTATTCAAAGCGAAGAAGATAGACAAGGCGCGTTCCTGACCGCTCTTTTCGGCTGGAACACACGTCTCTAACGCGGGAGGGACTTTGGCAGCCGATACCCATTGAGAGACTGGTGAAATGCAAGATGCAGTGCGTAGCCCGAGACCCCAACCTCGCTCCCCCCTGTCAGGCTGCTCACGCCGGCACGCAGAGACAATCTGGAATTCATGCAGTGGATGAAGCGCTTCTGGGACGCCAACTACCCCGGGCAGGGCTACGACCCCGTCGCGCGCCGCAAAGGCGCGCCCACCGACACGCCCGCCACGCTCGCGCCCCTCGCGCCGACCGCTCGTGCGCCCAGCAGTGCGGGCGTGCGCGGCAAAACACCCGTGACAGGCCGCCGCCCCGGGTCGACGCAGCCGAACGAGGCGGTGCTGAATCTCCAGGCGCAGGTGAAGGAGATGTCGGCGCACATGGAGGGGCTCGAGAAGGAGCGGGATTTCTACTTCAACAAGGTGATTACCTATCGCAGGGCATGAAGCAGTGGGAATCAAGTTAACATTTGCATCTTTCGCAGCTACGAGATATCGAGATCTTAGTACAAGCACAGCTGGAGGTACTAGAGGCCGAGGGACAATCAGACGAGACGCTGAAAAAGATCCAAGAAATCTTATATTCGACAGAGGTAAGCCCGTTCCATCTTCGCACCGGCGCGCCACTCACCCAGCCTACAGGAAGGCTTTGAAGTGCCCGAAGGCGGGGCGGTCGACGAAGAAGAAATGTTCTGATGTATCGATATTTGGACCCCCACTCTCGCTTTGCTATACATACTCGTTCCGATATTGTCTCCGCTCCTTGTCGTAATCTCCCCATGGTATTTGTTCGTATTTCGAAGTGAATCTAACAATGTAGAATGAAACATGGTTCCGCCTGGAACCAAATAAATCGACCCATCACCATCAGCACGGTGAATACACTGTCAGTCTGGGGCTTCGGTTCTGCTCGCACAGGCGTCCGAGTCGATATTGGGATCAAACGCAGATCAGTGGCTATTCGCATCGGCGGGCAATCCGGTCGAAAATCACTGGCCACTACACACTTTGCGGCACATAAAATACAAATACTGAAGAGACTACTATCGATACATCCACCAAGAACAAGCGAAGTCCGAATATCGAATCAATGTTTCCATTAGATTTGCTGACTCGAGCCGCTGGTCGAGCTTGAGGCAGCATCGCTCTCCCCGGAGGGTGAACTAGGACGGGTATGCTTCACTGCGCGGACCGTCTTGATCATCTTAGTTTTCGCTGCATATCCTCATTAACACGTATCGGTAGCGCGCAAGGGAGCTACGACTCACCGGTTCGCTTCTTCCTGCGCCTTGTGGGTTGTGGCTCAGGCTCGGGCTCTAGGTGCCCCTTCCGCTCGTCCTCTCCCCCGTCCAAATACTGGTCCAGCGTGAGCCGCACACACTTGCCGCAGTCCGGGCACCGAACCTCGACCAGGTCCCCAGGCTTCTTCAGGCCAAGCTTGTTCGCCCAGTATTCCCGGCGGATGTTCTCCATCGCGACGCCCACGACGGACTTGTCGCACGGGTACTTCTCCATCGCGCGCTCGAACGAGTGGACCGCCTCCCTGCAGAGCTCGGTGTAGCCCGCGAGACGCATGTAGGACTTGAATATATTGCTTGGCGTTGGCTCGGCCTTGTGGGTGGCGAGCTCGGATAGCGCTAGGTCCATGGTGCGATACATGGCGACGACGTATCGATGAGACGGCGGGATCGTGTTTTCAGTGGCATAGCCGATGCGGTTGTCGCGCCTTTATATCTGGACGCGTCCCGTTTGTGGGAGTGGCTTTGGCAAGGACCGCCACAGTCATGGACCAAGCGTCGCCATTACTCGACTATATCGGGAAACGAGCCACAGGGCTCAGTGGCTTTGACATAGTTGCAGGCGTATATATGTTGCCCACTGATCCCTGCGCACTGGTATCATGCATGTGGGGTCCCAGAATAATCAAGGTTTTAATCGGGTGCACGCTACACGACGGTACCAGCTATTGGTATAACAGATAATAATATGCTAGATGAGGGTATGAACAGACGAGAGCAAAGCAAATCAGCATGTCCAAGCTGTCCGGGTCACAATAATCAAAGCGCAAGGCCATTCCTTCTTCACGTACTCTCTACACCAGGCGATTGCGCCGGTTTACTCTCCGGCAAAGAGGCGGACGAGCATGTAAGTTGTGGAGCCTATAAATCTTACGACTATGCAACGGTGTCGTTCATGAGTTGAGAAATGCGAGGTGCCACGAATGACGCACATGCGAGACCAGCAACGGAGAAGAGGACAAAAGCCATGTATCCGCTAACAGCCTTGGACGCATTATTCTTCTCTGTGGCAGAGCTATCGGGCGGGAAGGGTCAGTACGCGGCCGGGCTTCGGGCCACGTCAACTTACACTACAGCTGCAGCCAAAGCGCCCTGGAGTCATCAAGGTCAGTCACAGAGCACTGCATTGGACTGCGAAGCTCGCTTACATTTGACAACACCCAAGCGAGAAGAACCTAAGCAGACAAGGTTAATAGTTTGTAATAGGGTCTGTCTCACTACCTTACGCTAGAAAGAATGTCAGCATCTGGTTAGAAGGACATAAAAGCGAACGTACTTAGTCCTGAAGCTCCGGTAATAATCTTCCTGCTCAGTCTGCGGATCTGGCTTGGATTCCTGCTTCGGCGGTTTCGTGGACAGCATATGGATCGCATCTTCATACGCAGCATTGATGTCCGTTTCCGCGGTTGGAACTACAACCTCCACCTCGTTCTTGTTCTTGCCCACTTGCACGACACCTAGATCCGTTTGGACTTTGTTATCGCCCTTAGTTCCCCAGGATACATCGCTGTTATCTCCAGTTGAGTACAGACAGCAGAATATGACTTCGTGATACTCACTGGACATTAGCAAACTGTCGATGAAACGAGGGTGAGCGGAGACAATAACGCAAGGCGGGCAGAGTCACTCACGGCATAGACGTTCAAAACATTGATATACGACGGAGCCATCAACGTGTATTGCAGGAACGAGGTGATCATATGCCATGGTTCGAACTAGAAGAAGGCTCGTCAGCCTTTATGGCACCACATGAGCACACGACTCACGAAAATCAGGGATGCAATGATGTAAAGACCCAGGGTGGCTGCGATCGATATCACGATGTTCCGAAACACGGCGCTGGAGAAGATGTCGGATGCCTGTATCGGTCGTCCTTCGACATGAGACACGTTCTCTACTCCCTTGAACGCCAGGAAAAACGCAGAGAACTAAGGAAGGCATGACTGTCAGCAAGCTCTCATCGTCCACTTAATCCCTGCGCACCGTCATGTAAATGGTGATTAATGCAAATCCAATAAAGGACAGCGTATATCCCCACTTCGACCCTTGAGGCCGGTTACCCAGCGAGAGCAGGAAGCACATGACGAGCAGTCCTAGATAGAAGTATTGCAGAACAATGTTCACATATTTGATGCCCGTTATTTTGAAGCTGGGATCCTCCAACGCTTGGGACAAGATGACGAAGGCGATATAATAGTTACCCTATCACTTGACATTAGTGCAGGAAACCAAACTATCCGTCAATGACATGTACCAGGGCGAACCATGAGAATATCAGGTTAAACGTCTGATAGATCATCTCGACGTGGATCCAGAACTTCCGCAGGAAGGAGTGGGATGAGCGATAGATATAGTGGAAGTGCACGGTACTGTGTATCGCCGCGAAGAATGAGCCGTTGAGCCATCGACGACGTTGCGATATCAGCTCCGGGACCTGAAGATTCGTCAGCTGTCTGCCCAGCCTGTGCAATGCTTAAACCGACTTGATCTGGCACGTCCGTAACCGCGTACGCGGACTTCACGTAGTGCAGAATCCAAGAACCCCCGCGCTTAGACACCAATTCCCAGCAAAGAATCTGTGACATACGATGAGAAATCGTCCACGGAGTTAGTGCTGATTACCTACACGATCCTCCGCAAGGTACATATTTGCCGTGAATATGTCGGCGCCGGCTCCATGCTAGCGGAAACCGTTATTCAAACCCCGAGTTCAGCATGAGGGATTGCACCCACCATCTTCTCTCCCAAAAAGTACTTCTGTAGCGGCCCCTCTCCCACGGCGTCGTTCTGCAGAGCAATGTACCGGTAGGCACTGAAGGCTCCCGGCAGGACAGTGATATATCCAAAGATAGACTCTCTGGTAGACGATAAGAACCCACTGCCGAGGCAGACAATATTTCGAGATAGCTCACAATGGCTTGTCTAGGATATTCGACATCTTGTACTCAAAGTTCTGAGCAGCGACTGGCATGGATATGTCAGAGCGTGTCATGGCATGGATCTACGTAGGGCGGGGAAAACGTACCGAGTGGATTGATGAGGTGTTGGCCGAACTTCCCCTTCATCGCCACGATCTCCCCGCAAGCTCCTCCGACATTACTGTTGATGTCAAATGCCTTCCACAAATGGTAGATACTTGTCGGGCCCGGCATGGTCCCCACGTCCAGCAGGACACAGACGTTCGGTTGCAGGATGGGCCCGAAAGCGTTGAAGAACCATCGGTGCGAGTTGATCTTCTTCTGGTTCTTCTCCTTCAGGCAGAAGATAATCTGCACAGGAACTGTCCCGCGCTCGGCACCTTCGATCTTCATCGAAGGGGTAACGGAAACTAGACAAACTGAGGACCGGCGCAGAACTGCGGAATGATGAATAACTTACTTTGCGTGGTATACTCGTAAATATGTGCCGTGACAGGTTTTCCATTTACAATATTCTGTGGACTGTCAGTAGAGATCATAAGAGCAAGCTTCAGGCCTTACCTTGGCCACACCGTCTTGATAGGCCCCCATGGCGGCGATGACACTCAGCGTCCTGGTGTTGATCTTCTGACGCCCATCGCTGACAATGCACACCACTACCTTCTTCCACCCCTCCTTGCCCCACGTCTTACTGCGGTCGCGCTTACAGAGATGCGCGATGTTCTTGATCACGCCGTGCATAGTCCTACAGAACAGCTCCTCGTCCTCGTTATACATCGTCATCACTATGAAGAGCTCCGTGCGTCGTGGTGGGTCGTAGTGCACTTGTCGCAGCGTGAAGCCAGAATCTGACAGACAGCCGGGCCTCAGACACCGGAACGCGAATACGCTAGCAAGACGCACCCTTGAAATCATTCGGGTCGCACGTCGCCGCGCTGTACCGCATGTGCGTAAACTCGCGCTCATTCCGCTGCGCGCACATATCCAACAGCTTCGACGGCACAGCCGCGTCCAGCACAAAGTTCCCGTGGAACAGCCTATTGCAGTCAGCGGGTAATCACCACATCCCATGGGCCCCTTGCACTCACTCGACTTTCTTGATTGTCTTGTACCTCCGAGGCACCCGCTGAGGAATGCGCCCGTACCTGATATTCGTCTCCGACCGGTCGTCCCCCGTCGCATCGCCATATTCTCCCGGTATGTGCTGCCAAGAGTCCTGCGAGCGCGAGGACGGCGCCCGGTTCAGAAGGGGTATATCGCCGTACTCGCCTGCATCGTGGTCATGGTCCTCCACTGGCAAGGCCTCGTACGACGGGCCGTACGGATTAGGGTTCAGCGGGGGAGGTGGCGGCGGAGATGACTGCAGGGCATAATTGGGATTGTAGTGCGGGCTCATGTAGTCCACCTGCGGGGGTGGAGGTGGAGATAATGGCATAGGCGGAGGCAGATGCGAAGGGGTCGTAAAAGGGTCGTGAGCCGCCGGAGCCGGGGTGTGGTATGCGCTCGGCTGAGGAGGGGGTGCTGGCGTAGCAAACGGGTCCGACAAGGGTCTGCCATAGGGATTCTCGTACGGGTTGTCGTGATTCGGAGGCTGCTCATATGGATGGGGACCGCCGTAAGGATTGTATCCGTCGTTATAACGCCCTCGTTGAGCCTCATCAGCCTGTCTCACATTAGCGTGATGTGCTCCGGAAGAACAGGCGGGAGAGTCACCTCTGGGTAGTGCGACATGGTCGGAATACCTCAGCAAATGCTTGCCCTGCGTCTTATGCCCGCGCGAGGCTGTGGACTCGAGCGCAGTGTGGTGCTACGGTCAAGCACTGCAACCGGTACCACAAGCCAGGAATAGCCTGCGTCAGGGGTGCAGTGCAAAGACGAGGTGAGTGACTAGACTCTGTCCCAAGCTACTTAGGTACCAGAAATAGTCTTGCAATTTAGAGTCCGCAGTATGAAGCTTCAACAATCGTCATGACAACTTGCTATGTCTTTACCATAGCGAATTTCTGAAGTTGAGTGTTTTTGGGCATAGTTTTGGTCAGCAAATGCTTTACCGTATAGCCGTCACTCACACAAGCCCTCCATCGATGAGGAAACGCGCTTATTCCGTGAGATCTACGGTCCTGTGGCGGGGGAGCCACAGTCCATTACAGTCCCAGTTCCCACGCCATTTGGGACCCCGGTCTCTCCATTCCCCGTCCATCCCGGCCTGCTGGAGGGCCAGATACACGCCTCCCGTGCTTCAAATATTGTATATACTTGCAAATATAATCTATGCTATTGTTAGTAATATCTGAGGGTCAAAGAAGCACATCAGGCGCTCGGGAACTCTACGAACGCGCGGGTGAGGTAACCAGATATCTACCCGAGGGACTGTAAATGCCAAGGCTATGGACTGTGAATTTCGCCAGCGGAAATCGCGTCGTGACGCGATTTGGCGCGGGCGCGCGCCAAAATCGACCCCCCTCCTCAGCTAGGTTCGGATTGGCAAATTCACAGTCCCAACCGCGGCATCACAGTCCACTCGGCACCCAGATCTGTGGCTTGCCCTAGCTGACCTACTTGCTTGCTCCTGGTCTTTATTCCTTACTTAACTGCACTGCACTGTAGCTGCACATGTACTATAGTTCAAAGAATTTTATTCCGAATTTTCTACCCTACCGTACCCTCATGGAGGAGGCCGCATCTGCCCGCCTCCCGAGCTTGACTTGCAGCGGTGGCGGGAGTTGCTTATGTAATTCGATTAAGACCGTAAACCTTCCTGTGATCAGATTCACTTATAGTGAGAACTACACCCCTCCCTTGAAGGGTAACTTGAGAAAAATGATAGGGAGAGCCCAGATGGCGGCGGAGGGGGAGAGGAGGAGGAAAGATGAGAAATATGCAAGGCGGAACACTGGAGCATATTTATGCAGAAAAGTATGTGAAGAAGTTCCTTGACATATGTCGGGATCGTCGCTCAACCCAATGTAGTACTGGCATTGCCATAAATGGCGTCATTGTCGGCAGACTTCTCCCCAGCCCTCGCACTGTTACCTCACGATTCTCACGTCTATAAAGGGCATAAGTCAAGATCTGCATGTCGCGATCAAGTCGCGATTGTCTAAATCTACATGCTACTCATTACATTCCAATTTTCGAGGCCCATCCCTGGCGTTAACTCGCAGACTCGTCACCTCTCACCAAGAGGTAAAACGAATGTTCCTTGATGAAGGGTGGATCATGGGAGAACCACTATGATTGTGCGTTGCATCATAATGACTGGGGGAAGGAGTAATGCGGAGACGCTTTGTTGCAGGATTGAAGGATATAACTAGGCTGGTTGAGAATATCGGATTCTATACGACCCACATGACAACCTCCCTAGACCTGCTGAAACAGACCGGCACGGTCATCGTCACCGACACCGGCGACTTCGAAAGTGAGGGGCGACCGCATAGTCCAATACGGAGTCCTTGACTGAGATTTCCCGCAGCGATTGACAAGTACAAACCGCAGGATGCGACGACGAATCCGACATTGATCTTGGCCACGGCGGATATGCCTCAGTACTCGCGGCTGTTCGACGTCGCGCTCGAGTACGCGCAGAAGAAAGGCGGATCCTTAGAGGAACAATCCAGTCTGGCTCTGGACCGCCTGGTATGTCTACTTCCGCCGTGATTGGTGCAGTAACTCACTATATGCGCCATGTAGCTGGTTGAGTTCGGCAAAGAGATCCTGAATATCATTCCTGGACGGGTGTCGACAGAGTTGGACGCCCGTCTATCGTTTGATAAAGAAGGGTCGAAGGCCAAGGTAGGCTAGCGTCAGCTTTAGGATGTCCCCTGGTAACCGAAACTAAAGAGACGGGTCAGGCGCGACACATAATTGAACTATACGAGTCCATAGGAATCCCCAAGGAGCGCGTCCTGATCAAAATTGCCTCAACTTGGGAGGGGATCCAAGCTGGACGAGATTTAGAGAAAGAAGGTATCCACGTGAACATGACGCTTCTGTTTGGCTTCGCGCAAGCGGTTGCGTGCGCAGAGGCAGGGGTGACACTTGTGTCCCCCTTCGTCGGGCGGGTACGTGCACTGTGATCAAGTTTTGGACTATATGTACTTATTACCAACCCGTAGATCCTCGACTGGTATAAGAAACACAACCCGAACGAGTCATACGAAGGCAACGCCGACCCAGGCGTCCAATCCGTCCGGAAGATCTTCACCTACTACAAGCAGCACTCGTACAAGACCATCGTCATGGGCGCATCCTTCCGGAACGTCGACGAGATTAAAGCGCTCGCAGGCTGCGACTTCCTCACTGTGTCGCCGAAGCTGCTCGAGCAGCTACAACGGTCCACGGACGAAGTGCCCAAGAGGCTTGACGCGGTCGTCGCTGCCGCTGCGACTACAACCGAGAAGATCCCGAAAGAGAGCTACGTAGACAACCAGCCTGAGTTCAGGTGGAAGCTGTTGCAGGACCAGATGGCTTTCGATAACTTGCACCAGGGTATCAAGAAGTTTGACGAGGACGGGGAGAAACTGAAGAGTATCCTGAAGGACAAACTGAGGGAGAGGGCCCGGGGTAGTAAGTGATTCCTTGCATCATGTACAATTGTATAACTAGGTGTAATAATACTCTCTTCACCCCTTAATGTCTAGTTGCGACCGGTATATGACACGTTTCGCATCTACTCCACTCGCGAACCCATGTTATATGATTCTCGGAGTTGAGTCCTATTTACTTTGCCCCCCTGGCAATCGTCAAATCCGTCCGTCCGACTATAATTTGATGTGGTCCTAAATCAGCTTACGAGGCCTCCTGTCAGCGTGAGTCCGAGACTTTTATCTCTCCCTCTTTGCCGGCTCGATTCCTGCCTATCGCACAAGCCCACGATAACCCACTCATATACGCGGTCACGTGACCAATATACCCTTATCTTAGCCCTATCTCAGCCTTGTATCTCAGAAGCGCACCCCCGCACCGAGATAGCACGGAGGTACAAATGGCGGGACACTGCACTCCTGGGGCGAAGAGGTCGCTTCCGCCATGTTGTCTCTCGGTCTCCTCGTCCTTGCCGCGTCGCTCGTGCACGCCTCGCAAGCCCCGTACCACCTCAGCGCGCCGACCGACTTCGAGCGGCTTTTCTCGTCCGACCTGCTCTCGCGCGACAAGTGGTCCCAGGAGTCATGGAACGGCCTCGTGTCGTTTGCGCGTGCGCAGCCGCTGAGGTGTTTCGGGAGTGACGCGGACGTAAAGTACGATGTTGCAGTGCTGGGCGCGCCATTTGATACTGCTACGAGCTTCCGGCCTGGGTGAGTGGATAAACAGCAGAGAGTGCACGGCCGCTCATCTATCTTTCTATGACAGAGCGAGGTTTGGGCCTAATGGGATCCGTCAGGGCGCGCGCCGCCTCGGTGTCGACAGAATCAACGTCCCTCACAAAATCCGTGCCAGTGATTATCTGAACATCGCTGACTGCGGCGACGTCCGTATGTTGCACCCCGACCGGCACACTGCTGTTGCACACTCACTTTCTTGACCGACAGCCATGACATTCGTGGACAACAAGGTCGCGCTGCGCCAGCTCGAGCTCGCAAACAAGGAGCTGCTGTCCCGGGAGGCTGCACGGTCGTATAACGAGACGAGCCTTGCGAAGGATGGGAAGTACCATCCCCGCGTACTGACGCTCGTGAGTCGTTTCATCCCTCCGTGCCGGCGGAGTAAATCTCATTTGATCTCCAGGGTGGCGACCACACGATCACCCTACCATTACTCCGAGGTGTTGCCGAGGTCTATGGGCCTGTCAGCGTTATCCATTTTGATAGTCATCTCGGTGGGTCTCGTAGTCACTGATCGACTCCTTCGGCCTCGATCGACTGAGCTGGCTACTGTGTAGACACCTGGAAACCCAATTTCATGGTAAGACCATCCGACTCGCTGCCGCCCTGCTGAGTATCTTACGTTCCGGGTAGAGCGGTCCCTGGCTGCCGGGCGAAGAAATCCCAGTCACGCACGGCAGCTACTTCTACTACGCCTACAAGGAGGGTCTCCTCGCGCCGAATAACTCCAATATCGTGAGCAAGGGCGTCTTGTTTCGCCGACTGGCTGACCTTATCCCATAGCACGTCGGAATTCGCGGCGCCCTCGGCAGCTGGGACGACTACAAGAACGACTGGGAGGTTGGGTTCCACATCTCCCATGCGGAGGATATCGAAGAAGTCGGGTACCAGGGGATCGTAGATAAGATCCGGGAGGTCGTTGGCGATAACCCCGTCTACAGTGAGTTTGACCGGATGCTTGCGACGCTGTTAGCCCAGGCTGACTTCACTGGCGGCCAGTCACTCTGGATATCGACGTGATTGACCCTGGCATGGCACCTGCGTAAGTGCACTCGACTTGCAAGCGCGGCTCTATTTTCTGATAACTTTGATCGTCACTAGGACCGGGACGTGAGGAACTTTTACGACTATGGAGAAGCCAGCAGAGCACTGATGTATTTATACAGGCCTGAAATTGGTGGTTTCACTACACGCGTGCGTCCTTTGATCCCTCTGACACGAATAGGTCGCTCACGGTCCCGTCTCACCCACAGGAGATCAAAAAGATCCTCAAGGGGCTCGTAGGCCTCAAGATTGTCGGGGCCGATATCGTAGAAGTCGCGCCCGGTACGCTTTGTCCTTCTGTCCTTCTACCATAACCCTGCTCACCTGCCCCCTATTTGACCAGGCTATGACAGTCAGGGTAGGCCGCAATTCACATAGCACCGTCCGATGGGCACCTTTCGCTAACCATTTCATCCGGTAGATGAAATAACTCAGATTGCTGCCGCCAATATCGGTTGGGACATGCTCGCTCTGATGGCGAAGACGCCTACCGTAGCATAATGGGTAACGGCCCTAGGTATATTGGGCGCCCCGGAGAGGGTGCCCCTCACCGTGAAGTAGACTCTGTATATCATACCAACAGATGATTCACTATAAGGGTTTCAGGGCACGCATCGGAGTCTTCGGCACCAGACTCCCTGTAGTGGGACGAGTTTAGGAGGAGCGGTATGGATCGAATAGTACACCTACGACACACATAACCATCAGGATTCAGTACACATTGTCCCCCTCCGCCTCTTTCCTTCGTGAACCCGTCGTATAAACAGAGACTAGTTGATTTATAGGTACGGTACGAGTTTCTTCCGTTGAACCAACGTTGAACGGTGATATACTGTTACTGTCCCGTGCAAAGTTGCCTTCAAAGTTGAAGTATAGTGGTAATCGTTAGGTAAACCCTCGTACTTACGCATGAATATGACGACGTGCGACGATATTGGACCGCTTGGAAGTTGGAACGATTCAAGTGAAAGTTAGAAAGAGGCAAGAGCCCTATTATACCATATTGAGAAGGAAGATTACCATTCATGGAAATGTCTTATTCTGTCGGGTAATGTTCGAGACGACGATCGTTAGTCGTATTCTCGCAGTTACCGTTTAAATATCGCTGAACCGTCATTAATCTGACTCCTCACCTTCCTTTCCCTCTTCCCGTCACACCGTCGTACTCGAGGCTGCCTGCCGTTCAGCGACGGTCACAAGCTTCATCATCTCCACGTACGCGTTCCGAATTTCGGTCAGACCGTTTGTATCATTCACCATACATGTCTGTCGACGCCATGAAGCTTACTGCCGTCGCGTCCTGATCAATTTCGCCACAAATATCGGACAGGAGACGCTGAACGCCAACCTTCTTTGTTTGACCTCACACAAACGCTTGTGGACTCGAGCGCTCCGCGACCCGACCTAAAGCATTATGAGGCTAAATTACGCTCGTTGCTGGCCGGTAGCGCTGGGTATCGGCATGGATTGGCACGCTTGGGACGGAGCGCTCATAGCGCGCGCCCGAAACGCCGCAACTTGGAAGGCAGGTACCAGAGGCGCCTTGAACTGCCTTAAGCCTTGAAGCCAAAGGAGAGCTAGCTGAACTCAAGCAGGCTCTCGAACGTAAAGCAGCACGATAAGTGGGAAATCCTTGAAAACAACATCAATGCGGATGACAGTATGGGAGTCATGGGCGTCAATTCGTTGGCCTCTGTCGGAGAGCCACGTTCGCAACAGGCAGGAGACTGCAGAACGCGTAGGGCGGCACACCGTCGATGTCGTTGCATCATTATTGCCATCAAATGTCTGAGTAATTCGTTGCTGCGCGCGCAAGTGTGAAGTTTGATGGTGCCAGTGGCGGACAAGTGGCGGATGCCTATACAAAGGGGCCGGCACTGCCACATTTTCCGTATCTTTGCAAGTCTGGAACCGCCAGGCACGACTGCATTATTCAATCGTCTGGCGCCCAAGGACTCCTAAAGGCACGGTTGTAGGATGATCGCCGCGTTCAGCCTCATCCCCCTCCGCCACTTTCAAAATGGCTAGGAAGGGTGTGCACTGGAAATTGCTCAGTTTGCTTCCGATTACAGCGTAAGCAGCAAGTTTGGGAATGTGCAAACTCGTAGGGGGGGATGAATAATTCCAGTGAACGTCTAGGTACCCTGTCTCGAGAGAATTCAGACGTCGAAGCACCGTTGGATTCCTGGCTGTAGCGGCGGTGGGTGTCGAAGAAATATTGGCTTACGAGTATTTGCTGAATGGAAGGTTTACTTAGATCATACTCTACGCTGGTTTAACTGCATGGGTCGGCATCTTCTCTATCCGTACTGCAGTTCAATGCTCAAACTCCTATAGAATATCCTCACGCAGGGTCAAAATAAGACGTACACCTCCGTATTGCTGACAAGATACGTCAACAATTCTACGGTATCTTGTACCGCCCGCAGTATCAACATCGGGGACTCTCTATACTCCCATGGGTCAGGCGTGTTCAAGTGGGGCGTCACCGGTATCAAGACACCCTCAGGAGACGGGACGGGTTTCGGGTATAATGGTGCATTGCTGCAGGCAAACGTGCGTCTCTGATCTTGGCTTCGAGGCAGCATAGCGGCGGCTCATTCTACTCAGGCCACGATGGTATCCATGCTGTATTCTTTCGCCGGCCAGTCATACAATTATGAAGTCTGCGCGAACGTTAGCGTCCCGACGCTAGGCGCTATTTCCGTAAGCAACTCGACGAAGGGTTCGAAGACCGTCAGCAGAGAGCCCACCATCATTTCCATGTGCTCCACCTTTGATCCAACCAGGGGTGAGCTCTCTCTTTTCTGGCGCTGTTGTTTCTAAAGCCCGGCGATTGTAGACTACCAGTCGACATCCGGCAAGGCTACGCAGAATCTGATCCAGAATAAGGCATTCGGCATCGCTGCTTACTTGCAGGAGTGAGTGCATAACCCTATGATGTCAAGACAGACGCTCACTGCAATGCGATGTGCAGCCTCAATTTTGCCAATGGCAGCTTCCCCAACGTGCTCTTCCCTCCCTACGGCATGTCCGGCGCCACTCCGCCGAGCGACACATCGATCACGCCTGCGAAGACATACGATCTCTCCATGTGGCTGGATGGATTTCTATACCTGCCGGACAACTCTACCTTTGACAGCAATGTCAATAACGGGTTCGGCCGCACCCACTCAATTGCGCTGGCTGACCAGCCGGACCACATCATTGACATCCAGACTCTATTCGAGGAGACAATGCCGCAGAATGTGTCAGGTCTAGTACTGAACCTCAATGGAATTGGCGGTGTGCGGTTGCAAACCGCAAAGCTAAACTCTGCGCTTGGGTTCACGGAGCCGAGCACAATCACGCAGATGCGGAATTACACGCTAAACACGCTGAATCTTATCCTCGTGAGTTTGTTTGCCCTTCGCCGGTTTCCTGTGTGGTCTGACCGAGTTGACAGGACTTGGCGTCGAATGATTTGCAAAACCGGGAGGTGATGAGCTCGTACCTGTGCACTGTGACGAGCATGGAATGGAAGACGCCGCTAAGCATGATTGCTATGCTGCTGGGTAATAACGCTGCTCTGTTCGGCTTCATTCTCGGCCTGCTCGTCGCGGGGGCGCAGATGTTCGAGGAGCATCACCACGGTCCCGGTATGGACTGCCTATTTTTTGTTTGTTTGTCAAAACACTGAGCGACGGTTTCTTCCAGACGAGGACAAGGTGCCCATCTTGGGCGAAGGGAGGACATCAGTGTACTACAAGGACGCTGAAGGAGGCGCCTCGACATACTATAAGGAGCCCGCTTTCTACCCGATGAGCCCTTATCAAGGGTATGCTCCGGCAAAGCACCCGGAGTACTCGACCCAACTGGAAGACCAAATGCCGATGCTACCTCGTGTCGGGCCCGGGCGTCGCTGACAGGTCAGGGTGATTTTGCAGTGGGTGGCAGGTATGTTTGCAACGCCGGCGGCGGGGGATCGATATATTGATGGGTATGTCTGCTATATCCTTTGAATCTAGGTCAGCACTTGAAGTATTCTGATTGCATGTCGTAAAACATGATTCTTTGGTGAGACTCGGGACCGAATGTTGCTGTATATACAGAGTTACATTGTAGGGCACGGAGATTAGAGGTCTCGGGATTCAAGGTCGCGCGGCGCAATCATGAGATGACAACGTGTTATACTAATGTCGGCGGGGAATGCGGTTCGCCAGTCTAGGCTCTGGTGTCTCCTGACCATCGATGCAACCTAATGAGGTCAGTACGCACTACAAATTGCTTTGGGCGGCTTCGATCCGTTCTGGACCTCGATGTCGTACGGGCGATCGTGGGGAGTTTGCGCAGAAGCAGAAAGTAGGGCTCCGCCGTGTATATACCACGTCCGATGGCTTTATAACGAGCGTCCACATCGCCTGGAACGGGATCGACGTCGCGATGCCCAACATGATCTGCAAGCTCGACGTCCCCCCGCGCTTTTGTTCGAAGATCCCCGTTGAACTGTACCAGTTTCTCGTGGAATGTCTCGCCACACCCGTCCCCCACCAGACGACGCTTGCGCGGCTATGCCGAGTGAACAAGGCATTCAGGGCGGAGGCAGAACGGGTACTGTACCGCAATGTCCGATGTCTCTCAGCCGAGAGCGTCTCCTCGTTCTGCCGCTCGGTGGAGAAGACGAAGGACAGACTGTCGTCTAAAGTGAAATCGATTCACCTCACCACCACCGCCAAATTCCGAAATGCGCACGGGCTGGATAACATACTGGAAGTGCTGGAACGTCTAACGGGACTGAGGGAAGTGTCCTGGGACGACTCGGAATTCCATCACCTCGACTACGCACAGAATCTGCCCGGACCATTGCACGTCCTCATCCAATGCTGCCCAACTCTCGATTTGCACAGCCTTACGTGCAATTTTCTGGTCGACCGACGGATATTCACTTTCCTTCAGAGCCAGCCAAACCTACACGAGTTTCAGTGCAGAAGTTACCTTTCGTGGAACCCGTACGAACAGGGTTGCCTCCCCGACGGCTTCCTCGCCAACCTGACGACACTGCACGCGCCGGCATCCTTCGTTGCAATGCTCCGGGGAGCGACGTTGAATATTGCGACGTTAGCCCTGAGTGCCAGCATGGATAACGATATTGAGGAGCGGGCACTGCTAAACATGCTCGGCGCCCTCTGCCCGTCGTTGATCAACCTCAGACTGTACGGCAATTGGCAATGCAGCATGCTCCAAGTGATGGAAATCGTCGCGGAGCGCGTCCTCGGCCTGAAGACGTGGGTTTTCCAGGGCCTCGATCCAGTTCGTGCTCATCGTCTCTTCTGGCTCCGCGGTACTGATGTTTCGCGTTGCAGGAAAAGCCCAAGATTTCTGAGCTGTGGGGCATCGTGACGCGCTTCCGGTCGCTGGAGACGTTGGTCATGCCCCCGTTCACCTGGTCGCAGGCGTTCTGCATGCACGTCACGGACGGGCTTGTGACCTCGTGCCCGACGCTCAACCGTGTCGCGTACTACGATCTCAACAAGCGTTCCTGCTGTTTTGTGCGCTGCGAGCCCGCCGCGCGCTTGAAGGTCTCTGAGGAAGACAATTTCGCCCTGGAGCCTTCCCTATTCGACTCGATGCAGCCTGCGTCTAGCGGATGATTGACCACTGCCCTCCTGCCCCTTCCCCTTCGCTCTTCTCCTCTCCCCGCATGACGTGGCTCGTCTCGATTCTATCGCGATAGATGAATGATGACGAATACCGCTCTCCTTGGAGCTTAAGCTTGATTGTGTGTCTCGGGTACAGTTCACTTATTTTAGTTTGGGGTTCTCTTGCTGTCTCACACCATAGTATCGACGTGTACATTTATAGGTTCCGGTCTGGAGCGTCCTTGTATTCCCTCCCCATGTTTATCTTGTTAGTATTTGTCCTGCTTTGCGGAGGTAGGAAGATAGAAGAGGAAATAGCAGGTGCCACATATTTTTGGAAACACGCCCCCTCTGGAATGGCGGACGAGAAGTCGTCAAAGGTACGGTACCATCTGCACTGTTTCGCCGATGTCATCTGAGTCATTGATCTAAGGCAAGCTAAAGGAAACCGTTATATGCTGTATGGCGATCTCATGTCATTGCCACAATTACCAGAGGCGCCCGAATCCGCACCTCACTCCGATACGAGACAGGGTTGATTTTATGCGCCCTTTTGGTCCTTCTATTTCGTTATGGTGGTAGAAGCAGCGCTTGCTTCTTTGTGGCTGCGGGTCATTGCCATCCCTCTTAGTTTTCTCAGAGCTGCGATGAAACCCAGCACTTACCGGAAGGCGCGCCGGATACAAAGTCTACCCCTTGTGATAGTGCCTACCGATGGGGGTGCTGCTTGCACTTAGCTTGAACTGTATATGTCGACTTTGGGTTTTGAAAGCACTCGGGATCACCGGGCCGGATACGAAGCGCGCTATATATGCTGGACGTTCTTGGACAGTCAGTGGTAGCAGTCATGCGCCTCTTCGCAGTCCTACGACCAGCCTCGGGCGGCGTAACTGTGGAGAATATTGCCGGTGCAAAAAGGTAAAAAGGAAGAGACAGCAACGCCTCGTATTACCGCTCGTACCTGCTTCTTCGCTGTGTGGGCGGAGAAAGGAACGTTAACTCCATGGCCACTCGTGTCAAACAGATATCATCGGACTGGCAGTGGAAGGAACGGGACACCACTACTGATCCCGTTACCCATGAACTCGCAGCGAAGGACTTCCCAAGCGGCCCTGACAAATTTGATACCAGAGCTGCATGGCGCTCGGCCACCCAGTTTCCATCCGAAGTTCATGTCGAACTCATTCAGCTAGGCCGCATTCCTCACCCTTATATCGGGTTCAATGAGCACAATGTTCAATGTGAGCAGGACGTCCATGATGGCCGTGGTTCCAACTCAAATCTTGCTACAGGGGTCGGAGAGAGGGAATGGCTCTACCGGAATACCTTCGCCATCGAGGCGCGTGACCGCAACGAGTATGCTGAATTGTTCTTCGAGGGACTGGACACGTTCTGCGATGTATACGTGGTCAGTGAACCGAGCCTCAAGCCTTGCTGGACTGTAACTCACCGTACGAGTAGAACGAGGAGCTAGTCCTATCGACGGATAACCAGTTTCGCACTTACCGAGTCCCACTTAGTTCACGCCAGCTGGCGACTTCTAATGAAGTCACGCTTCTCTTGCACTTCAAGTCGGCGAAACTGATAGCCAAACAGCTTGAAGCCAAGTACGGGCGCGTGAGGGCGGGATCGACCAACCTCGGAGATCCTAGTCGCGTCTACGTGAGGAAAGCACAGTATGACTGGCGGTAGGATATCTTAAAAACTCCGTCCTAAGCTTCATCTGATTGTCACGTCCATTCAGATGGGACTGGGTTTGTCTGGCTCGTCGTTCGGTCACCCCTATGCTGATCGATGGTACAGGGCCCAGAGCTTCTGACTTGTGGACCATACCGACCGATCTCATTGATAACATACAAGACACGCATAGCTGACCTGAATACTCACGCCGTCGTAGCTGCTCCTCCGCAACTCCTGCCATCATTTTCCCTGGACATACGTCTGTCGGGCGATATATCTGCGACAGACAGGGTCCGAGTTACACTCAAAGACACCACCACTGAGAAGGAGATCCGCAGTGAAGAAACGGTCATAAATGGTTTGCAAGTGATCGACGGACAAGCCAGCGATGTCGTCAAATGGAGTTTCCAGGCTAAAGACGTAGAGCTCTGGTGGCCTGTGGGCTACGGAAAGCAGAAGCTATACACCGTAGAAGTCCTTATTGTAGACAAGGTTAGTGGATTGTAGCCATGGTAGTGACCAATAACGGTAATCTTCCTCTTTTTAGAACGGTGGTAAGTTGGACCAAGCAACGCAGAGGATCGGGTTTCGACACGTCGAAGTGGTGCAAGAACCACTCAAAGAACCGGACCAGTATGGTGGTGGTACAACGTTCCTGTTTCAAGTGAACGGCGTAAGGGTGTTCATAGGCGGCGAGCACTTCTGTTGACAGGAGGCTGAGTACCCGTGCTGAAATCCAATGCCAGGCTCCAACTGGGTCCCCGGAGATAACCTGTTGACTACGATCACCCCAGAGCGGTACCGCGCCTGGCTAACACTTCTTCGTGACGGCAATCAGAACATGGTCCGCCTGTGGGGCGGAGGCGTGTATGAGCCTGACGTCTTCTATGACACCTGCGACGGTAAGTGTCCCAAATGCATCGAGACGTACATAGTGATCAAGCATCAATCGGCGTCGCCCTTGCAGAGCTTGGGATCCTTGTCTGGCAGGACTTCCAATTCGCTTGCGGTGTTTACCCGGCCCATGATGAATTCGTGGAGAACGTGAAGATCGAAGCTGAAGAAAGCGTGCGGAGATTGAGGAACCATCCATCGATGGCGCTTTTCTGCGGGAACAACGAAGGCAGGTATTCACCCGAAAATCGTGCCTGCAGAGGATCCTAAATACGACACTCTCAGATTATCAGCAGGTCCTACAATGGGGAGGTAGGGGCCCAACTCACTACGTACTCCTATGTCCTAAGGTTCCTTATATAAGGCATCTCGGAGCTTCCAGCGAGGAGGATATACGAGGAAACTCTTCCTGAGGTGGTCTCTCGACTTACGTACCCGGAAATCCCTTACCATCGAGGGTCTCCCTACGGAGGTAAAGGATGGGATACGTCTGATCCAACCATCGGAGACGTGCATCAGTGGAACATCTGGGCCGGCAAGGAGTTACCATGGCAGGAGTACGATCGCATGGGCGGTCGATTTGTAAGGCGAGTGGGATGGCACGGATCTTGCTAGGGAGCCGACTGCTGACGGTCGGAGTAGTGAGTTTGGGGTTCCATCGATGCCAGATATGAGAACGATCAGGTACTGGACCGGCGAGGGTAAACTGCCGCCATTCGCCCAATCCAAGATCATGGCCCAGCACTGCAAAGCTGGCGCTTTCGAACGCCGCTTCGCGATCCTTATGAACGAGAACTTCCGCCTCACCAGCGATCTCGAGACGTGCGTCTCTCGAAGTTCAACGGTAGTGATCGTGTTGACCGAGAGGCACCTGGTTTAGCCACGTTTATAATACGCAGATCCTCCAAGCAGAAGCAATGGGTTTTGCGTATAGGTCTTGGCGACGCGAGTGGCGCGGACACGGGAAAGAATATGTGGGTCACTTCACTTCTATTTGAGCCGTTTGGGGCTCAACCAAATTTCTAGACTGCGGGGGCAATCGTCTGGCAACTCAACGACTCCTGGCCGGTGACATCTTGGGCCATAGCTGATTATTTCGTAAGGACGCCTGTGAGGATGAAGGACGGCAGTAAGCTTACTTGCATACAGCTTCGTCCCAAGGCAAGCTACTATGCAATCGCAAGAGAAATGCAGCCGATAACGGTGGGGATATTTCGAACGGTACGTACCCGTTAGCGATTTGCGTGGTGCGGTATTCAGAGGCCCCCCATGCAGGTAACAAAGAACAGGCCCGATGATCGGCCCCGTCAGGTATGCAGAGATTGCCTCGTTCGCAGAACCCTGTATTCATATTGAAACACTTATCAGTTTTACGAATTCGGGGCCTATCAATCTCTGGGAGCGAGGATCGACATCTGGGCGACGAACAGCACGCTGCAAGATGTGTCAACACGGTTCGAGCTTCGTTGTGTGGATCTCGAATCAGACTGGACACATGAACACCGGGAGGACGTCATCCTCTGCGCCAACAGGACAACAGAGATATTGTCAATACCTTGCCCGTGCCCCCCGCACCCGCTGACTACTGCGGATGGAGACCCGGTACCTACCAGTTCACACTCGGTGGTTGTGGGAGCACGTTTGATACGTACCGAGACTGGAGAAATCGTGGCCCGATATGCTGACTGGCCGCAGCCACTCAAGTTCATCGACTTCCCAGATCCCTGTCTCGGGCTGGATGTGGACGGTGATCGCGTACAGATCCGGGTGCGGAAACCTGTCAAAGCTCTGGTCTTGTCCGTTGATGGAGAAGAGGGGCCTGAGGTACGGTGGGGCGACAATGCGCTTGATGTTATGCCGCATGACCCACAGGAGGTACGGGTTCAGCATTTGAATGGTAGGAAGGTCAAGGCAGCATACATGGGACAAGAGAAAGCGGTAGTTTTGTGATAGCAGCTGGAACGAAAGTCAAGGAGGTGCTGAAACTCGACGCATATCCTCCTGTCTATGCAGGTATACAGTTTTGTAGCGCTGGAGTTGCGTCTGAAGTAACACCCGGAAATAAGCCGCGAATTAGATATGGCGTGCCCGCGAGTATGTTTGCTTTTAGACCTCTGCGAAGCCACGGCCCTGCGAACGCTAGACATCGCCACATCTAGAAAGCAAACGTCGTCCAAGTATAATGGAGATGCACTTATGATTAATCTCCCCAAGGAATGAGGCACCATTGAAGTGAACGAATGCTTCTAGATGCCAATTTGACTGGGTAAGAGCTTTCGGACAGCCGTTATTGACCCAGTATATTCTGGCCGCGCATCACTTTGGCTCTGATATCCTCGTATGCGACAAGAAGAGCAAAGCTGAGAGCTGACCGACTTAGACAAAATTTCGGAGGTAAGAGCAAGGTAAGAGCGGAAGCAGGTAACCCGGACACTCCGATGCGGCTGAGGGACCCCGGACTGTTTCCCCTTGTACAGTAACTTGGAGGACGCGCCTCGTCCTCGTCCTCTTCCCTAGAATCCTTACCGGCTACAGCTGTTACTCTGCGCACAGAATTATCGACAATGGCTGATCCTTCGAAGGCAGAGACGGAACAGGTATTCAAGGTGCTCAAGTCGCAGAAGGCGAACAAGGTAAGCCTCTAGTTGGCTGTACGGTTCCAATTACCGAAATTTCGTAGATGTGTTTTGATTGCCAAGCTCGAAATCCGACATGGTCGAGTGTTACGTTTGGCGTATATATCTGTTTAGACTGCTCGAGTGTGCACCGTAATATGGGTGTTCACATCAGTTTTGTGCGGTGAGTGAATCGTGTCGCGGCATACAGAACCGTCGCTGAGCTCAAGCTTCGACCACGATCGTCAGGTCCACTAATTTAGACAGCTGGCAACTAAACCAGCTGCGTACTATGAAAGTTGGAGGCAATGCGTCTGCGACAGAATTCTTTACTCGGCACGGAGGATCTGCGCTCCTCAGCGACTCGGACACGAAGCGGAAGTACACGAGCAGAGTTGCGGAGCTGTATAAAGAAGAACTCGCGAGACGCGTCAAGGAGGATGCTACGAGGTGAGTCCGCCAGTTCCTAATGCACCTAAGGTCGGAATTCTGACGGCCTAGACAGATTCCCTGATCGGATATTCGTCGAGGGGATGGCTGATGTCGTTGTTCCTGCTGCCAGCAAAGCCGAGGCGGGTGATGACGACGATTTCTTCTCATCCTGGGATAAGCCCAAAGCTGCGACGCCTCAACCGACTCCGACTGCGTCCAAACCCCCGACGATTGGCCGGACGACAACGCCAGCATCCCGGACGGTCACATCGTCTTCTCTGCGATCCAACTCAACCTCGAGCACCGCCAACCGGCCTGCGAAGCTCGGAGCCTCCCGCCTGAATTCCGCAGGATCGGCCGTATCGCTGTCCACTCCCGCCGCGTCTGCGCCAAAAAAGTCGAAACTCGGCGGGCTCGGCGCGAAGAAGGCAGCGGCACCGCTCGACTTTGAGGAAGCGGAGAAGAAGGCCGCGGAGGAGGCTGAGCGGATAAAGCAGCTGGGGTATGACCGGCAGAAGGAGAAGGAGGAAGAGGAGCGGAGGAAGAGGGAGGCGGACTTGCTCGAGGCGGCGGCGGCGAAGATGAAGGCCATGGAGTTGAATACCAAGGCGGCGACTGGCGGGACGGGTGGAGGACTCGTCAGTCCCAAAGGCAACGGCATTGGCAATGAACGGCTCGGGATGGGCATGAAGCGGTTAGGATTCGGCGGGATACCGGTCGCAGCGGCTGTCGCGGCATCATCGTCTAGGAGCAGGTAAGCCCATCTTAGCTGCAGCTCCATTTGTTGATTAAACATGATCGCCAGTTCGGTGCTGGACGACGCGCCCACAACGGCTCGGGATAAATTCGGAAATCAGAAAGCCATCTCGTCCGACATGTTCTTCGGCCGGGGCTCGTACGACCCAACGGCGGTCAGTGAGGCACAGCAGCGGCTGCAGGCGTTCCAGGGTGCGACGTCCATCTCGTCCAACCAATACTTCGGGCGGGACGAGGAGGACGAGATGGCCGCGAGTATGAGTCAAGATGGCGCGCTCTTGGGCGACGGCAGTCTTGCTGGCTTGGAAGTGGCAGCGCGTGATGCCATCGCCAAAGTCTTGGCCAACCCAGATGTGCAAAGTGCCGCCGAGAGTATCAGGTCGGGCGCTTTGAAAGTAAGTCTTGATTTTCTAGCGCTCTTTCCTCCATATTGACGCCGTCTGGTAGTTGTCCGACTACCTTGCCCAGATGTCGGAGCGGTGATTCTTGGCTGTGTTATTTCATTTGTGTTCTCAGTAGTAGGATAGGGTTTGTGTGGATTATATCGATTATAGTAGGCTGTCTGTCTCGTCAGGAGGGCTCGGGTGAAAGGCATATATACTTCGAACATAAGCTACTGCAAGGTTCTATCCACTCGCAATTAGAGCGCGGTCAGTGGTGGAAGGCATTTGCCGGGCCCCACGTGCATATGCACCACTCCGAACGCTTGCTTCGCGCCATCGCTGACTGTCGTTGCATACCCTGGCGTAAGATGATCAGGTTCATCCTGGTACAGGTTAGAACGACATTCACATATGCCAGGATCTATGTTCGCTCATATAGCCTGCAGAATCGGCAGGGCAAGACCCGTCTGTCGAAATGGTACGTACCGTACGACGACGACGAGAAGGTACGAGACATAGTACTACGCTTCAGGATCCGCGTCTTACTCAACTCAGAGCTTGACTTAAGGTTAGACTACGTGGTGAAGTGCACAGACTTGTGGCCCCGCGGGACCAGAAGTATCAGTCGAATTTCGTTGAGGTACGCTACATATGGAATTAATGATTATTGTAGTTAACTCGTTTGTGAAGTTCCGAAATTACAAGATAGTATACAGGCGATACGCGGGCCTATTCTTCTGCGTCTGCGTCGACGCGAATGATAATGAGCTCGCATACCTGGAAGCGATCCACCTTTTCGTCGAAGTCCTGGGTAAGTGATGCCAGTCGGTCCTGCCGCTCTGTTCTCACCGTTTGCATACCGCAAGATTCTTTCTTTGACAATGTGTGTGAGCTTGACCTGGTCTTCAACTTCTACAAGGTACGGAGCCGTTCGTTGTACAGCTGGAGGATCCATTGTGATGTCGTTCCTGATTAATAGGTCTACGCAATCCTGGATGAAATCTTCCTAGCGGGAGAGATCGAGGAGACCAGCAAAGAAGTGGTGCTATCAAGGTTAGATGTGTTGGATAAGCTCGAATAGGGTCGTTAGCATGTCCCGGACTGACGTCGCCGTCCTCTCACGAAGTTACGTGTATGATAATATCCATGAAACCAGCTATCTAATAGAGCTTATATCGCTTGGCAATCAGCGATTTCCTGCACTTCTTGACATACGGAACGAGATATTAGCTTCGGACTCAATGACCCTGGCTCGGCATTACAGCGTGTGTCTGCTCTCCCTGGACCCCATGCTGCTGTCACTCTCACATAAGAGCGAGATGTCAATATGTGACGGCTATCATCGCCGTCTCATGAATATGACCACAGACATTACCTCGGTAACATTGGCATGCGCTGAGAGACTAAACCGCTGTGGTACTCTGTGGACTCCGGCATACAAAACTACAAGGCAGCAATCACCCACAAATGTGTGCGGGCTGTCCTTAGTTCCCCGAGTGATTCGCACCGGATCGCCACCGGCCCCAATGACCGCTCTACGTCCTGAAATACTTGCCAACATGTCACGGAAGTGAAACAAGCTCTACATCAATATATGGGATTGTGATGGGATACCCAATAGTAGAGAGTGGGAAGGACGAATATCCATGGCGCCTATTACCAAGGACCTCTTTGACAGGGGTCTTATCAGCGGGTACGACTACTTTCAATAGGCTTCTGGTATGTCCGCTGACCTTCACATAATAAGGTTGGACGTCCGACCATCAGCTGAATTGTTTGTAGGGACTCCAGCGGGTAGGTGCGGAATGAGACTCTCGGAACAATCCAGCCCTCCTCCTCTCCTCTTCTGTCATCATGGACACCTCAAGACGGAAGAGCATTGTGGATTCCACCCGCCATTCAACGTCTTGTATGCTCCGCTAGCCGATGTGCTGCTCCGGGTCTTTGGGTTCCCATGTTCCACCAACCATCACCAAGCGTTGGTGCCGTACAACGCGCTATCGATTGCACTATCTGCCGGAGATGAATACCGGAGACGCGTCCGCGGAATTATGGCATCTGAGAAACGTTTTATCGAGCTAGCGCGATGTGAATCTTGGTGACGCCAGACTCCTTCAGTGTGTGAATGCGATGAAGTCTATATTCGCGAGGGACTGTGTTATTGGGCGACAACGGAAAGGGGTCACCCCACCCTACTTCTATTTTGCTTCTTACGATCGATGCACATGAGGACTTACAGTATCACAAAGATGCTGGCAGACAACTGTTCGCCTCTTCGACCCAAGCAGATACGTCCTCTACCTTGGCCATCCAGACGGATCCTCTTCAGAAGCGCGGAGCGGCGGCCACTAGCACAGGCATGGAGGATTTGGATCCGCTTCTTCTTAACATTGACTTACTGGCGTAGGACGCAAGCCGAGGGACGAATCTGTCCGAGCTCGATACATTCCGAGACTGTGCTGGCCGTTCTGCGAATAGATTCTAGGTAAGCTTGGCGCCCATTTATACTCATACCACGCTGCCCGAATTCTGATCGTCGAGCCTGCGCTGCGCAACGGTCGGAAACATTTCCGTTATTGTCTATTACCAGTGACATTTGCGAGGAATGTGTCCTGACCTTATCAAGTTTTGTAGTCCCTCACAGACTTTAGGGACAGCTAAGCACAATTTAGTGTGCCATGACGGCGTACTGCACCCTCACGAGGAATGGTGCCCTAGAGATTATACATGGCCGGCAGTGGCTGCCAGAGACACATGTTATCACGCGGTTCAGAGACAGACATTTGCAGCGTGCGATTTCACCTCCAGTCACAGCAGTTGGTCCACCAGCTCTTTGTGCTGGGAAAGGACTCAGAGACCTGCTGCAGTATACTCGATCTGTGGCATATTACTCGAATATTTGTGGCTCCCAGCCAATGCCAGATCCGGACAAGTGAGATAGATCTGGTGACGTGACGATACCTTCTCAGGCTTCGCAGAGTTTGCGTTGACTTCATTCGGATCATGTATCGCGACAAAGTACAACAACTCCTACTCCTACCTTGGTGAGATGTGCAACGACGATCTTCTTCGACCCGTCTCATGTCAATGATGCGTATCAGATGATTTCACCCAGTATACCTGTGCTTCCAAGAGCGGGCGGTGGAAGCGAGGAAAATATCAATCCAATCGCCGCGCACCTGCCAGATCCACAGGGTAAGTTCAGTTTAACTAGTAGAGCTGTCTGCTTTTTCTTCTCCATATATTTTGCGATGGCCGTGCATGTCCAATAAAAGTGCAAGATGACAGACGTAGCCCGCTGTTTCCTTATAATGACATGGGCCGATGGATTGATGCGGAGCAACGATATATCGATGGCCTCGCCGTCAGCTGGCACACTCCTCAAAGGCTGACCAGTGTGCTGAATGATAGCGAGGCCAGTCGAGGACATTGGGTTGGCATATTACCAGCAGTCTTTGAATTCCCTTGCTTTCGCCGCCGTGGCCGATGACTGAGGTTTGCTGACTACGATGCAGTTGAAATCCGATCTATAGAGCCTGCTGATACCATATTCCTCCGCCATTCAGTCCTTTGGCCTGATCAAGCCGTGTCCTACGTATGCTTACCCGAAGACGAAAAAGGCAAACACTATGGCGCATTCGTACAGGAGACTAACTCTCCGATATGTGTTGTATCACTCTTTGCAGAGCCGTTGCCATGTGCAGTACCTGAATTCGATAGCAACAGTACTATAGCTGTTCGCTTTCGGAAGTTCGCATGCGCTCCTTCGTACCAGGGGCGAGGCATCGGCACAGCCCTCTTGAAGCATGCCTTCATAAGCGCACGCACTCACCTTTCGGCAAGTGTAGTCTGGTGCGATGCTCGGTTGAGCGCCTCACGCTGGTACGAAAAGCGAGGGATGAGACCTTTCGGGGAATCATTTTGGAAAGGTGATATAGAATACACCAGGATGTGGATTGCAGTATGGTAAGACCTCGCAGTCGCTTCATTCTTCCCGAAACCTAAAGCTTCTGTTGCAGACTCTGTCCGATCGTAAGGAGCATAGAAGACCGCAGAACAATAAACCTGTTCTCATTCGTATATCACTGACGCTGCTCTCCCTGCTCTTGGAAGCACCCGGCCTGTCTTCTCTCCGTCTCTATCAAGGGGCACGCGAGTTTGACCCATATGACAGCACGCACCCTGGGATATGGAGCCTATCACGCCAGGCACATTGCGACGTTGTTGTTTCTGGTCATTCCTGCCCGGCCCCATGGCCACCCGCATTGGTTCGGGAAGACGACCCGACTGTTTCCTCATGCCTCCGTTAGTGTGTTGACTTGTGGACTGCTGCAGCCGAATTTCCTCGCCGTTTTTACGGACTGCGCAACGAGTGCAGCCTGCTGCATCTTGGGTTCGACCGGCACAAATGATATTCCGAGTATCTAATGTTACGTGGAACAAGCACGCAGGAACGACAAGACTACACTGAAGTCCTCTTGGTGCATTGATTCCTCGTGTCCAGGCAGCCCGCTGCGTTCCTTGTTACGAATCTTGCGACTTTCGTCCTCCGTCTATGTCATCTTTACAGGGTTCTCCAATTATCTTGTCAGCGGCTTTCATTATCCGTACACGTGCATCAGATCGTCCTGGCTGTAGAGCGTCAAGAGGTGATATGTTTTCTAGAGTAGCCTCTACACCCGAGGCGCTCCATTAGTGCGGCCAGAGGGCAGAAAGCAGAACGGTCTCCTCCGGAAGCTCCAGAATCAACCCAAGCAACATCTCCCGAAGATTCGCGTTCGTGCCGGCCTTCCTGCGGGGATTTTAGGGAAGCAGCTGTCCGGAAGAGGCTAAGACCACCTGAGTTTGATTAGAGTTCCGCTCTCTGGAAGCTTTTGCCTTTACACGTGTATGACAGGCCGATACACAATTATCGCGATCCGAACTTGGTACGTTTCGGGTCTCACTGTGCGTGTGATGCAATATAGGCGCATGTGTACGCACCTTGGCTGGGCACGTCGAAGGAATTTTAGTCAAGGCATCTCGATGCAGGGGGATGCGATCACGGTAAGAATCCCGGATTTTATCATGAGGCGGAAGATCATGTACTGGATTTTCTTCCTCTTTTTTTCCTATCAGGCTGGGGCGTCCGCTTAGTTACACCTGGGTGCGCTAGAAAGGACTGACGCTACGTCCGGGTAGCCGTCCGTTATCCATCGATAAAGGTAGGATGTCAGGGTCAACCTGCTATTCTATGAGTAGGATCTCGATGGGGCGCGGCAATTGCGTAAAGCGTAGCTTTCCCCTAATTATTCTCTGCTAGGCGCGCCACGGATCATGCAAGTGTTTTGTCACTCGCTTGGAACGGCCGGATACATGGTTCTACTCCGACCCAAACCCCGCGCAAGGTATAAAGAGCGTTGTAGGTGACGAAACGTCTTCATCCGCATCCCCCTGCTACAGGCCCCCTCCCCTATCTCCTATTCCTAGCACTTTCGGCTTGGTTCTCGGGCCATATCCCAGTCAACAGTTACCTGGGTAAGGTTTGTCATGCCTGGGACCTTGTCAACCTCAAGTTGCGCCTTCACGTCAATGGCAGAAGCTATTATACATCCAGCAAAGGGGCAAGCATATGTTCTCCCTTGGCGAACAGGTGCCGGCCGTTGCATCGTTAGCCTTGGTCCCGAGTCTCTGAAACAGATCAGTAGTCTTTTTCTGTTCATTCTTTTGCGCATTCATTACCCTCTCTCTCTCCCGAGCCCCTGTCGCTCTACATGCCGTGTTCTCTCCCCTGTTAGATGGCTATGAACCTGAGGGAAACGTACAGCCAGGCTCGTCAGTCTTCGGCGCACGGTATTCAGGCTCATAGCCAAAATAGTAGGGGAGACTCACTGGCGGTGTCGACTCGATGGTGGGGATGCGTTCGTTTGATGGACCCCCTTCCTGTAGTCTGCGCGATTATTCTTCTTTTACTAATGCGTCCCCGACAGGCACGGCAATTGAGAGAAACAGTGGGCCACTGCTGCAAAGATAGTCATCGTGTACTGTACATGCGCTAATACAGGCCATTAGATGTTCTATATTACAGCAGCTTAGACCACAAGAGCATCACCGAATGTTGTTGATCACGCTGATTTGGCTGAATAAGTTGAGCTTGCAATATACAACACACCGTGCCTCATGGCACAGCTACCCCGAGTTTACTCCTCAGCTCTCGCTCTATGTCCCGAAGAGCAAAACTTCCGCGGACGGAGAAATTAAGGATCACCTTAAAGAAGGCCCTCGAATAGACGATTAAGCTAGCCGCGTCGGGATGAAAACTTTCGCGGACGGGGAAACTGAGGACACGGATGCGTGAGGTAGAGTCTCATCTCCGGAGAAGCCAACGAACGTTATAGCGTTCTCACAGGGCTGGCAGACGAATAAGAAACTAGCAACATCAGCAGCGTTCCCCTTTATTCGGGTTTATTGAGTTCGTCCGTCACCTGAAGGGTGTCAATGAGTGATACGAGTGACAGATCATGCTACAGAGTAAGAGTAACTCGAGGATACAAAGAGATTATCTTCTTTCGCCACAACCCCTTCGAAAGGCTTTCGCTATGGCTTCAGTAATTCTTCGACCACACGATCTTCCGTGATCTTGGTGACGTTAGCCCCTCGGTAGTTCAGTCGACGCAGCACGTCGATCTGAATTGGCCGTCAGATCAAAGCCTCACCACATTGCAGACGCCACTTACCACTTTACCCCTCTCAAAGCCAAGCGCCTCGAACTGATCAACATGTGCCTTCTCTAATCCCGCCATCGCCACCTCGTCTCTCGAACCGCCGCCACTGCCACCATCCTTTGCCTTCGGATCCGGTCCACCTGCGTATATATGTGTCCAGTACCTCGCCGTCTCCTCGAAGCTACTCCGGCTAGTCATATAGTGCTTCGCAACCTCCGCATCTTGTGGGTCATCAGGCTCCGGAGAGCACAGCAGCGATTGCAAGGATATCAGTGTGGACTTCAGTGTCAGAACCGGCGACCATTGGTCCTTCAAGATATCAAGACAGATGGCACCTGATGCAGAGGATACATTCGGATGGTAGACCTTGGTGATGAATTTCATCTTTAGCGGTTGGAAGGGATACGAATCGGGTATCCGGATGTCCTGTGATAACGAATTGATGCCACAGCTTCACGTACAGTAAGGGCATGACGATACGCACCACTTCAAAGCGACCACCTTCGTATGGTGTCCCCTCTGGACCAGGAAATGACCCCTTCAGATGAAAGGGAGATTCGTCTACAAGGTCTAGTTGAATCTTGGAGGACTTGTCATTCTTGCAATCTACGGCGAACGATTAGTCACGCTATCATGTTGGGATGTTCGACCCACCAGCTATCTCCTTGTTTACGCGCCTAAGTCTCGCATCCATAACGTCTTGAAAGGCTTATACGAGGGTAATGGGCCAGGGACGCAAACAAGAACTATGTGGCTTGGTGGCCATGGCGGGTCCTCGCCACCCTTCTCAGAACCTAATCTACTTACATAAGCCGGCAGAAGCCGAGTTACCATTACCATTCCATATTACCCACATCCTGAATCCTGATGCCCCTTTATATTCTTTTCTTCTTCACTCCTCCTGGGCCTCCATGTTCGTACTGCTCTGGGGATACTGCACCGCGTGTGTCTATGGAACCTGCTGGAACAGAGATAGGCAGCTCAAGCTCGGAAGCGGTTTCTCGTCTGACCTGCTGTCTCTCGCCTTTTCCTCGCGCATCGATACCTCGTCATGCACCTATTTCTGAAATCCCAGAATATGCTTTGGGTCCCGTCTTGGTTATGATGCGGGATTTATATGACGATATCGCCCCTTGCGCGAGTCTCAGCGGGATTGTGGCCATAATCCCCGGAAGCTCGTATTGCAGCTTTACTGAGAAACATGCATGGGTTCGTTCGCACGATAAGCTATGTCTACTTGTGGTTCTTCGCTCGCTGAACATCGGCGCGGCACTTGTGCAACGGAAAGTAGTAAGGCCGTTCTGACTATCATTATTCACAACAACGAGCTTGCCCTCTCCGCGGTAGCTAGTTCAGCTCGCTTAACGACATCAAAGTCAGCGAGGTTGCCGTTCCTGCCTAAGTACTTTCCTTTACACCAGACTATCACGATGATTCACCTCCCAGAGAAGGCAACGCCAAAAAGAAACGTACGCTGCGGATTGTCTCGCTTCTTCCCCATCAACAATCAGATCTTCGGACCTTTTCAGTACGTGAATATTCTTAGAATGGATTTGTCAAGCATGTGCTGCTCGAAGTACTGTCGACGTACCATCTCTTTCAGTCGAAATATTCTCAAGCATGACAAACTTTTCCCATTTATGCGTCGCGCTCCAGAACAAAGAGGACATCTTGTACTGGCCATCTGGCGGACGCCGGATTCGAAGCATGTATTTTTTGTCTACTTGTAATTCATGAAAGCCTCCGTGAGTTTCTCGGCGCGAGTTTGGATCCACTGCAGTCATGTTGCCACGTTATGGCCTCGATCCAATGGCTGGAGCCGGACAGAGGTGAGCCGCATGTTCGTCGGGGCCATAGGATGTGCTTGATCTCCAGTCTATTTAGATCACTTTCTGGCGTCTGCTACAGGACGAGATTAGATGGTATATACTGAATATCCAGGCTCCAAAATGCTGCTCATCAAGCCAGGCGGAAGAAATGCCATTATTTATCCTAGACTGCTGGGTGGTCGGTATCAGGGATCCGTCCGTTCCTCTCGCACCAGCATCATTTCATGGATAGTCAGCTGCAGGTGGTACTTCACTACGGTCGACTCGATGGGAAAACTGCATGGTCCGTCCGTCATCGTTGCAGATACTAGATCTAGACCTACTCTCGGGCGGAAAATCCTTCCGCTTTCTTTCATCGGCTTGGGGAGGTTTCAAGCCAGTCTGACACGCGGTCTTCACGTGGAATAGTCGTGAGACAAGGTTTTCCGGAGAGTGCTTCGCATTATCAGTTCCGGACCATTGACTCCGATGGCAGGTCCTTGGATCCATTCTGGGACGGTCCTCTATTAATGCCCGCGGTCGCGATGCATAGGATAACGGTCTACTGGTTCCTGACGTAAACGGCGGGTATCCGGGTTGCTCCAGGATGTACACCTCGCCGCCAGACTTCCGGGTCTGCTATTTGGCGTAATTGAAAATCGATCCGCAACAATGAAAGAGGTCGACAGCAAGATCCGTGTTTCTACTTCATCCGATCTGTGGTAGTCGTGCAGGGATAGTTGCTGTGGCCTGGAACTTTATCTGTTAAACACCTTCATCATACCTGGCGTAGCTACCGTCACCTCCGTCCGATTGCTGCGACGTGCACTAAAGTGGCTGCGAAGGTGTGTAACTGTTATAGCTGACTGGTGAGCGGTGGCTCATCTACGATTCGAGGTCCATCAGACGGCTTGCTGACCGGCATCCAGTTTGGTTTCATACGGAACGATCCCAATGCCGATACCTCTGGAGGCGGGTCGCTTGATAGTAGGATATGTCGGGAATCGGGCCGACATTTGCACATTATCTCGAGTATCAAAAGGCTTCCAGGTCCCTGCAGAGCGCGCTCTCTACAACACGCTTGACTTGCGCGACCCCTCCACAACCATCACCATCTGCCGTACCTTAGCCAGACAAGGCCGACTTTCCTCCCTGGTCGAGGCTCTAACTATAGTCGCGCGTGGTGGGAGCACGGACCACAGCGGCGAGTCGCTACCCCCAGATTACTGGCACTCTGTGGCCGCTGCACTACGGAGATCTCACCGTCTACGATTCTTGAATATTTATATTGAGAATGGTCTCCCAAAGTCACAAGCATGGATTCTTCAACAATGCACGTTCCAACTCTCCGCATTTCACTGTGACCTTGACTGGGATGCAGACCTGATACAGTTCTTCAACCGACAACAAGCGCTCAGAGACTTGTACATTTTGGATTACAATGACCACGTCCCCGAAGGACCCTCCGATACTCTGCTGCAGCCGAGCGGTCTGGCTCAGCTCAGCACACTAGAGTGCACGTTCACCGAGGCTGCGAATGTGCTCATCCCTGGCCGACCGGTCGTCCATCTGAAAACATGTCTTTCAAGCTCACAGGAAGACGCAAAACGGAGGGAGGTGTTACTATTAATATCAAAAATCCGGCTATCCTCTGTGCCTACTCGGTCTATTGACCTAGGTGACCCAGCATTAGATGAATTGTCCTCGTTTACGTTGTTGATGGGAATTTTGGACTCTCGTCTCTTCAACCTGCGATACCTTGGAACGTTGTTACTACCGGTCGGAGGTAGACAGGTTCGTCGAGCTCACACCTTCCATCGTTCGCTGACCTGTAATCTGCCAACGGATATCTAGCGTCTGAGACTTTACGGTCTGCTCATGCGTATGCGTCAACTGGACTGCCTCGAACTCGAAGTGTCACATTGGGATCCAGAGCCGACTTCGGACGCCGCCCTGCGTTCCCTCTTTGGAGAAGTGCATCTATACTGTGAAACTGTCACTCGTGTGGTCTTTGTGTATGAGTTCGAGCGGTTCCTCGTTACCATCGTCAATGGCACCCGCACGGTTGACGAGGATACCAATGTGGAACTACTTTGGCGAGAAGTCTGAAGTGTTCGGCGACTACTTAACATACGTGGCTTGGTCACTAGAAGGACAATGATGAAAGAGGCCAGTCAACTGAAGGAAGGTCGGGTTCCCCTATCGCATCCTGAGTCTCTCTTACTTACGTAGAGCACGACCTTCCACGTCACAGACGCATCATTGGAGCAAATTTCTGACCTCCCAATCCACGATCAACTCAAGCTACCATGGACAATCAGGGCACGCCAGTCACTACGGCACTCATACTGGCTCAGGTACCGCTGCTTACGAAAGGGACGTGGAAAGCAGGGAGCATGTTCGACGATCATCGTGATATCCAAGTTGGGCGGCGATTGTTAGCGTCGTTTCACATCCGATATTGATCTTCTGTGGACGAACTGCTCTCACCTACATATCCCGGGCGATAAGCCCTCCGGCACGCTAACTTGGGAACTAGAGAGACTGAGATACTCCCCCGGTCTAGAGTTAGAGAGTGAGTGAGGTACGTAGCCGCCTTTGCGTGCTTTTCCTCCGGTGAAAAATCGGCGAATCTCTGCGTGCCGTGGCTGACCGCTGGATACGGAAATGCCATTGCTATTATGGACACGTTTCAAGTCTTGTCTGTGACACTGACGGTGTATGTTCAGGCATCCTCACAACGCAAATGGAAATGCCTCTTGTTGGGTAACCAAATTGGAACTATTGCATTCTTGACTCACTTCCTAATATATATTGGCTATATGCAAGGTAGCGGCCCGATCTAGATTATAGTAAAAACCTCCAAGACTACACATAGCATCATCCGACGCACTCCGCAACCCGCACGCATTTCCATGGCACAATTTTACCTGAGCAATCCTTGCCTTAACGTTGCCCGACGGCGTGAGTCGTCGCTCTATATTGACCGTGGACCCGTGACGTCGACGGCAGCACTTATCGGCGCATGATGCTGTTCCTGCTTCTATTGCATGACCCATGATTAGATCACTCTGACCTCCTGCGAGCCTAATGGCCTGGATAATGTTATACCCATTTGTGCGGCAGTATATTTACTGACGCTCAACTAGACCTCGAAGGTGTGTTGCCCAGAAAAATCCTCACGACGCGGCAGGAGATACACACACTGGTTTGCCACGCATTCGGCTGAGGTCATTTCCCCCTAACTGAACGTCGAAGATAGTAAACCACGACGTCCAAAGGATAACTCCACAGAAAGCAACGTTACCTGCTAATCCGTCCAGCCGAGAGAATCCAACTCTTCCTAGGTATAAGCGCAACCGGCATTCTGTCCGCCATCTACGCTCTCCGCAAGACCCCCACTATGCCAGGCTTCACGACAGCGTCGGTGTTCCTACAAACCCTCTCTCGTGGAGGAGTAAAGTATGCGTTCGTAAACTGGGGCTCTGACCACCCTGCGTTCCTCGAGGACCTAGAACGGCAGCGGCTGGACACTAAGGATCCGAACGGAGATACCGAGCCGAGCATTGTGATATGCCCGAATGAGATGGTCGGCCTGAGTGCTGCGCAGGGGTATACGAGCGTTACGGACAAGCCGGCGGCTGTCATTGTACATGTCGACGTAGGGACGCAGGTGAGCTCCGCCCTAGGTTCATTCATCGTCGGCAGCCTCCCAAAAACGCAAAGGCCTTAGCCGGAGCAGTACATAACGTTGACAGGGGACGAGCACCCGTGCTGATATTCGCAGGTGCATCTGCGCACAGCGTCAACGGAGAATTGACTGGTAGTAGGAATGAGTTCGTTATGTGGTTGCAAGGTGAGGGCGCATTGCGAAGCTTGCGCGGAAGTGACGATAAGTATTCCGGCACAGATGTCCCGGACCAAGCTGCTATAGTCCGCCAGTATATGAGATACACCGGTCAAATCAACAGCTCAAAGAACGTAGACAAGATGGTCATGAGAGCCTTGCAAGTGTGAGAGGGATAACCGTCAGCTTGATGTATCTCTGTCCTGACGGCACATACAGTGCGCAGAGTGAACCGCGGGGCCCTGTATATCTATGGGCCCGACGGGAAGTGACGGAGGAAGTCGTCGACGAGAGTGTGATGAACCGTCCATCGGAAGTACCAAAGTGGCCCATTGTGGCACCTTGCGCTCTTTCGCCTGACGGTGCGTTCAGTCCTGCGGTGTCCCTCAAGATTGCGATATATTGACTGCGGTGATAGTTGCCACCACAATCGCCACTGCGCTCCTCACAGCAAAATTCCCCTTGATCATCACCTCTCACTTGACACGGAACAACCCAACCGCGATGGACCCGCTTCTCGAGCTATCTGATTTGCTGGCTATCCCGCTCTTCGCGAACTGCCCTTCCACGATCAACTTCCCGTACTCTCATCCGCATTTTGCCGGCGTGTCGTACGGGACGGGTGTCTTTGAGCTGCTGCACAGGGCAGACGTTGTCCTGATCATGGACTCCGACATACCGTTTATCGAGCTGCAGGGAAATAAACCACCTGATGCAGCTAGAGTGTTCGTGATTGACCGCGGGGACGTGCTAAGGACGACTACAGGGTACTGGCACGTCGACGCAGAGATCCTGGCCAGGGCGGACGGTAGGGTTGCACTCCAGCAACTCGTGTCGGATTTGAAGAGACTGGATTCAGAGCGTACCCAGTCGGGTGAGCTCGGCATCCTTGGAGGAGACGTGGTGAAGGTCCGGAGGCAGGACGTCAAGGACTGGCATGACGCCCTCATCCAGCGTCTCGATGAAGCAGAATTGACGCTTCCCACCCGTTCGCCCGAGGCTTTCTCCTCACCGAATGTGCTGGGCGCTCTGAGAAAGACGCTGATCGCGCAGGATCTCCATCGTGACACCCTCGTCTTAAACGAGGGTATCTCCAACTACGTGGAAGTCTTTAATCACTTGAGGCCCGACGCACCAGTGTCCTACCCAGATGGCGGCATGGCGATGCTCGCCTCTGGCGCAGGGTCGCTGGGGTGGGCTTTGGGCAACGCCATCGGCGCTTGTCTGGGGGAGTGCGAGGTAAGGAAGCAAGGCGGACGGGGGTACAAATGCGTGGTAGCTGTTATGGGCGACGGGTCTTACCTCTTTGGTGTTCCTGGGTCAGCGTTCTGGATTGCGAGGAGGTACGAGACGGTAAGCTGCCTTACTAATGCCTGGTGGGCGGAATGCCGGAGGCTAACTGGTAATGTGCTTGACTGACAGCCCTTCTTGACCATTATCTTAAACAACGGCGGATGGAAGGTAGGTGTCCTTTCTCGCTGCCTTAAGTTCGGCTTCTGACTTCTTCCGAAGTCTCCGAAACTCTCGTTACGGGGCGTCTATCCAAACGGCCTGGGTTCCGGTGCCCACCCAGACAGGCTGACCGTCGGCTTCGGGCCCAGCTTGCCCGACTATTCCCAGATCGCGGTTGCTGCGAGCAGTGGGTGGGTTTATGGGCGCAAGATAGAGAGACGTGACGAGATAGAGGAGGCCATTAGGGAGGCTGTTAGGGTGGTTGTGGAGGAAAAGAGATGCGCTGTACTTGACTGTGTGTTGGAAGGTATCGAGTGAACGAAGAGGTCGGTGCCCTGTTATCCATGTTGAAGCCAGGGACCCCAGAGATCCCCTTGCGGCTCGCGGCGTATCTCCTGAGCATACTGAGTATCCTTGTAGACGGGGAGTATGTAAGATTCGCGGCTGACGGGTATGAATTTGCGCATGGCGAGTGCGGCAAGACTAATATGCCTTCCATGCGACGGCTCCTACCGTGTACCTCCTGTTATCTTACAAGGTGTGGTCCTTGTAATAGTTTCATTAGCTATAAGGCCAGAAAGACACGCCCGGCATGCCGATATTCTCAGAGTCAGCTCTGCCTTTCAGAGGCATCTATAAGGTACTCATTTGTCAATTGTACCGTAGGGTCGCGGAAATATCGAGATTTAGTAGAGTCCCCTTGACGCACCTATGCTCAGGGTACTTGAAGGCATTTCACACATTCACGGCAGGTATCTGAGAAACTCAGTCCGCATTGTGGCGGGAGTCGACTGTGCTTCAGAACTAGCCATGTAGATCTGGCTTTCGAGTCCCATTTGCGAGCTGTTACATGATGCTATACGGGATAGTGGTGAGCTATGAGCAAGGGCAGATAGGGTACCTCGGATCTGGTTAGCCCGTTAGCACTTATATTTGAGGCTGTGGACGCGGCGCTGGATTGCAGTGGAAGGCAACGTAAAGAGATCTGAGACAACTCAAATCGGGAATTGCCGATGCGACTCTCTTGCTCAGGCTGTGGCGTCTGCAATTGTCGACTCGCGCTCACCAGCAACACCCCGCATTGCCACAAAATGTCTGTTATTACAACGTATCACTGGAGCCGCACAAAGCGCGGAATAAGAACAGATCTCAGTGTTTATCATGGCGCGCCTCTGTACTGTCGAAGGCGCTAAAATAGACACACATCAGATGCAGCGCCCATACCGCCCCCAGGACATTCTCAGCCTGAATAGCCCTGTCAATCAACGTCCTATTGTCCCACTTTGCATATCCATCTCTTTCGGTAGGTACGTGTGCCTGCGGCTCTATTCGATTCGGTCTCACTTTCCCCTTTGACCACCAGTCACTTGCCATTTCCAGTGATGCGTCGCGCAAGGGTCCTGCACGAACTAGTAGCTGACGCAGTGCATTCGTGCAGGGATCCTTGAGGACGATGTATCAAGCCACTGCTTCCTCCGATGACAAGGGAGCTTGGCAAACGCCGCCCTCCCACTTGCGCAGTCCCCCCGCGCCCGACCCGCCCGGGGCTGTCCCGCAGCGATTCTGTGTGGGAACCTTACATGCAAAGGGTGCCCGACTTCCATTTCGCCAGGGGCGGGGGCGCGAATAATGATTCGCAGCGTCAATTAAGTGCTTGCACTGTTGCAAATATGCGCACGGTTCTCCGAATCCGCGATGCCGTCCATTTCGGAGCGGACGCTGCGTCTGTATTTATTGCGGACGTCCTGGAAGCAGACGCGATGCTCCAGCACACGGTTCCCCTCCTCTGCAATTGCTGCGACTCTCTTCCCTCTGCGCTGCGCTGGCTCAAGTGCGTCTGGTTCCCCGTCTGTCGGTGAGAGTACGGCGCGATGTCTTCCGACCTTGAGAAAGGGAGTCTGAGCGAGAAGAGCTACGCAGCGGGAGCTACTCTCGGAAACCCTAATGCTTCTACAACACAAGAAGCGTCTGCCTTCGCGGCATCTATCGCGGATTCGGAGCCTACTGCTGTCGACCACAACCACCACCCAGACGACGCTTTCGTCGAGGGCGGATTAAGAGGCTACCTCACCGTCCTCGGCGCATTTCTTGCGCTCTTTTGCAGCTTTGGCCTGATCAGCTCGTTTGGGACGTTCCAGTCTTGGTATGCGGATCACCAGCTCTACCGCTCGCCTTCCGCCATTTCTTGGATTGGGTCGCTGCAGCTATGGGTATTCTTCTTCTCGGTAGGTCCACTATGCTGTTGTCTTCGTCTATTCTTTTCCTACAGCTCGTATAGGGTGGATTCATTGGTCGCATCTTTGATTGCCACGGCCCTCGACTCGTTATGGTCCTCGGCGCTCTTCTACACTCGTTTAGCCTCATGATGACTAGCCTCTCTACGGAATACTATCAGTTCATCCTATGCCAAGGTATCTTATTCGGGCTTAGCACCGGCATGTTGTGAGTGCTCCTCCGCTTTGGGATGGAGAGCGAGAGTGCTAAGCCACGCAGATTCTACCCCTCTCTTGCCTCGGTCTCCACTCATTTCAAAAGGTATCGAGCGACTGCCATTGGGATTGCAGTAGCTGGGTCCAGCGTAGGTATGTTCGAGTCCGACCAACGGATACCATGCATCCTGACGGACGTTGAACAGGCGGAATTGTGTACCCGATTATGCTAGACACTCTCTTCCCGCGACTAGGATTCGCATGGACAGTCCGGATCCTAGGATTCATGGGCCTCGGCTGCTCTTCCATAGCTGTCGCGCTCGTCTCCAGGCGACCCTCTCCAGGGAAGACCCCCGCCACCCGCTGGTGCGACTGTCACATCACGAAAGACGCTCCTTTCCTGCTTCTCGTCCTCGGGAGCTTCTTGGTCTGCTTCGGTGAGTCCTACGCGCCCATCCCCATCGGATCCGCCAGCAGCCACTGATCGGACTCCGCGCACCTGTTCAGGCATATTCATTCCCTATTTCTACATCGTGTCCTACTCCGCCGCGCACGCCGTGTCCGTGACGCGCGGCATCTCCCGCTCGTTCTACCTCCTCTCGATCATGAACGCGGGCGGCGTCCTGGGACGCATCGCCCCCGCGTACCTCTCCGACGCGGTCGGGCGCTTCAACCTGCTTGTCCCGTCTGCGCTGCTGTCGGGCGTGCTGTGCCTCGCGCTGTGGACGACGGCGGAGACGCGTGGCGCGCTCGTCGCATTCGCGTTCTTGTACGGGTTCTTCTCGGGTGCTTTTATATCGGGCATCAATCCCTGCGTCGCGCAGATTTCGGAGATGAGCCAGGTTGGGACGAGGATTGGGATGTTGTATACACTGGTCTCGTTACCGTAGGTTTCACTGTTCGTGGAAGAGGCGACCGAGAACTGACTGGTTTTTTTCCTGTAGATCGCTCTTCGGTGGTCCTGCTGCTGGTGCCTTGCTCGCAAGAGCGCATGGCTCGTACATACCTATGACCATCCTGTCCGGCGTCACTCTCGTCGTCGGCTCGCTCATTATCCTGTGCTCGAAGCTGAAGATCGACCGACGCGTGTGTGCCCAAGTATAACACAACATTTTAGCCCTTCCATTTAGCATATCACATCTGTACTATATGATATTATATGCTCACGTTACCCTGTATTTTTATTGTCTCGTATCTCTTATTAGTTAATTAACATACCCGCCCTATAGCTGTCTTGTGATTGCTTTGGCATCGTAGACTTAGTCAAAAATTGCCGTAGAGAAATGACGTACGGTATGTAGATGTTGCCAGTCTCATTATTCCCTTCCTGCTTCAGGTTTCACCGCGGATCAAGCGCGACTGCTCCGACCAGGAGATGCGCCGCTACAGCCCTTGGACCGATGAACCAGAACAGGCGTTAGGCTACATTGAATTCATGAAGCGTCGATGCAGTCTATATCGTAATCATGTCATCTATAGCAGAACTAAACCATCCGTGACGGATCCTTCTCCTTGACATCCTCCTGCAGCCCTGGATCCTCCGCCCCGCCCCTCTTCTCCGTCCTATCCTCCTGCCCACCCTCAACAACCTTCTCATCCTGTCGTTCATTACCATCGTCATTGACACGAACGCCGTTCTTCTCGGCCTCCTCTCTCCGCTTGCGTTCCATCACCACGCCCTTGCGCGGCTCCAAGCCGCCCTCGTACCCGAACCACGTGAAGCGGCCGCAGTGTGGGCCGCGGAGGAGCAGGATGAGGAGCTGCCAGCCCAGGAAGCCCATGGCGAGCCCCGATGCCGCGCGCCAGCCGTGCTCGACGAAGATTTTCGTGCCGACGGACGTGCCCATTACTTGGCCGATGAAGAGCTAGAAATGGAATATCAGGCGCTTCCGTACAGACCTGACAACTCGAGAGCAGCTAACCGATAAGAGGACGACAGCGTTTAGCCGCGCTCTTGCCTTCTCATCAATGCTGCATGCAGTCGGTCAGCAGCCCGATCTGGGATATGTACACAGTAGTACTTACGTATACACCACAGTGGTCAACGAGACCTGCTGCATCTGCCTGAACACGTCCAGGCCGAAGCACACAATAATGACGGCGGCGATGTTGACTCCACCGGCACCCGTCTGTATGGACTGGAACACCAATAGCGCGAGAGTTCCGACCAGGGTGGCGTACCACGGGACCAGTCTGTCGATGAGGCGGCCGATGAGTGGACCCATTGCCACGCCGAACATGCCTACCAGGCCAAACAGCCCGATATCTACCCTATGTCATTAGAGTAACGTGAGATAAGCTACCGCGATGTCTTATCGAGCGGCTTACGTCGAGTAATGATAGGGCGGCCCGCCCAGGAGGAACGTGAGCGTCACCCAGAAATTCGTAAAATTCGCGCTCGACGCAACGTTGATCAGGCACGTCTGTATCAGGATCGGCTCTGTGACCGCAAACTTAGCCATCGTCCACAGAATCCCAAAGTACGACATGTCCGGGTTCTTCGCGGGGTAGTCGGGGAGCACAAGGTAGAGCATGGCGAGGCACAGGAACTGCACGCCGACGGCGAAGTAGTACACGACGCGCCAGGACGCGAACTGCGCGATGATGCCCGCGAGCACGCGCGCGATGAGGATGCCGAAGAGCAGGCCCGAGAGCACGATGGAGATCGCGGAGGCTTTGCGCTCCGGCGGGGCGAGGTCGGCCGCAAGCGGCATGAGAATCTGCGGGGTGACGGTCACGACGCCGACCAGGAAGCAGAGGGCTTCGAAGACGGCGAGGGAGTTTGTGATGCAGAGGCCGATGGAGAGGGAGCCGGAGAGGATAACGAGGAGGAGGATGAGCGGGCGACGCCGGACGAGGTCGCCAAGGGGTGATATTAAGACAAGACCAGTAGCATAGCTGATAGGGTGTCGTATTAGAGGTAGGACGGGAGGGGGGGACTATGGGACACACCCTGCCTGGACTAGAGTTGGAATGCTATGTGTACGTCAGCATACTGAGGGTACTAATCCTCCGATTCGAGTCTGCGAGAATTCGTGCATAGATGCATCATTCGTTGGGGACAAGCACTTGGTTTCGAGATAAATATGCATTGCAACCTCATTCAAACTCTTTCAGTAGATCACCCATCGCGCGCTCGATCTTCGATGTGATACACAGGCGGTGACTCTTCCAGGATTGAACAGGGCCTTACCCACTCGCAAGTAAGCAATAGATGCATCGAGATTGGAGCGCTGCGCTGCCTTGCAGCATCATAGTGCACTCAAGACAGGCAGTCAATGTCTTCCAGAACTCGTGCTTCAGTCTCATGCATCTCTTGCTTATTGGCGAGTAGCTGGTACTGTATACGTTTCTTACAGCTGCGTCCACTCGCAAGACACGCTTGTCCGCAACGAAGATGCATCGTGCATCATGATATCCATTCAACAATGGAGTGTGGTGGGGGACTAATGGCAGACTCTGGCAGATGATAGGGAAGAAAGCACGTACTTTGATACTCGATCGTAAGATACATTGAAGGATTTTGAGAATTCGACTATACGAATGAGTTAGCAACCAGCCTGGCCATGCCGATAACATGACAATAGGAATGGCACGTGTCAAAGGTACTGTTGGGCATTGAATATGAAGCCTCCGAAGGGGCGATGCGTGGATAGTAAGGACCTGCACCAGCAAACGCATAGTTCCCCGGACGCGCAAACCTGTAAGAGTGTCGGGCAGAGATAGCCATAGTCCAACTTCAAATTGCCGCTGCCAAAGCCGAAAAAAACATGTGACTGCTTCAAGGCTTGGCAAGACAGTTGGAACAATCGTCAAAATCCAAGTCTGCCTGCCGGTTGATTTCACAACTCCCCGTGGTTGGTGGTGGACGTATACGCCTCCCAAACGCCCGTAGTCGAGCGACAGGGTATGGTATCCGAAGCCGCTATACATGCGGGTGGAGTGATGCTCTTCCGAGCCGCGACGTTACCCGGCCCCCAGGGCATGCCAATGAATAACCACTCACTTAGCAAAGGTTGACAGTAATAGAGATTTGAGACCACTATTGCGTACACATCCATCAGTCTCAATTCTCCATTCGCATACCAGTAACTGAAAGCTCACCGAAGGTGCTCGCGAAACCGAAGGTTGCATTGAGCACCAGACCAAACTTGGGCGGGCTCTCTGGGTCGTGTCTGAGTCGTTTCGGTATCGGTAGGAATCCAAGGTCCAATGCTATCTGCTTCTTCTTGAGTTCGCGCTTACCGCCGTCAGCTGGCGGTGGCGACGCCGACAGGGTCGCCGTAGACGCTTCCGCAACGTCAGTCATGGCTGCCAAAGGTGTCGACGAGCGGACCGATTGGTATCGCCCACTCTTAAGAGACCACCGGCTCCGACAACGGCAAGCTCGAGTCTGTTTGCCTTAGTCATGGTCATTTTTGGCTCTCGTCGGAATGCCGGAGGGCGACCCATACGTGCGTACGGCGCACTTTGTGGGTTTGGGATAGCGCCACCGCGGCGAGGTGAAGCGAAGCCGTTGCGCTCTGGAGCAGACTACTTATACTGTAGTACCTAAGTATAGACGCTACGTATTTCAGCTGGAATTATAGACTATGAAGACAACGGCCATGTGGGTGTCTAGCGCGTCGAATGCACTCAACAACCAGCTACTGCAGAAACAGACTGACAGATTGGACTGTCGCCAAACGTACGGTTGTGCATCGCCCAGGTCCTACTGAGAGCGGCGAGTACTGTCGCAAACTGGCAGTACGGCTCACAAGCAATGCTGAGCGTGCAGTAGGCACTTTACGAATCTATACGATGAAGGTGAGCATTCGTTCAGGTCAGTACATCCCTTATGCCGACTCTGGTTCGTCTTGTCTGTGACTCACGGGCCTGAATGCGCGAGCAGCGTCTCCGAGAATCAGATACCTAGGCCTGGTTATAAACATACGAATATTTCTCTGCTATCGGTGACTTGCAATGGGTATCGGGATTCATGAAGAGTCTGATACTATCATATATTGCAGTATCAGGTGACTCAATAATCTCGAGACTCTCATATGCCTCCAAACTATCATCGTCCTTTTGTTTCAACCTCCCTCCGGTTCTGGCCATATCCTCTGGGGCCTGACGAATTCAATACACAGCTGTATAAGTTACCCAGTCACTTCTACATCGGATACGCGATCCCAACGTGGCGCCGTCCTACATGCCTCTGATGCCTCACGACCTCTACCCTTCACAACCCTTGTCATTTCATCTGTTTCTCACCGTCCTCAAGGATTACACGTGCTGTCCTAGGCCTATAACTATCACGACAACCCCATACTAAGGCCACGAAGCGCCTCTCAGTGCCCTCCTCTGCTTGTGGACGGGATATGCGAAGGTGCTACAATGGCCGCGAGCATATGGGACAATCTACTATCTCACTACGACCTTCTTCTTGCCGTCCTCGACCACTGCGGTCCAGCCTCACTATATAACGTGGCGAAGACATGTCGAGCCTATCACGCAACCATTTGCTCCCAGTCTCAGCTGATATGGGACATAAACCGACACCTGCTGCGATACTTCTCGGATCCCGTGGCGTTCCGGAGCCTCCAGGCGCGGACTGCGACTCTGATATCGGGGTCCAGCGCCCTGCAGTTCCTCGACCGGACTTTTTACAGGGGCTCTGATCTCAATCTCTACGTCTACGAAGACCATGCTGTGGAAGTATGCGAGTGGATCATGCAAGATGACTATATCTATCTCCTCAGACCTTGCCAGGGCCCCAATATCCACGCTGTAATGAACGCGTGGCCCCAACCGGTACGTTGCATAGAGGTGCATCCCGAGGTGATGTGGCATGTACATAAATGGATTTAGCACCTCACCTGGTTCGGCGTCCGTGAATTTATTGACTTAAAGAGGAGAAGCGATGGGCAAAGGATCCAAGTCGTGATCGCCTGTACCTCCCCAATGGAGATCGTCCTTAGCTTCAACTCCAGTACGTCCCTTTACCATACAAGCTGTTTTGACTTATCAGCACCATTACAATCATTCAGCGTGCCTGCTCAACATCATCAGTGCAGACAAAGCGTACTCGTTGTATCCCACGGCCACCTTCAAACACCGGCGTTCTCTCACTTGCTCGCGCCTCTGGTTGGGCCTCCAACCCCGCCCCCTCAAGTGCCAGGAACGAGGCTGGGCCGTGCTGAATACGCTCCCAAAAGCCGAGCAGCAAGCCGTCCACTCGTCCTTCGGAGCCGGGCGGCGGTCGATAGACGACCGCCTAACCTGGGTACTACCGCTGGGCATGACGGATATCTCTCTCCGCAGAGCTGGCGTGCCGTCCATGAAACCTCTATTAGAGGACCCAGTGCGGATGACGGCATGGGTGGTCGAATACGATCGTTGGAACAGGGCGCATCTGACGTGCAAGGGCCTTAAATCGGCTGGATTGCGATACAGATGCGTCGCAGGTACCCCTCTGGACGCACAATTCTTCGTGGATTGCGGCAAGCGTTGTCGAGCTGCGATAGACCGTGCAGGCGTCGCGCTTGTTCCGTATTCCCCCGCTTAGTAGGCCGGGGTCTCGTCCAATATGATGGGTATACGCTGATGAGTCGATTTGTACTCTCCACAGCCTTGACATGTGCAGTCTGCACATTACATCTCAATACTACAAGCTCTACTGCAATGCCCTGGTAAGCCTTCTGAACACGTGCACGATACAGGGCCAAAAATTTAATCCGTTGGCCAGGTACTTCTGGAGGAGAACTCTCGCAATGTCGATGATATCGTTCAAACTCTCTCTGAGCAATTAGATGCAGTCGCGGGGGATATCGCTGGCTATTTCGGATCCTCCTATAGCTTCGGCAGGCTGCACGAGAAGTGCAGGCGGGAGGTACTCAAACTCGTTCAAAAGTAACCGAGATGCGTGGCCAGAGGCTGCATTGTGGTATATAATAGGATCCACGATCATTGCGGGGGGAGTGCTGTCTGTACTTTGGTATTCATTTGAGGAGCGCCTATGTGGAGTCATGCCCTGCGCACACTCCTATGGATTTACTTATTCCGCTTAAGTGCTAGTAGCCTACTTCCGCACTCCTCACATGATCCCCTCCAACACGCAATCGAGGACAGCGCACCGCTTCTCCTCTACAACCACTCTCACAGCTTCTCGGATCGCCTCCTCCAGTTCATCTCGTCGTTCTACTTTCCGCCCATATACCCATCCGCTACTAGCGGCGACGGCAATCTGGGAGTAGTCAGGTACGCTTGGCCCGAATCCGACGGTGAGCCGATCGCCGTGGACGCTCGACCCCAGTCCGTTGGGGTACACACCCAGCATCGCGACTTTGGGAGACTGCACCACAGGCGATCAGAATCTGTTCCAATACATTTCAGGCGACAGCACGAATTACTCACCTTCCATCCTCCATTGTTTAGGATGATAGTCAAGAAAGGCTATGGGCGAGAAGTCAAACAGGCTGCTAGAGATGGCACAGGCCGCTTACGGTTTCATATCTCCTAGCAATCCAATACGCCGACCCAGGGACACCGAATAGATAGCACCCGTCACCCATGACAGCCACCACACACTTGTATCCCCTCCCGCCCTGTTTCCTCACATCCCGTTCTCCGATGCAAGCACCGATAGCATTCCCCAGCGCCCACCCTAGTGCCCCGGCCCCGGGAGCGAGCATCGCCATCCCGCCGCCTGGATACGACACGGGTGCATCCGGCCGCAAGTGGTTGAAGACCTCGACGTAATTGGAGATACCTTCGTTGAAGACTAGAGTGTCTCGATGGAGGTCCTGCGCCATCAATGTCTTCCTGAGCGTGCCCAGAACGTTGGGAGCGGAGAACGCCTGGGAGGAAAGTGCCGGCAATGTTGACTCGGCGTCGTCTAACTTCTTGATGAGGGCATTATGCCAATCCTTGACGTCCTGGCCCCGCACTTTCACGACGTCGCCGCCCAAGATGCCCAGCTTGCCAGACTGCACCCGTTCCGCGTCCAGTCTCTTTACTTCAGAAACCAGTTGCGACAGTGCGAGCGCGCCGTCCGATCTGGCCATGATCTCCGCATCAACGTGCCAGTAGTTCATTGTCGTTCGCAGAACGTCCCCGCCATCAATCACGAACACCCGCGCCGTGTCCGGTGGCTTGTTGCCCTTCACCTCGATGAAGGGAATATCACAGTCGATAATCAAGACGACATCCGCCCTTTTCAATAGGACGAAAGGGTCATATCCGAACGAAAGGCCGGCAAAGTGCGGGTGCGAGTACGGGATATTGGTCGTGGATGGGCAGTGCGCGAAGAGCGGGATGGAGAGCAGTTCGGAGAGTTCTAGGAGCGGATCGATCGCGGATGGGCTGTTCCGCGACAGGTGGCCGGTAATTATCAAGGGAAACTGTGCCGAGAGGAGCGCACTTGATATCGTTGCGACAGCTAGATCATTAGTATCAATCACCAGAAACTGTTGATGCAAGTGCGCGATCTCTGCAAAAGCAAGAACGCACCAGCAGGCGGAAGAGCGCAAGGTAATACAATCGGCCATTTGGATATCTGGGGTGATCGGTTCATCAAGCTCTCCTCTACGACTTCTTCGGTTACTTCTCTCCGAGCCCACAGATAAACCGGCCCTCGGGGCTCGCTCTGTGCGCTGTGTCATGAATATCGAGTCAGGAAAGTAAACGCGTCTGATTGACGCGTTTCCACACATACATTTGCAATGCTCTCATGACCATTTTATCAACGTTCTTCGCGCTGTTTATTTGACCGGTGTATCTCATATATTGACGGACGATAGCCGGTTGGTCCGGAACATCTGCGTGGGTATCCTCAATATCCTCTCAGACCGTCTGCAGTCTGCACTTACCCTGAAGCCACATCACGAATTCATTCCTGCTGCCCATCAACTCCCCATCCGCGCTATGCGCAGACGCACCCGCGTAAATCAACACCGGTGCCCTGGCCCTGTCAACATTGTGCACCGCGCCCGCCAGCGCCTTCAACCTTCAGCTTCTCGACCACACACCCGTGACGACAACAGATACCAGCTCACCTGCGTCCCGACATCGACGTGCACGATCACCGCCGCCGGCTTGCCCGTGACGCTCGCGTACCCCTGCGCGGCGCTCAGGCCGACCATCTCGTTCGGACATATCACGATGCTCGGCTCGGTGTCCCCGTCTGGGTGCTTGTTCGTCTGTCGCTGGCGCTCGAGGTCCTCGAGGAAGGCGGGGTGGTCCGAACCCCAGTTGACGAACGCGTACTTGACCCCGCCGCGCGCGAGGGTCTGCAGGAATACCGACGCTCCTGTGTAGGTTGGCATACTAAGGGTAAGTTAGGTAGACACCTTGAGGGGACGAATGCAGGAGATATGGATAGCGAGCGGTGCTCTTGCTGAGGCTATTCATAGGAAAGAGTTTTCATTCTCGGGTAGGAAGGTGAGTAGGTATAGATGGCTGGAGCGGAGATAGAAGGGCAATAAGCTTCTGGGTGCGTAGCTTTAGGGAGGGAGGTACCCACGGCGTGCTCTCGGCAGCTTGTTCTCAAGATAGACACTCGTAAAGTGATATTGGCCACATGGGAATGAACGAAGATGCATACCCTATCATCCCCGTGTAGCCGTCCAGTTCCTGAAGATCGGACCCAGAGACGAGTCACTGTATGTAGTATTATTAGTGCAAGTACAAAAGCAACCTCGTACCTATGAAAATGACACAGCGGGTGTCATGCGGAACGAGTAAGCGGAAACAACGCTAGGAGGATGGGGTATCGCCAATAGCACTCACGATGAATTGCGAAACGAGCCAGAAAAGCATCCCGAAGTCATTCTGGAGAGCGACAGGAAGATTGTTGCCCATGACGGGCGATGGCATTATGAGTGATGCGATAAATATAAGATCTCGCCTTCCAGCGAAAATGAAACATTCCCGATTACGATGCGTACACACCGTTGATAGTATTACAGACCGTGACCTTTTCCTTCTTTCCTTCTTTCGTCCTGACCCTCCTCCGCTCCCCCTCAAAGCTACACCCTTTCATTGCTCTATTGCACCCATTCCCTCGGCTTTTGCAGGACCTCCACCAAGCGCCCCTCCTCCGTCCCCTCTCCGCCCATATCACACTGATACTCCCACCTGACCGTCTCCGGCAGCGTCATCAAGATGCTCTCAACCCGCGCTCCAGGAGTCATGAGGCCGAACTTTGTGCCTCGGTCATAGATAAGATTGAACTCGACGTAGCGTCCCCTCCGCACGAGCTGCCACCGGCGCTGGTAGGGTGTGTACGGCATCGATATGCGCCGCTCGAGGATGGGGATGTACGACGGCACGAACGCGTCCCCGAGCGACCGGACGAACGCAAAGATCTCATCTGCGGTGCGCGGGCGCGGGGCGTCGTCCGGGAGGCGCGCGTGAGCCGCGTCACTAAGGTCGTCGAAGAAGAGCCCGCCGACGCCGCGCGCCTCCTGCCGGTGGGGGATGTAGAAGTACTCGTCGCACCACTTCTTGAACGTGGGGTAAAATATCGTGCTGTGCTTGTCGCACGCGGTCTTGAGCGTGGAGTGGAAGTGCACCGCGTCCTCCTCGAACAGGTACGATGGCGTGAGGTCGCTGCCGCCCCCAAACCACCAGGCGAGAACCTTGGGCTGCTCGTTCGGGTCTGCGCCCTCGACTAGGGGCTCGGTGACTTCAAAGTAGCGGTAGTTGGCGTGGCAAGTGGGCGCGTTCGGGTTGCGTGGGTGAATCACGAGGCTGAGGCCGGTCGCAAGGAAGGGGATCGACTCTTGCGAGTCCGGGTTGTATGGAAGGGACGAGTGGTCCGCCTTCATCTGCTTTACCGCCGCTGGTGGGAGTTTGCCATGAACGATGGAGATGTTCACTCCCGCCTTTTCGAGCACCGTATCGTGTTTCGTGCTGTCGTCCGAGGGCACCTGGAAAACGCAAGACTGCCCGAGCCCTCCCTGCGCGCGCGTCCATGAGTCCCGCTTGAACGCCGGCGCCTTCGGATCGAGTCTCTCGAGCGCAGTCACGATTTGCTCCTGCAACGATACGATATATTCTTCGACTTGCGTGCGCATCGGCTTGGACGACGAGGAGGACATGGCGGCAGATAAAGGGTGCTCGCGCCCTACTTGCTGGATTTATATCCGTACACTTGCGATCTCGGCCTGTCCCGGCCTACGTTTCGGAGGAGCAATCGTGCGCATCGTACGTTTCGTCAAAGGCCAGGTCCAGCAGGCGTTAGACCGCACCCACTGTCAGTTGTGCCCGGCTAGAACGCATAAACGGTGGACGATACACGTTGAGGAAGAGGGGCAAGAGCAAGGCAAGAGGAGCCAATTTTGATTATCTACCAATTACGACGAGGGATAGAAAAATACTGGTATTGCCTGTTATGTTGTTACTGGTCGGTTGGAAGTCGGTTTCGTGGTTCTTCATTCCGATGACCACTTCCTTGTCAGGGAGCGAAGGATGCACCTCTGGTTCAGGTATGTTGGCCGCGTTCAGTTCTAGGATTAGCCTAGGGCTATGTACTCGGTACTTACTCTAGAATATGTTCGTTTTCGCTAATTCTGTTCAATAATGGTTATCGCAACAAATGGAAAAATTAAATCGGAAACACCTCCTGACCTTCCTCATCATCTCTCTTGCTCGGTGTTGGCAGGACTGCCACCGAACACAGGACCTTATTCAAGTGAGGCGGTATAGCGCTGATATCCCAACTTTGGTGGAATCCTGAGACGCCGGAATGATGCTGCCTCGAATATATCTTGCGCTGCCCGCGTCCGAGTCATCTTTCACCTTATCCTCGCTCAAACTGTCAAGTCTACCATATGGCTGAACACACGCCAGAGTCTTTCAAACCCCTGCTGAAAAGGCTGGTGGAAACTCCAGAGTACTTTACACCGGAGGACCTCAAACTCGCGCTGAACCATATTTTCACTCCGGATGCGGTTCACCCGGCACAAATTGGCGCGTTCTTGAGTGGACTACACATCCACCGGATTGAACGACGACCGGAATCCTTGGCTGCAGCAGCAGAGGTGCTGAGGGAGAGGGCGCTGAAAGCCGCAGTCGAGGACGCCGATAAGGACTTCGTCGTGGATATCGTCGGAACAGGAGGGGATGGCCACAATACCTTCAACGTGAGTACGACCGCAGCGGTCGTTGCAGCAGGCGCAGGTGCACGGGTAATCAAGGTGAGCTATTTGATGACAGCAAAGCGCGCATCTGATATCGACTTGTGTACCAGCACGGCAGCCGAGCATCCACGTCTTCCTCAGGCTCCGCCGACCTCCTGCAGTCCCTCGGATGCCTGTTCACGGCGCCGACGCCCGGGACGCCCATGCCCATCGCCCGCGTACCCTTCACCTTCATCCTCGCCCCGCACTACCACCCCGCGCTCGCGCTCCTCGCGCCGTACCGCAAGGCCCTCCCCTTCCGCACCATGTTCAACGTCCTCGGGCCGCTCATCAACCCCGCGCGGCCGCGCGGCATGGTGCTCGGCGTAGCGGAGAAGGAGCTCGGCGCGACCTTCGCGAAGAGCCTGCGCGACGGCGGCGTGCAGCGCGCGATGGTCGTGTGCGGCGCGGAGGGCCTGGACGAGATCAGCTGCGCGGGGGAGACGTTCGTGTGGGAGCTGAAGGAGGGTCAGATCAGCGAGAAGACGATACACCCGCGCGACTTTGGGTTGCAGGCTCATCCACTGACGCAGGTGGCCGGCGGGACGCCGGAGGAGAACTCGGATACGTTCAAGCTCCTGCTGACCTCGGGAGAGAACGTGCCGAAGGAGCTGGGCCCCGTGCTGGATTTCGTCCTGCTGAATGCGGCGGCGTTGCTCGTGGTGGCCGGGTTGGCGCAAGATTTCAAGCAAGGTGTTGAGTTGGCTCGGGAAAGTGTGTACTCTGGCAGCGCTTGGAAGGCTCTGCTGCTCTTTCGGGAAGCTGGTGAAGCCGCCGCTTCGAAAATCTCGAGTTAATTTATTATCATGGTTACTAAAGGGTATCGTTGTATTTATTATACAGGCGTACCTTTCCTCGTTTTACACTGGTTACATGCAGCATACATCTAACATACATCAAGAAGCCAAAATGCGGGTATTTCGAAAGGGTGCCAGTGATATCGTGCAATGGACGCATAATGTAGGAAGTGGACATAAGACAATAGACTGATGACTTTCGGGCATAATTATGGATGCATGATGCAATGAAGGTCCATGGGCTGAGGAATAAATGAAGTATAACTAACGATATCCAGTCGTCCTGAACCGGGACTCGCGACGACGCACGAACCGTATGCCACGGTGGTCCTCGCATATTAGACCTTTATAAAGTGCGTAAGCTTCTTTTCGTTTTAACCCAACGCAACCTTGCGGGCCGACGATGATCTTTTCAAGCTTGGGCAGCACTGGGTCGTCAGGCCATCCAATGACTTCGTGACCCTGGTCGTTCAATAGATCGTACAGTGCGCTTGAGTAGCCCGTACGCCAGTCAACACCGATCGCGCCTGTTGCAGAGGTCCTCAGCCTGAGATGTCAATGTAACCACGACCAGGCGCTCGTACCTAGCATAGCCAAGATCTCGCTATTGACAGCATTCATCTAGATATCGAACAATTAGTGCACTGACAAATTTACAGGAGTAAACTACGCACCATCGGCTGCTGCTTTCTGGCAAAGATGTGAGCGATAGTCCTTATGTCCGGTCTGTCATAGTAGGGAGCCCAGCAGCGCTGCATCAACTTCCACAACTCATCGTCAATCCGCTTGCCCGAGCATTCATCTGGAGAGGGCCTGGACGGCTGCATGCCGTTCATGACAGCGTTGATGATGGCGCCTTCGTTGTTGCCAAGCTCCTTGTACCAGGGAGAATAGCCTGTGTAGATCTGAGACGCATAATGGAAAGGTCAACAGCCAGAAGTGAATTCGAAGAAAGGAGTGATCCCACCTCGTAGCAAACGCATCCAAATGCGTAGATGTCCGTGCTCCGAGTACGTTGAAAGTGGTCAAAGCCAAATTTAGTGGGGTTGTGGAGTTCCGGCGCCATAAACGGCATACTTCCGCGGGGACCACTCGAGGTGGTTGCGTTAGCACCGCGCGTGGTTTCAGCGAAAGTGGAAAGGCCGAAGTCCGCGAGACGGACGTGGTGATGTTCGTCGATCAGGATATTCATCTGCAGGGGCGTGTAAGACATCGGGTATACCGCAGCTTAGCAAGGGAAGTCGAACCCCTTTCAAGTCTCCGTGTACGAGATTTTCCCAGTGTAGGTAAGCTAAACCCTGAGCGACTTCATAAAGCTGATTCATTTATTCAGTTGTCAGCATTCTGAAAGGGATGTCCTAAGGGGAAAACGCGACAGACCAGGTAGTTGACAACATGGATGTCCGCTGGCGGCTGACGTCCCCGCAGATACCTGACAATGTCCTTGTTGTCCATCCAGAGAGATACTAAGCACCACTGGTTCGGATACAAGTCGCATTCCACACCCAGGAACGGTAAAATATTCTGATGTGCCAAATATTGCCAGATGATAGCCTCACGGCAAAGTTGCTGAGCGGGCGCGTTCAAATTGATAAACCAAGAACAGAAGTGTCCATGAAGCAGCTGACCTTCAAGTTGGCTTTCTGGCGTTCTGACATCCGGTCAGAGTACAGTCGCCATCGTTTCAAAGCGACTAGCTTTCCATCTACACGTCCTCGTATGATGTCAGCAGAGCCCCCCGATTCCTCCGGCGTCTCATGAGCGCAGTCTTGCACAGCTTGAACGTAGCAGGTATGGGGGACGTCCCCGACTTTCGCGCATAGCTTCACCAAGAGTCGCTGTGCCCACGCATACGGGTTTTTGTACGTAGGTAGGGACTCTGACCCACTGAGCCACATATCGAACGCCCTGCCTCTCTCTGTCTTGGTTCGTTCAATCTGCTGGAGATGTTAGCAAACAGGCAAAAACGGATGAAGGGAAGGTAGATCTAACATAGCGATGCAAGATATCTATCACGTCCAGAGTAAGTTTGTCGGGGAGCTCGAGAAATGGCGACGTATGGGCCTCAAGAATACTCTCCAACTGCTTGGAGATTTCTGCCTGGTCTTTCTGGTATGCTTCAGTGGCCTCTAAGTTGGGAGGCAGTTCGCCGCACTCCATGTTCATGCTCTCCCAGCACTAGCAGAAAGACAGGCTACAGTTAATTATGGCGCTGCTATACGAGTGTTGCAACCTCACCCGTGATATCTCAGCCCAGAATTGACCGCTGCAAGCCATAGCCTTGATTATATTGAGCCTATCAAGATTCTCCAATTTATCCCGGAGTCTAGTCAACGAGCTGTAAAGCCAGGGCGGTGACTACATTATATTGATGCAAACACCATATCTTGGGTTGAAAGCTTACCGTCTGATATTTGAGATGTTTGGCCAGCTCAGCCGACGGGGCCATATAGTCGGAAGAAAATTAACAACAATCAATAAAGAGTTCTATCGGTGATTGCGATAAGTAATTGGTAGCGTTGGATGAAGAAAGAAGATTTACCCGATAGAATTTCGGTCGACATCTCAGCAAACATTCAAAAAAGTCTCCCACGTTCGCGCGCCATGGCTCACGATCGGCATCCACTGGGCTTGGTTTCGGCACCCTGATGAGTGATGAATACCATTTTAATTCCTCTGGGCTGGGCTCCGCACGGGCTGGAGGAAGATTATGACCGCTTTTACCAGGGAAGAGTTCCGTCAAGGGTATCGAAGGGGATGATGTCGCATAATAGTGCGCCAAGCAAGCTGCACAGTTCAAGAAGACCGGATCGTAATGGTCCCGTGCTTGCAGTGGCTCCAGCTTGATCATGGCCTCCCCGTAAAGGAGAGACTGGCTGGAGGCATACAGCTCGACGAGATCCTCGCCATGGTGAGTATAGCATGTGTGACCCGTGCGTTCCAGATAACGGCAGAACGCACTAATCCCGGAAACGCAAGAGCAGGGAGGTAGTCTCGTCCATAATGGCTTGAGTCTGTAACAAGACTCTACCCAGTCATCCCATTGAGAGACATAGGAACGCGCCGGGCTGTCGTGCAGAAGCCAGAGGGCAGTACCGAGGAGAGTGCGAAGATCGACTTCGCCCTCATGCAGTGGTGCAACCCGTCCCCCCACCTTATCGCTATCGGACAAGCCCAGCAATGCATGCGCTGCATGAGCCGCTTGCCAATCTTCTGGCGTCAGCCTCGCCAGTGCTTCGCGCCATTCAGCAGGATATGCGTTAATCCACCAGAAGTACCGGCTGTCAGGCGGATCTTGAGCCACGTATTGCCATAACTGATCTTCGATATAAAGGACAAGAGGAGCTTGAAGCTTGTCGTAGATGCGGGAATAGATATTTTTCATCATCGATGCGAATTCTTCCGGAAGGTATTCTTCTCTTGACAATTCTGACATCATAAGAGCGGCTAGCACCTGCCACTGCTGCACGTGCAGCTGCTCGTCTTTGTGGAGGAAGGGGTCCATTTCAGACCTGGGATGAGAGAATCTGAAAGGGATTTCGATCGGTCAGTTGCTTCGTTGTCGAAAGGGTATGCAATAGACACGGGATACCTTTCATTACACAGGGAACAACCATTCCGGTTGAAGTAGACTGGCTCGACATCCCGCCGATCATCCATCCAGGATAGAAATGAGATCCATTCCTCCAATCCATCAAATCCATAGCTATTATCTCGGCCCCAATGACACTTGTGTCCGGTATTATCCATGCTTTCCAAGAACCGGCGGTATACGGGACGCATCTGGTTAGAACGCAACGCAGCCCGCAGCTTATCTGGGCAAGACCTCCACCAGGTGTGCACCAGGGATCCAAGATTATACTTGATCTTGAACCGTAGACCCCTATCGGTATCCAGATCTCGCAAGGCCTTCGAGCTGACGATACGCCATGCAATCGCTGCGAACCGAAGATGCCGGTGCTGTGCTTGGTGTACCCGCCGGCTTTCATCATCCATGACACGGAAGCCACGCCCTCGAGTACGGTCCACACGCTTCTTCAGAGCGATTTGTGCACATTCCCAGTCTTCCTGCTCAAAAGCCACATCATCCGTCAGGCCCATGTCGCTCAATGCTTGCTCGTCCCCGTCTCTCCAAAGCCATATATCTTCGTCGTCCGTGCCTTCGATGAACGATAGCCAAAGAGGCACCACGGGACGCATGTTATATGAACAGCACGCGTACACCACGTTGAAGATAAATCTCATGCGTGCACACGAATGACCTCCTTCGAACGACTGGATCTCCAGGAACCGCTCATCGTCGCGAAGGACGTTCATGGAAGTCAAATGAACCTGTTCGATCGGTGACACCTGAGGACGCCCAAAACTAAGGCAAAGTAATATGTGAAGAGTCTGCGGGATGGATGATATTTTCGAACGCTTCGTACGGCTTCGCCAGTCACTTGATTGATATCGTCCACGCTTCACAGAAAGAGGTAAGGGTGAACCTCTCTAGTGAAGGCGGAGCAGCGAGACTGGGTCTGGGGCAAGCGATAGTAGATAATCTCACCAGAGGGGGTAATGAAACGTTGTTGGGAGCGCTCCCCAGGATGCTATATCTTCTATGAGAAGCACAGCACTGCTGTCCCACCACAGCATCTCTGCCACTGACTCCTGTCGGACATGAGGCACAGTCCCGGAGAACAAGGATAGCTCCAATGTCATTGAGCCAATTGAAACCGTAGGCCATGCTTCGGAGATGCCATGGGATTTGGAGGAAAGTGCGGCAAAGGAGGTCCGAAGAGACCTAGATCCAGGTACCACTGGCGCCCACAAACCCTGGCGGATGTAATATGCCTCGGTCACGGGAGTGACGATACTAAACTATGTTGGCGCTGCGGTTTACCTGGTACATGCTATGTTCCTTATTTCTGTAACTGTCCTTTGAGGTTCACGGGCGTTAGAGGGCAATAAGTGTGATGGAGCAGAATCCAACATACCGCACAACATTTCAGCACATTACACTAGCTTTCCGACTTAACATCGGCTCAGTGCTTTCTGGTGGATACGGGCCGAGAGCCTTTATGTTTATCTATACTTGTCCATAGCGTCGCTGGAAATGCGTCCTGTCCCGAGACTGCCTGCATCTTCGCGTTTCAAGGGCGATCGAAGGCATCCAATTGGCAAAAGTGGCGGGGTGGTTCGAAAGTTCGAGGCCGCCATCCTCATCTCATGTACTATCGATTGTACAGCATGACGGCAAATAGAAGGAGGGATTGATTGCTGTCAGATTCGGCCAGATAGCATATATCACCGGTAACTTACCACGTCGGCGATTGTTCCCTGGTTCGTATATATATGATATCTCCCTGACATACTCAAGGACGAAAGGCACCGGCGTGATTGCCACTGAGCTCCTTGTACTATAGACCCATTATTAGACAGTTCAATGGTGATTGAGTAGTTCGGAGGTCACCAACGAGGTTGCATCGATTTCCATCGTATAGTAAGCTTTGAGACGCTCAGTCGTGAGAAATCATGCGTTAATTTCGTCAGACAAACCAGTCCCCTGAGTGGAAGTTCCAGGGCAAAATGCGGTTATGCGCAGACATCGTTGTGGCGGGGAGGTGAGAAGGAAGTTGTGGCGTATACAGGCGTATACCCGAACTTCACCTTTAACGTTGGACTTCAAGGACGTCTCCTGGAATTTTACTGAGTAGCCGAGCAGCGGGATACCTTTACACGTCAAGGTGTGTGCATGAGCTTCGCCTTTCTCTCGGCCACTTACTCCGAGAAACAGGCGACGTTGCATGATACTATCGTCTACGGCGACCACTAATCGTACAAAACTATAACCACAAGCTGCGTAGATACTTCACTGGCCCGCAGCAGTTGCAAGATGGCTTCCTATACCATTGGCCAAGGCGTTAGCGTCGATAATAACATTAATCTTCCGAGAAAGGCATGGTTAGTTCTATCCCGTAAGCTAGCCAAAGGTCTCTCACCATGTCGAATCCTTCCTTTGCCCGTTTAGCGGCCTGCTCGCCGTTAGTGCAGAACATGACACTACGGTTGACATGTGTTGAGCTCGCATGCTAGCCGAAAGGTATAGAACTGCCTACCATCTCTTTCCCGCTTTGTGCGCTACCTCTTTTATCCTCTGAATCAACTTCTCAGCCTCCGGATGAGGGTCCGGAGAAGGAGGAGGCAGTCCATGGGATATAGAGAGGTCGTAAGGCCCAATGAACAATGCATCTAATCCCAAAGCATAAGCACAACTCCAGGTTCTCCTAACACGGAGCACAACGTATTCGTTACGTACCTATGCCATCCACCGCTGCGATTTCCTCGAGGTTCTGCATCCCCTCCTGGGACTCTATCTGGCACCACACTTGGACGCTGTTGTTCGCAGATCCCAAATAATCCCCCGCGCTGAGATTCCAAATGCCATGGGTGTATGGACTTCCGAAACCACGTCTGCCCACGGGCGGGAATCGCGCCTCAGCAACTATCTCTTTCGCTCTCGCAGCCGACCCGACCATGGGAACCATAATGCCCCTTGCACCAGCGTCCAAGGCGTACTTGATCTGCCAGCCCAGCCCGGTATCAGCGCCGCTGATTCCTGTCGCGGGGATCCTGATGATCGACGAAGGAGGGTTAGGTCCCGAGCCTTCGATTGCTGAGATTGTCTCCGCCGCCCCGGGGTTCAGGGAGATCAGCCCATGCTCACAGTCGATCACCAGCCAAGACAGGTGAGGGGATGCTTGTGCGACAGTCCGAGCGTAGATCGCGCCGGGAAGTGTCAGCCAGGCTCCGAGAGCGGGGGTGGACGACTTCAGCGCAGTGAGTAGTTTGTGGGTGGCCATGGCTGGGGTCGAGTTCAAACGCAGCGAGGGGAACGCGGGAAGTACTGTTCTTTCATTGCAGATGAATCAGCCCGACGGGGTACCGCCGAGGTCTTGTGGTACCAACGAAGGCTGGGAAGTTCCAGCATATAATTTGGAAGGTTGCGTCTTACGTCTACCTCAGCAAATCCAGAGTAACATGACTTAACGTTCACAGTGCAATTTGCTGAGAGCCGGCGGCGGCGGACGATAAGAAGACACCGACTAAACATAGCCACCTGGGTAAGTACGCGGAAAGATGCCGGACCGGGCCGCTACCCTGACTCCCTGAGGCACGCGAGCGCTCTGTAGGTCCCTTTCTTAGATCTTACACTTCTCCGGTATATGGGCACAATGGTTCACGAAGTTAAGTTGAAACATGGATGGTTATAGTTATCTCCTTTGTTCAGAGCACTCACTACACACGATATCTCGGAGGAGTTATCTCGTATCTCTTAGATATACACCGGACTCAAGCTTGCGCTCGGGTGCCCGAAGCAGCCGAAACGTCTCATAGGACCACATATCTGCAGTCAGCACTGCTCGGATGCGGATGACCTCTACCAGTGGGGGTTGGGTTCCCATTGGTGTCGTTCCTCGTAGGTGTGTGGACGACTCGTTCCTATACTCGTGTCATTTCTGATCAGTAAGCCTCGGCGTCTCTCTTCAATCCACGAGCCGTGGCTTAACGTCCGGGTCGCGTCTAAAAATTCGGCGAGTGCATCGTGTGCCTGCACACATGCATACAGACCTACCAAGCCGCTTCTTTCCACCACAAAGCCTGGTTATAAGTATACCGGGCATGCCCAAACACTCGAGCGTTTACAAATAGCTACAACGACTCATCCTTATCTCAACCCTTGCCATTTTTTCCTGAGCATCGTCTCACCGCTCATGTGCCAGGCAAAATCGGACAGATTTAAAGGGGAAGGAGAATCTGGAATACCCTGGGACTCCCCTGATCTCTGATTGGCGACAGTCGTCTTGCAAAACCAAGACAGCCATGTTGCTCTCGTGGTCCCTTTTTATCCTCGCTCTGGGCGGTCTGACCTTCGCGGCCCCCTCTCGCCGAGCCAACTATGTCGTCCACGAGAAGCGCGCTGCTGAACCCTCACCAGCATGGGTGCAGTCTCGCAGACTCGAGTCCGACAAGATCCTTCCTATGAGATTCGGCTTGACGCAGAGTAATCTCGACAAGGTCGAGGATATCCTCATGGCGGTCTCGCACCCGCATTCTGCCGACTATGGCAAACATTTGTCGCCGACCGAGGTAATCGAGATGTTCAAGCCTAGCTCTGAGACCATCGAGGCCGTTAAAAATTGGCTGATCGGATCCGGTATATCTCCCGAACGCATCAGGCTCAGCGGTAATAAAGGCTGGATCGAGCTGAATGCTACTGTGGCTGAGGCGGAAGACCTGTTGGACACGGAATACCATGTCTACGAACATGAGGAGTCCGGGCTCGAGCAAATCAGTTAGTTGTTACTACCGCCAGTGTATCACGCCAGGCTTATTGAATCTTCGACTAGGCTGCCACTCGTATTCTCTCCCAGCGCATGTTCAACCTCACATCGAGCTCGTCAAGCCTACGGTTCACTTTAACCATCGCGTCGCACGGGACGAAGGCGCTCCGGGAAAGCTGAAGCGTAAAAGAGAAAGCTCCTTGGGCAAGCCGTCACCGTACAACGGGCCGAAGACCAACGGAGAGCATCCCAGCGTAGCGCCGAGCTTGGACTCCTGCGACGAATATATAACCCCCGCTTGCTTGAGGGCATTGTACAATATCTACTATGTCCCAACACAGACAGGGAAGAACACGTACGGTGTCGGTAAGTGGCCCCCAGTATCTGGCAGACACAAGAGTGGATAAACCTGACGGCCATTACAGTGGAGTTTACACCTCAAGCGTACCTGCCCACAGATCTCGATATGTTCTTCAGCAACTACTCGCCAAGTCTGGTCGGTACTCGCCCTGTACTCGTATCCATCGATGGAGGTTAGCATGAACAGTACCCATTGCATGTCAATGCTTACAAGAGAATCATCAGGCTATCCTCAGGCCCAATACCAGGGATTCGACTACAATGGGGAGAGCGATCTCGACTTCGAATACGCGATGAGCCTCGTTACCCCTCAAAACGTCACTTTGTTGCAGACAGGCGATATGGTAGAAGGTCAGTCACCCTTTGTGGTCCGCGAGTTATAGAGCTCAACCAAAATCACCTTGGACAGGTGCCGGCTTTGATAACTGGCTCGACGCCGTCGACGCCTCTTTCTGCACATATGAAGGCGGGGACGATCCCAGCCAAGACGGTATATACCCTGACACCGCTCCCGGCGGATACAACGGTACGTCTACATCTCCTATGCTGAAACCGCTTATCTGTCACTCATCCTCTTTTGCAGGACCGGAATCGTGTGGAATCATCGCTCCTCCGTATGTAGTGTCCACTTCATACGGCCAAGACGAATTCACCGCTACGCCCGCGTACGCCATCCGGCAGTGCAACGAGTACGCCAAGCTCGGTATGATGGGAACCACCGTTCTCTACGCTTCGGGTGACTACGGCGTCGCTGGCTTCGGTGGCGAGTGCATTGATACTGCCACAAGTACGTCCTACGCTACTCGAGCTGGCCTTCATGCGCTCTGTGCTAATCGACGTCTAGACACGGAGAGTGTGAATGGAACGCGGTTCAACCCGGACTTCCCTGCTACGTGTCCCTACGTCACGGCCGTGGGTGCGACGCAAGTGAGCCCTGGGTACACGGTATATGAACCCGAGAGTGCGGCGGAGACGGTCATCTACAGCGGTGGCGGCTTCAGCAATATATTCGCCATGCCGTCGTACCAGGCTGCTGCGGTCACGCATTATTTAGAGGCGTACCCGCCTCCGTACACCGCGGCACAGTACAATAACAGTGGGAATGTAGGTGGATGCTGTGCTTCGGGCGAGATTTGCTGTTAACTATCGTTGCACACAGGTTCGAGCGTTCCCTGACTTGGCCGCTAATGGGTGGGTGTTCACTATGGGCTATTGGACGAACCTTGCTCACCTGCGCATAGTGTCAACTATGTCATTGGTCAGCATCTATTTGGTCGCGTACTCTTTCATTTCAATTTACTTACCGTATTGCCAAGCTATTGATGGGGAATTCGAGCTGGTATACGGGACTTCTGCATCGTCGCCGGTGGTTGGATCCATGATCACGTTGGTTAACGATGCTCGATTGGGCGCGGGGAAAGGACCGGTCGGTGAGTATCTCGCCCACTCTGGGGCCGTACATCCATCTGACTGTTGTCAGGCTTTTTGAACCCTGTGGTAAGATCACTGAAAGCCTTTTTGGCTAAGAGAAAGCGGCAAACCTGATTGCTACTTAGATCTACACGCCTGGATTCGCATCCGCTTTCCATGATATCACGAATGGTTCCAACCAGGGCTGTGGTGAGTAGCGCCCCTGCTTCCAAAGGGAGGGCTGTGGCTGACAGGGTCTGAACGAAATTAGGTACAGTAGGTTTCACGACGTATGTTACTCCTTTCTTTTTCGCTGGCTATAAGTAACCGGTTCGCCTGTTTTCCAGCGAACCTGGATGGGATCCCGTCACTGGTACGTGCTTGACATGATCCTGGTACTTGCACGCTTGGCTAATGTCCTTGCGTAGGTGTTGGTACACCTGATTTAACCATTCTCATGCCCATGCTGCTTGGTTTGCCCTGATCATGAGATAGAAGGGCGACCCAAACTCCCTCCGTTGCACCTTGCAAAGGTCGTTCGGCTGGTGGAAAGCGGCACGTCAGATTGTAAATCCTGTTGCTATAAGATAGAGAATGAAAATGAGAGGTACAATCCACAATATGTGTTGTGTCAATTACACGAAGTCCCCTGTGTGGCCTGAGGGCCATGGAGACGCGCTCATTTACGCGTCGGTCACGCGAAGGTGGCGCGTGTGGTGCCAGCCTCGGAAATTCACGTTCTTTCTCCGCCACTCAGGAAGTGTGGCTGGTGGCGCAGAATGACGTGCCAGTGACATCCCACCTCATCGATTCGATGACATCATCGACCTTCTCAGCCACACCTCTAATATATAACCGCTGTAGATCATCCTGACGAAAAACACAAACCATCTTCGTCTCGACGAATTCCCCCGTGTTATTGCTCACAAATCATCCTCATTATCATCCACGATGGCCACGACTCACAACTTCGTTGGTGACAAGCTCATCGATGAGCTCCCGCAGGAGAGCAAGCAGAAGTTGAACGACGACAAGTTGACGGAGACCGAGGCCCAGCGGGTGCAGGGCTCGACGCAGGAGCCTGGCGCCAACAAGCGGGCTGGTGTTGCAACGAGGGATCCCGCAGGTATGTCGATTTTGTCTCGAGGCTAATGACATCCGGATGTTGACCAGGATCTCGCAGAATTCGACACTAAGGGTCGAGGAGCACACGGCGACACTAAGCCGGTCCAGGATCCCGTGCTATAGATGACTGTATCTCTGTGATTGGATTGTGCGTTGAGCCTTCTGACTCGCTAAATTGGCCATTGTCTTGACCAAGGTCATTCCAGGCTCTCCAGAGATCATTGGTCGATCGGGGGTTTGTCAGCAGATGTATCACGCAAAGCACAATGTATCATTATACGCCATACGCACCGAATTAATATTGCATAATACCCCGTCGCATGAGTGATACAAGTGAGTCTCACACCTCGGCAACCCCGCTCAAGCGGCTCCATTCTTCGAAGTGACGAACTACATCGGGTGTGATTTGCTTCTTGATAACTTTTGCGGCGGAGACGAACGCGTTCTTCGGTACCTGTGATAAAGCGTGGAAGCAGTCAGTAACCGCGAAACAGGATGTAGACTGCATACGAATGGTGCATCCAAATCTCTTCTCATTGTTAGCATCGCAGCTTCTTGGCATAGTGAAGCGATTTCCGCGCCCGAACAACCCTCGGTCTGCATGTCATACATTAGCAACTGGGAGGTTAGCAGACTTGCAGATATGATGCATCGGCGTACCAATGTTGCGATTTCGCAAACGTCCAACCCGTCCTCGACACTCATGCCGGCGATCTTAATCTTCAGGATCTCTTCCCGCCCAGACTGGTCCGGAGGGCCCACGTACAAGATGCGGTCCAGGCGGCCAGGACGCATCAAAGCGGAATCCTAGAGACAGCAGTCAGTGGCTTTTGCAGTAGGCTGCCCAGCCGAAGACGTACGATTGCTTCCGGCCTGTTGGTAGCTGCTACGACGGTGACCCCAACCAGTTCTTGCACACCGTCCATCTCATTTAGTAGAGACGTGAGAACGCCCTCGTTCGTGTTCGAAGAGGATGCAGACGAGCGCGAGGTCGCTAGCGCGTCGAGTTCATCCTAGGAAGCAGCAGTATGAGCACTGAAGGACAAAAGGAAGATATGAGAAACTCACGAAGAATATGATCGCGGGTGAGGCTGCGCGCGCTTTCGCAAATATATCCCTCACAGCGCGCTCGGACTCTCCGACGAACTTGCTCAGAAGCTGCTCGTAATGTAAAACTCATAATCACCGGACGCACGAATCTGAATATCACTCACCTCAGGCCCCTTCACAGCAACGAAGTTTACCCCGCTCTCGCACGCCAGCGCCCTCACCAGAACCGTCTTCGCACACCCGGGCGGCCCGTACAGTAGCACGCCCTTCACCGGGCGGACCCCAAGCCTCTTGAATGCCTCGGGATGCTTCATCGGCCACTCGACGCACTCGCGGAGCTTCTGGATTGTCTCCTTGTGCCCGCCGATGGATGAGAAGTACACAGGCGTGGTGGGGAGGTAGAGCGAGCGCAGTGCGGACGGGCGAATTGTGGGAAGGGCGGTGAGCAAGTCGGAAAAGGTTAGAGAGGGTGGGGTCGGTGGAGGAGAAGGGGAGGAGAGGTAGCGTTTGATGGTGAGGGTGCCTGCCTCTCTGACAGCAGCTGAGAGGTCGGCGCCTACATAGCCATGGGCTTGGGAGGCGAGAGTGTGGATGTCACTGTCTGTGAGGCTGTGGGGGGTTTTTGACAACAAGACTTTGAGGATGGAAGAGCGAGCTTCGGCGTCTGGTATACCTATTATAGTGATAGACGCGTTAGCAGCGTTTCTTGCAATCATAGAAGGCGCTGGATGATACCTATTTCAATCTCTCGATCAAATCTTCCGGGTCTCCTCAGAGCAGGGTCAATAGCATTGGGCCTATTAGTCGTAGCCACAACCACCACCCTTCCGCCATCCTCGTCGTCCTCTCCCTCGATCCCATCCATAATCGTCAACAGCGTCGCCACGACGCGCTTCTCCACCTCCCCGCCAGCGCTGTCCTCGCGCCGCGGACACAATGCGTCCACCTCGTCCAGAACGACGATGCACGGCGCCTTGGCGCGCGCGTCCGCGAAGACCGCTCGGAGCTTCGACTCGGTCTCGCCGTGGTATGCGGAGGAAAGCTCGGGGCCGTTGACGACAAGGATGGAGGAGCGGGTAGAGGACGCGATGGCGCGCGCGAGGTGCGTCTTGCCGGTCCCCGGCGGGCCGTGCAGGAGGATGCCGCGGGGAGGCTTGAGACCTGGAGATTGGTGTCAGCGAAAGGGTTGTGCTATTTCTGAAGGGACGGGCGAACCGAAATGCTTGAAGAGGTCCGGTCGGGTGAGCGGTATCTCGAGGAGGTCCCGAATCTGGGAAATCTGCTTATCGAGCCCTCCGACGGATGAGTAGGCATCTTGGATAGGTACGTTCGGGAGCGTTTCTACTTCTGGCTGCGGTTAACGAGATGAATCAGACGATATTTAGGTTGTCCCATTTGTGAATTCCATCCAATTACCTTGTGGGATGTAGACTTAGAACGAACTACTTTACCCTTTGGCTCATCGACAATCACAGTGGTGTCCCACCCAACTGTCCATAATTGTGTGGGTGAGTCTATGGAGAGGGACTGCAGGGTTTCCGTAAGGTCCGCTATTCCTTTGTTATCGGCTCGACTTGATTGGGACGAGACGGAAGAAACTGTGAATTGCCGTCGGCGGCCTTCGTATACCACTTCAACGGTTTGGGTGGGTGTGAGATATTTCAGATCGACTAGATAACCCTCGTCCAGTGAGATAGCATTCCAAGGATAAGTACTGCAGATTGCTGACCAAGAAGCTCCCGGACGAAAAGAGAGAGCCAGTCCTTGCGCTTTTCTGATGCTTTCGTCTTGTCAGAGAGACGAACAGCCTGATTTGAAATATCGGGGACTTCTGCGAGGACAACAGCCCCGGCTTCCTGGGCTTGACGAAGCGAAGGCAAACCGCGCGGTAGCTTCGCGGCCGCTGAAAGAGGGTAGAGCTTGACCCTCGACCCTTCCGACAAACGTGCGGTCAAGAGCAAAGACGAAGATACCGATATCGCTGGAAGTATCATGAGAAAACATCATTTTTGTCATCAGGGAAGAAGACGGAATCGGAAGAGTTGATCCCTGATGGTGGTGTAGTAGTCCATGTGCTTGTACTTACAGTCTTGTGAACAGTCAAAGGAGGGCCATGCTACACCAACGGAGAAAGCCTATCAGCATGGTCTCTTGGTCAGTGGAGATCATGAGTTCGCCCTGAGAAGCAGGTGACAGAGGCGAGAAAGAAGGGGATATTCTCACCGTCTTTGCTCCGGCTGGAGGATCGAGGGGTGATAAGGCAAGTACATCACCCGCACATATTTTTGCGGTTTTCAGGACGTCGGCGTGGATGATAACGCGGCGAGCACCACGGGGAGCCTCTGCAGGTTCTGCAAGGGACACCGTGAAGGGCCTTGACGATAGTGATGACATGTTAATGCCACTCAAATTCCGCGCTGTACAGGACCAGTGGTCTGCTATCTATGCCTCGCGTTGGGAGTAGTTCGCGGGCACAAGCAATTGACGGAAGCTACGGAGAACCGCTCAAATATACAAGGCAAAAAATTCTGAAATGACCTCACCCCTCAGCACTCAGGCGGAAGCTTCTGAATCTATGCTTGACCTGACATTCGATGGGCTCACTTTAGCCTCTGTACAAAGCAAAACTACGAAAATGTCTGGTTTCTCGCTAGGCGTCGCGTACTAAATATTCGTTCTTATCGACCGTTTATGGTAATTTCACGTGGAATGCGGTGGGCTTCTCTCTGTGGCACTCGCGTACCTGTTCCCGTCATCATCGCGTCGTACTGTACGGCCATGCTATAAAGTCGAATCAATGGTGCACTGGTCAACGCTTCCTGCTACGTTGCTCCTATATATCCTGGGGACCGTTGCTGCAACTCGACCGGAAACGTTCAAGGAAGAGCTGACGCTGCGGCCTTTACGCGATGGCAAAGTTATATCCAGATTCTCGTTTAGTACTTTGCTGGAGGGAGGCGTTCCCAGAAACCCGGAAAAAATAGATGCGGGAAATATACGTGAGTGTTATAGCAACGTATGCGGAGGTTGCTCTTTCCTGGGGTATGGCAGAGAAACGTTCTTAGAGCAGTTCTCGCTGGACGGAAGAGAGAACGGCAGGTTAAGGTTTGCCTGGGACGATGGACTCAGGTTTACGGGATGATTTCTCTTGCCTCCAGTGCTGAGCTTTTATTCCCTTTTTTTCTTTGACTACCCACAGACAATGCTGGGACAGCGATAGTCTGGCTTCGTGGAATATAATGCTCCGAATACCACGGTCCATTCTTTTGTATCCCATGTCAGTCGATAGTTGTGCGAAGTTGACGGCTACTGCAACTTTGGATAAAAAGTATGAGCTGCAAGGGTTAGGCCACGATTTACTTGCCTGTCGTTCCCTCATATTGTCCAAAGTTATAGTAGCCCTTGACCTTAGCCTCCCGTTAGCTGACATTGGTCTTTGACGGAGTCAATTACGATTCACATATGTGAGATAACTGCAAAGATATTGACGAACAACCCAGCCCAACATTACACATTATTCCCACTCGCACTGGGTCAAGTACTCCAGGAGTATGCTACCACCGAGCTGCACCTCTCCCTGAACGCCGGAAAATGGGACTACGACCGCTGGGGCTATCCAGACGAGCAAGAAGTCGGGACTGGAGCCCAGCTATGGGCGTGGATTGGCGACGGCGGTTCATCCTCGTGAGTACGATTATGACACACGCAGCAAAAGACTGACATGTGTCGCATTGCTGCAGCGTAGACGAGCGATGGAAAGGCCTGCGCAACGCCCTTGCCGGGCTCTTCTGTGCGTCAATCGGCTCCCTCGACGAGCAGCGCACCACGATACCCAAGCTCGCATTCGCACCGGAAGGCGACCTCCCAGCGTGGACCCTCCCGCACCAACTGCGCCATGCAACCTTGCCCTCTGAGACCGTCTGCACCGAGAACCTGACGCCCTTCCTCAAGCTCCTGCCGTGCAAGGGCATCTCGGGCATTGCGACCCTGCTTAACCCGCACCGCCTTTTCGGGGCGGACTGGCACGGCATGAGCGTCCACGTTACCTGGCATGCGGAGAGAGGCGTCGAGGTACGGCTAGCGTTCCAGGCGGTCTTTGACCCGGTGCGGTTGTCGTTCGACAAGAAGCGCGGTGAGCATTAGCGTCGCTGGATTCCGTGCTCCGTAGTTGATGGATATTAGACTGGTCTCTGCAGTCGATTTTTGGTAGGCCCATCGGCAAAGCATGTCCGGTTGCTAGCGCCAGCCGTATTGTCGTCGAGCTGCCCACGAATGAGGCGTACTCGATCGACCCGCAGCCGTCCACAGTTCAGGATGGCAAGGCCATCTATGATACGTCAAATAGTAAGTCCGGGACGTTGTGCACCCAGTTCTCCAAGACTAACGCGCCAATGACAGTTGAGAGTGAACTAAACTTGGCATTAAGATGGCCGCTGGAATCTGAATTCGTGTACCGTAAGTAATGCAGCAGATCCAGCGCGGCACGCTCATCAATCGTCCTTGGCTAGCCCTGGATCCAGCCTCGCAGCCTCCTAGTCCTCTCTCGGTCCAACGCACAATGGCAGGCACCAGCCAATCTCGCGGGCGGCTATCGGTGTCAATACGGAATAGCCTGCCGTCGGAGATCCAGGCGGTCTACCTCGAGACGATGCCGTGGCACGTCCAGTTTTATCTCCACACTCTCAAGATATCCAACGGCGGCAGCGCACGTGGTACGTCCACTGCTCCATCGACGTCAAAGTCTCCTGATTTTCGTTCTATTTTGTCTTTAGATGATTTGCTGTCCGATATAGCCTACACCCCACCGGTCCCGCACGGTCGCCCGGCGTTGTTCGAGTCCGTGCTGACGCTGCCGCCGAACAGCACCACGCAGCTCGAGATGGAGGTGATGAAGTCGTTCCTGCGGTACACCGAGCACCCGCCGGACGCGCAGCGCGGGTGGGACCTCCCGCCAGCGGTGCTTGTGCCCCTGGCGGATGTCCTTCGCGCTCCTGTCAATGGATCTGAGCCAGCAGGACGCAGGGCGAGGATCTACACCCGGGTGCTCCTCGTGGACCTCGCGACGCCGGACTTCAGCATGCCGTACAACGTGATCATCATGAGCTGCACGCTCATCGCGCTCACGTTCGGGATGGTGTTCAATTTGATGACGAGGAGGTTTGTGGTGGTGAGGTTGAAGACGGGGCCTGTTGCCGAGAACGCGGCGGAGGAAAAGGACAAGTCGATATAGCGCGTCGATGATTGCTTCCGAGTTGTACGGAATTATCCCCGCCCAATGCGCAGTAGCTCTGCTCTCCATGGGGTGCTGTACTCAGGACATGCCGAATTGTTTGGCTTGCACTTTCGGATGAGTCCGTATCCGCATTGTGACAGTTCGCGAGCCACGGGTTTTACTGAAGTTCCCTCGCTAAACCGCCCAAAATACGACCACTTCTGCGTCAAAGGTCTAATGCGCACCAATGGGCCACTTGTTGCCGGATAGAGTCCAATGGCCGGCAAGGGTGTTGCACTTCTGAAACATCAGATGAGACTGAACGACAGGCCACAGCGCGTCCAAGTGCTATTACTGTATAGTTGCGCATGCAAAGTCATAGTCACTGTAGCTATTATCTTGACAGTTCCAAGCGATCCTGACGTCCTGCTTCCCGCTGCATTGTCTTGGAAAGTCTGGGCATTCTGACGCCACAGGGAAACTCAAGGCCATTGTGCCGTACACGGACTAGGGCGCGTCACCGGTGCGTCTACAGGTATGTCGGGGACTCGATTCGACTCGTTGTTGATCGAACCCAGATATCGAGAAGACGAGCACATGGGTCTAAACCAAATACGAACCGCACGGAAGGGGACGCGCCGCGGGACCGACGTCTTGCCGCACGCTATGTAGACCGATTGGCAGCAGAATTATCAGATAGCTACTGCGGCATCAGAGGACACGGCAGCCCTCAGAGTTGTGGCGTGCGATGATGCTGTTCAAGTCAGACCGGGCGACACGACCACGACAGTCGACAAGACGTGTCCCCGATCCCAAGGCTGGCAATGCGTGTTTCCGTGCCGCAGCGTCACAGGGACAGGTCATCGCAGCCTGCCGTCAGAGAGGTGAAGCACCACTACGATGTTTCTGATGTAACTCGAAAAGTACTAGCCATCCGGAGCATCATCTGCTGCTGGAGGTGTGAGAGCAGCATCGGGTGATAAAGCGAGAAGCATCCTCGTACGCCGGGGGAATTCGCGCATCTCCTTCCGCCACATCCACAAAAGGAGATTGCTCGCAGCCAGATACGCCTATCTAAGTTCCAGCCGGGCAGAGGAAGTCGAAGTCGAGGTTGCCCAGGGTTGCCCGCCCGAGGCACATCATCGGAAGACGCGTTCTTTCACCAAGATAGCCCGATAATTGCCTCAGTCTGGCAGCCGAACCCTGCGATTTGCTTCCGAAACGGACAATGCAGCAGGTTCGGGCGCATGACAGCCACCCCCCCAGAAAGGCACTTGCAGCCGTTGATACGACACACGGCTTCGCTGGGAGACTTCGAATGGCTGGAAACATGTGCGCTGCTCGGCGGCGTCCCACGGAGATCTGTCCAGCGCCAGCTGCACTGCTTGTAATTAATAATAAACCGCTGTGGCTGATATCATTTTAAATGACTTGGCCCAAGCATCCGGTCTTTGTCCTTCGCGAAATCGCATAAAGGACGCGCCTCTCGGGAGCCCGCCGTCTCTTGCTTCCCCCCTCGCGAACCTAGTAGACTCGCGCCCCACTACGCAGCACCCGGAGCACCCATCTGTTCACCCGGCCGAGTCATTCGCGAGTCATAAGACGCTGTTGCACGTTCGCCTGCCTCTTGTTCAGACTCAGCACACTCTCGAAAATGTGCCAACAGGTCGCGTACGTCGCCTTACCCGCCCCGACTCACTCGCGCCAACTAACGTCCATTCTATCCAGCGAAGGAACGCGGTGGACGAAATGCGGGGTACATGTCATCCCGTTCCTTGACGCACGTCGATCAAGCAAAACTGACGCGCCCTCTTTCACTATTCGCAGCACTTCCAACGCCATCTGGTCGTCGCGATCATGGACTGCAGCTCTAGCCGGTGCGAGCGGAGTCTCCGGCATCCATCGACGTGCAGAAGTCAGAGCTGCCACAAAGTACGTGCCGCCTCCCTTCACCGCACCGACGTCCGGTGCTCATCGTGCTTCTTTCTTGCTCTTCACATAACATTCAAACAAAGAACTTTGGCCAGGAAGTGCAGAAAGACATCGACGCCGTCGACGAGTACTGCTGGGCGTGCCGCGCAGCGGCTGCAAAACGACAACGATGAGTCCCGGCCCAGGACGACACACTCGAACACGCACCTCTTGGCCCCCGCCCGCCCGCTCTTGCATCATGACCTGTATCATCACCCCCATGTACACTACCCTGTAATATACCCCCGTAATGTCAGCACCATCTTCTCTCCGAAGATCCACGATGGAAGATGGGGATGGAGCACTCTTCACATCCGTCACGAGGGCGCAGTACTGTACCACGCTGCCCAAAAATACACAGGCGCCCGCATGGACGACGTCCCTTGCAGTCAGGTGAGCCAGGATGGCGTAACCTTCCTGCTCTAGAAAGGATATATGCCCACTCCGGCAAGGATAGACTGGCGACAAGACGGCCTTCACAGAAGGCGCGGGTGAATGTCAGCAGAGACCTGCCATGTACTGCGAAACACATCACATCGTGCGCTTTGTATTCCGCTGGCCTTATCGGGGTTCGCATGAGAAGGTGAAAATATGATTCTGGCGTATGGCTCACAGCAATCAGGGACCGGAGCGGTGCCACAGCTCGATCGAAGGCGCGATGTCGCCGGCAGCTATTTCAGAGGCTAAAACTGTATCGGCCGCACCGCGCATACAGAATGGAGCCAAGGTCCAGGGCAAGTACGTGTGTCGGATACACGATGCTTGGGGCCGGATGGAACACGATGCTCTTCGTTTGTGCCGACAGAGACGGAATGCAGTGTAAGTCGGTCCATGGAAGCAGGTGAATAGGTGTAGCAGCTGACGAGGGAAGCACGTTCCCGGCACCGAACGTCTGGCGGGCTGAAGTATGGAGTACTATTCGGTGGGGCGCAAGGGTGCGGACGTTCAACGGCCCGAAGAGTACAATTCAAGAGGCCGCATATAGGTTTTCTTGGCTGTAGTAAACTTCATTGGGATTTATGAACGGGCCGCGGTGGCGTCCGTTCTCCTTTGTCAGAGGGCATCTCGTAAGGGCGCTTACCTAGCCGTAGTGTCAACAATGCGTACTACATAGATCTCGACACTTAGCTATGTGAGTATCCGGGCGGACGAGTATTCGACTTGCGGCGTCAGCTAGAGGCCTCGGACACAAGAAGGCACGACGAAATCTCAAGCATCACGCGAAACCGGGATGCCCAGATACCTCGATGTATCTGCGAAGATCCCGGTCAACGCGCTCACGAACGAATGCATATTCGCGTGGGTTCAAGAACCCAGGAAATAACGGCTGCTGAGCAGATGGGGGCCAAAGCCAGCCCGAAGAAATGTCTCCGACCCGAAGGCACGGACATAACCTGCGCGCGTCGGTCCTTCTCAGGTACTCAGGGTCCTCGCACGAGGAAACGCAAGGTGGGCCTCAGCTGACGATTTACGACGGAACTTTTTGCCTTGACAACACGCCAGCCCTCGTGACATGGACCTGTATGAGCATGAGACTGGTGTTCGTTTCACAAGGATGAATCGGGCTTACATGTTTTCTCTCGTGATAGACCACTAGCCGCCAGGGAAGATAGCACACCTGGGGAGCAAATGACTCTCTCACATACCTTAGCGGACGAACGAGTCGGCGGATCACTTTAGCAGGGAGATGAACGTCTTGCTGGTGAGAGCAAAATCTATCATTCGCGTCGAGTCCGATGTACATCCTCTGCCTACACCCCCGCTCCCCATTCCGCCCTCTAGTGCGCGTGGTTCTTGTGGTGCTCTAGAAAAAACGTTCAGTACTCCCGACATACTCTTACCGCATACCAACTCACTCAAGTGCACTAAAGATTGGCGGAGCAGTTAGTTTTCGCGTCAGGATACGAATATTTGATGCAGACGCACTGTTATAGTCAATCGTGTACCCGATCGTGGCCATGCCAAAAATCAGGACTAGCAGCGGCTTGCCAGAAGCGTTCTTGCCGTTGAAGTAGCGCGCCTTGATACCGTACCCCGCAGTCGAGGGTGCCGGGCCCTTCGGCAGCTTCGAGTAGAACTGCACTAGCGGTGCGAGGCCTGCGCCTTGTCCCGAAGACTAAGAATAATTCGTCAAGCAATTACTGAGATATTCAATGTCCGAGAGCATGGAAAGACTGCTCACGAGAATGGATGGGGTGGCGATTTTGGGGGGGACGAGCCCCCCGAGCTGGCGGCGGACGAGCGAGGCGTGCATGATGTCGGTTTTGCTACAGCGCGAGTGCTCCCGAACGTTGCCGACGACGATGGCGTTGTTTGCTCCGTATTTGCTCTTCTTTATCTCTATTTGGCGCATATACTCAGCCACCGCCCTCCTGCGCAACTGCGGTGCCACTCAAGAGCCTGAGGTGCCTTTGTCGCTGATGACTTCTCCCACTCGTTTGCCCGTGCTTATTTTTCAAACCAGCGGTCCATAGCGACTGAACTTTTCGCTTAATTCGGAACTGCAGGGGGGATTCTGCGTTCAATACTCAAACGCCGTGCTTTCGACTTCGCTGTTGCCATAGAGCTTGACATTTAGGACATTGGAACATGATCGTGCCCGCTATGTCACGCTCCGTGCCAACACAACGGCAATTGGGAAGCTAAGTAATCCTACCATTTCATTCTTGAACACCTTCTCTCGATGGAGCATGTGCTTACTTCAGTACTAACTCATCTTCCAATTGTGCCATCCACTGTAGCCCGTGGAGGCTCGAATCTTAGTGGATTGAATATCATGTCTGCGACGGTTCCACCCTACCACCGGTTAGCTTTCGGTCCGCTCATAGCGATGGCCTACATCATGCCCATCTTCCATCTAAGCTGAAATCGAAGTGAAGCGGTGTTCATCCTCAAGCAGCTCAAGTGTGGAAAGCATTCAGGGCACCTTGACGTGTATAGAAGATACCTCGCCTTCGTGCGGACCTTCGGCGCTCCGATAACATCCTCAAGAATACCGCAACAGACGCACGTTCGTCCAGACATTGCCTTAGAATGATGGATCGGCGAAGTCTCTCCGTACCGTCAGCCGGGTAGATGACCGTCATCCGAAAGAGCTACCCTAGGCAGGTCCCAGTCGAAGCAAGAGAGTACAATACATTAACCAGAACTTCTACGTATGTCCCTCAGACTCTACAATTATCCAAATTAAATATCAACACGTCCTCCGCCCCGATCGCCACCAACTCGTCCATCACGACCGCCATCCGGCCCTTCTCCACCATCGCGCTCACCGCGAGCCAATTCTCGTCCTCCAGCGGGCTGATCGTCGGCGCGCGGCGCCCAGGCGTGACCGCGGTCGCCTTGGCCAGGCTCTCGCGCGGGATGTTGTACTCGCAGATGACATACCGGCCGGCGGCGACGACGCCCGCGATGCGCGAGGTTATGAGGTTGATGAGCGACGCGTGCTCGGTGCGCTTGGGTGAGTTGGCTTTGATGAGGACGGCTTCGGACTGGAGGACGGTGGCGATGGCGTGCAGACCTGCTGCGCGCATCGTGTCGCCGGATTCTGTAGGAAGTCAGGATATGCCGTGTAAATGTCTGAATGTGCTGCTACGAACCGACAAGGTCGACTGTACGCAACGTGAACATCAGGGCTGTCACAGCTAGATTTGAATGCGATAGAACACACCGATTCCGTCCGCAAGTCCAAGGGCACAAGCCGCCTCCACGCTCCCGCTCACATACTCAATCTTCGTACGGCTCTCCCCCGCAAGCTGCAAGCGGTCATCCACCTTCGAGAAGTACTCCCCCGCCAGCACCTCGAAGCTCGTGACGACGCGCTTTCCCGCCAGATCCTCGACGCTCTTGATCGACCCCGCCTCGGGCACCTGCACCTGCAGCGCACACTTGCCGAAGTTCAGCTGCAGGACCTCCGTGACGTGCTCCTCCATCTTCGCTTCGAGGATCACGTCGTGTCCTGTGATGCCGAGGTCGACGTTACCTTTGCCGACGAAGGACGGGATGTCCGCGGCGGGGAGGAAGACCCTGCGCGCGAGTGAGCACAGGAGGGTAATTGGGTGGAGGGTGGGGGAGGACGTACAGGGCCATGGGGTGGTTTTTGACGAGACACACATCTAATCTGTGATGCCTTCGAAACTGGATATCAGCACCTGCGTAGGTGGTTTGCATGTGCCGTTAATGGTTAACGGGACTTGCGCGGCGTGCTCACCAGCCAGGAGCTCCATGCATTTTTCGTGCAATCTCCCTGGATCAGCCTGCGTGAATATCGTCTCATTCTTCGGACTACATATCGTACACACCTTTCTTAGGGATTGCGAATAATAACCGTCCGTCCAACGATTCCGCATCTAGTACCCGTCCTTCTGAGCATTTTATTTCGCGATAAGTCCGGGCGTGCACTCACTCATGGCTGCCTGGTACCTCTGGCCGTCAGATACACCCGATGGCGCCGACTGATAGTCGATGTCTGCGGGTCGGACAGAATATCGGACGTTTTGGCCGAGTCATTTCGAAAAGTTTCATACATGCATTTCTATTTGCGGATTCGCCTAAATGTCTATAGCCGATCCACGGCGGACGGTCCCCGAGACATGAAGGTGCTCACGCTCCCGCGCATGTACTTAGCTTTGACTCTGTTCTTGCTCTACTTCACCGGCAGTATTCTCTTGTATACAGTGCCCACTATGGTGCCCTGCAAATTTGTCTTTAGGGGCTTTAGGATGGCAGCCGCCAACTCGGAGTAGCGTCGAGAAAGAGAGGCCGATTTCAACCTAAGATCGAAGGGTGATCTCTCGAGCTGAATAGCGGAAGACACGCAGTGTATGTGTCTCTCCATTGGCAATCCGCGGACGTACGCGACTTCCTCCAGGACAAGCTTGACGCCCTGAAGTGTGTCCCGAGGCGGTCTGGAACACAGCACAATTCATGCTACAGTAACATGTGGCTGCTTGCTGTGTTGCTTGGAGAATAAGCTGGACTGCATTATAGGTATCACATTCTGGTTGAAAGACTGCCTTCTCTCTGCATTGACTGGCTTCAGACAGGTTCCTATTTGGCCGTCAACGCAGCGCATCGATCCCTGCGGCATCAATATGCGATGACCATGACGGTGGGTCTCAATACTATCCCCGTGAATTCCTAAAACCCCCTTTGCGACGTCTGTACGTTGCGAGCTAACGCAATGCGTGGGCCCGGGCCACGCATATCCTGCACCAACACTCGACTATGCTTAGCCGCCATGAAATCCTTCAGCAATACTGTCGCTTTTATCCTCCTTAGTAACTGCACGGAGTCTTGAGAAGCTCTGCGTAGCAGAGTGATCCCTTCCGGATCTTGCTGAAACTGGATGGCGAAATGCGTCGTTGACGTTGCGCTGCTCGTGGTACCCTGCCACACGATCATAAGAGCGCTTGTTTAGATATCCTAAGTTCTTCCCTACGGTATTGCTTGAGCGCGATAGTAAACTCGTGCTTGGTCAGTACCGTAGCGGATACCCTAGTATGCCAAATAAGACGGAGGAATTGCGCGGCGCTATCGCTCAACGGAGATTTCTCGACTGATCTGGTACAGGACGCACCACTTGGCAGAAGCAGGCCGCTTCAACGACCTTCCAAACCTAATACACCCACAGCTCGCTCGCAACCCATAATTTATCATCGTCCCCGGATGGAAACCCCGTGGTTGTATTATGAATGACCCCAAATATCAACAGACCGACGGTAGGGGTGCACCCATAGCCGCTCACGCACTATTGGTGCTCGATACCTCTCCCGGATGTTTCTAGGCATGGAGCGTCATTCAGAGCTTATTCAGAGCCTCTCTATTGCGTCTTCTGTCCGCCACGACCCTATTATTCCCAAGCTGCGCTGTGTCATGCGCCTGATAATCTGGTGCTTCTCGATCCTCCTGGGTCTGTCCTTGTTCGAGCGCTGGGCATACTGGTTGCTCCAGAACCCCTGCAGGGACGGTATATAAAGCGACAGTTTTCGAGAGCTATCGGCACCTGCTTGCCAGACGATGTATCGTCAACGAGGAGGCCGATACCCTCTACGGGCATCCAACACTCCGACGTCTGCTCCTACCACGCCTCGCCGTGACTACCATGAGGGTCTCGAGGCGACAGCTGTCAAGGTATTCAGCAAACCTTCTGCAGAATCATTCAAAGAAAAGATAAAAATAGAGAATCTCCAATACCTCGCCTCGTACAACTGGGTCGAGGCTGCGAAACCAACGATTATCGTCCCAGGTGAGCTCAAATCCTCCCTTCCACCAAGATCGTGTTCTCACCCGCATGCGACAGGGTCGCCGCCGGAGTGGACGGACAGGCCTCTCCCGTTCATGGTCCAACGCGACAGCGGCACTGTCTTTGTGGACCAAAACGGGTTCCGCGTCCCGCGCGCAGTCCTCCTCCCCCTATTCAAGTCAGTCGACATGGTAACGGAAGAAACGGGGCGACCCGACTTCGACTGGTCCTCAGTCGACTTCGTCACGGACCGCAACGGCTTGCGGAAGATATTACGATGGGTGAATGGCACGGCCGACAAGACCTTTAGGATCGACATGCAGCTGGTAGGCAAGCAGACTATCTTGCTGAATAGATGGGAGGCGACTACGAAGGAGCCCGCCAGAGGCAGTTTCGGGTTTGGGTTCGAGAACGCGACTACGGAGCCTGCCCCGGGATGCGAGCGCAGCACGGGGCATCATAGGATCGTGACTTATGCATGTCCTTCGGTCTGCACCCGAGACACACTGCTGATATGTTGTGATGCAGGACATGAACGGCCTGAAGATGGTCGTCCGCTTCGAAGTGGACGCCTGCCTACCCCCTCCCCGCGAGGCCACCAAATTATCCAGCGCAACCACGCTCGACGATCTGACCGCCACGCTGAGCGGCCTCGGGCTCGGGTCCCGCTCAAAAGCGCCAGAGACCACCAGCGACGCCTCTGGACTGGACATCATCCACGCCGGCTCCGCCGACATCGCGCAGGAGCGCATCGTCGAGCTGACGACGCGCTCCCAGCGCAACGCCGACACCTTCGACTGGGTCGACGCGTACCCGCAGCTCTTCCTCTCCGGGACCCCGCACCACTTCCTCGGCATCCATGTTGGCGGGAAGTTCTACGAGGTCGTGAAGAGGGAGCTGAGGACCGCTGCGATGGGCGGGATTGAGCGGGGCGCGCAGGCGGGGCTTAGGAAGCTGAGGAAGGCGCTGGGAGAGATCCAGGAGCTTGTTGTCGATAGCGGGGACCGGGGGAGACTGTCCCTGGTGTGCGACGGCGGTGTACTGAAGGTATTTAACCGGAAGAGCACTGAGAGCTGCCTTCCCGATGAGATTATGAGGCGCTTCGACAATTAGCAGCGTGGAATCTTGGATGTGTAGTAACTTGTTGTACGTGCTTAAGGCTCCTCTCACTATCTTACCTTTTTGATTCAGTTTGCATCCCCCTCTTATCTCAAAGAAGCAGACTGTCTACAATGTCCTACACATGATCTTTGTTGCATCACTTCATCTGCCGCTCCGTGCACTACGAGCTCATTAGCCTGTATACTCCGCAGTTGTTCAGATATGTGCACGCTCAGCCAAAGCTCTTCCCGCGTGGAGAACTGGTACAATACTCGAAACCACGATGGCACAAACTTTCAGTAATGGAGATCTTGGGAAGTTGTGGTACGTGTTCCTTCCAGTTGTCAACTGATCAAATTATTCTCCAACGGAGAGTCCACTGGAACCAGTGCCGGCAAGTCCGAACAGCATGCTCTATGTTCTCCATTCTTTTGCCTCTGCATTCTACCGTATTGCTGTAACTAGTGTGAGTCGTGTCGCGTTGCTCGTTCAAGCTGTCCCCTCTTCTCTGGCTCTGAGTCAACTCCAACGGAGATGGGATTGACTGTGGAGTCCACCATGGGTTTCTCCAGTCTATCTCGCCCTATGTTGAGCCAATATCAATAGAGGTAAGATCTTGTGTTTGTTAGTCCCATATCCTTGAATTCACACATGTACTCGGGCACTTGTTTCCCCTAGGATATTGTTTACGTGCATGGAATGTGAGTGCGAAGAAGTTATATACTTCAGGTTATCAGTCATCGCTGATTACGTTAGTAAGGTTTACTTGCTATGAGTTGGCCGCACACCCTGGTCTCAGCTTTTGATCCTTCGCAATAGCATTGGCACAGTGACTCACGTTCGTCAGAAGAACCTGCTCACGCTTCTGCAAGCAACTTCCACATGGTCGGTCGAAGAATAGGCATGTCCTAGCTCTTCCCTCAGATCGTGGCTTTATGCTAGCGTGAGCAAGGGGGGACTACGAGTGTCCTGCCTTCTCTGTTGCGTTGCTGCTCAAGCACTCACACCGTGGTATGACACGGCGGCACTCAGTCGCGCATAGGCCGTGAAGCTCGACAAGAAGCGGTGCGCATTGCGTTATATGAACTATCGACCATCGCACCAGTTCCATCACCCGCTTCAAGCCTCGTGTATCGGATCATTTCAGGCTCGCGCGATTGCTGCCAAGTACATCTCCGCGCCTCCAATCTGAAGATCTAGAGGAGCTTTTGTCCATGCCTACTACTTACACCGGGACTCGTCCATACGTCCAGCTCTTCTCGTCTAGCCTTTCCCCGGAGAGGCCAACACCGTCGAGGGGTTTGCAGTTACCATCTCCAGCGGACTACACTCGCCGATATACACCCGATCTCCTCTCGAGCTCGTCTCTGTCCGATAAACGGCTGCCATCCTCGACAGAGAAGATTGCACACTCTGAAGAGAAAAGCATATCATGTGCTTTACAGCCCAAACGAAAGAAATCCCTAGCTCCCCCCCTCTATAGTACGGTGGTGCTGACGTATCCGAACCCGTGGCGCGTCCACGTACTACGAAACGCGCACATATAGGCCTGGGTTCAGATCTCAGATGCAGCGCGTTTCGCATCACTGTACCAAGCACCACCCGACCCGACTTATCCTCCAACCCAATCTGGTCCGTCTCTCCTTCACAGCTTGGAGCGCGTCATCCGCCTCTCCCCACTACAAGCCTCCGCCGCGGCCCGCTTTTCAAATCCAAACCCAAATCTAACTCCAATCGGAGTCGCTGCATGCACAAGACCCGGTCCCGGGTTGTCAAGTTAGACTCAACCATCAAGCTCACCGCCCGAGCGCGATTATACAGTATAGCAAACTCGCCAATCCGCATTGTAAAGACTACGCTAATATCCCTCAACGGAGATAATAAGACTGATGCGGTTCCCGTTCTCCCCCGGAAATGGTGATCCAGGGTCGTTGCGTAAGTGTTTGCTCTTGGATCGGGGAGATGATATTCCCCACCCAGTCTAAGGTATGCTGAAGGGCGTCGTCGCTGGGACAAGGGGGCGTTTCCTCGCGCGGACGCATGAACAAGCGGCTCCGTGCTATGCGCCTCCCAGTCGCCAAATGATAGATCGGTGGAATGTGGATGGCCAGTTGAACCTGTCTTTGCCCGACTGCTCGCATCGATATCAACGGAACAACTTGAAAGGCGATCGGCATGTCTTGACCGTTGACGCAGATTACAAGCCATCGGGTACGCTCCGTGTGTCATCCCACATCCTTACCTATGTTGTGATATGACCCCGGATATTGAACGTAGATCTGGGATCCGAACGTCGCAGGCACGAGAAAAGGGGTCGTGCTCTGAATTCTGGACGAGGTATAATCACACTGAAAGCCGAGGAGGAGGAGGAGCGAAGGAAAGCAGCAACCCGCAAGCGAAGGTCGGGTAAGTGCTACCATACAGCCTCATCTTTCGTGGTTCACTCTAATCGGTACATCGACTTCATGCAGCAGCATTGGTAACATGGAAAAGCACGGGGATCAGAAAATATCCTGTGTCAGCTGGGGGATGCGCCCACCGCCTCCTCCGCAGGATTTCCTGCACTCTCCGAGTCACCGTGACGCCCCCACGTCATGCTCGTCGTCCGTGTACAGATCCTCGTCCAGGTCAGGATCCAGCTCGACTGCATGTAGTTACTCGTTGTGCCTACGGGTGAAGCATTGCGAGCCTCTTCTTGTTCGAAGCTATGCTTGCCGGTCCTCGCTGACCCCGTTAGTAGGGAACTACTCGGCCTAGCGCTCCATGATCTATCGACTACCCTGGATTAATGGATCACAATAGCTCATGTAGCTGACTGCGACTGTGCCCTGAACGGCTCGCGTTCTTCAGAGCGGCCGATGGCCCGATTCACGCTTCTGCAGGCAATTCCACGTCGAAGAATAGGCCTCCCGTGGCGCTTCTCCCAGATTCTTGGGCAGGGGGCCGGCCTTCAGATCATCTCAGGAAACTCGCCGCCCTCCCGTCAGGACCCGCAACCCTTCTTGTACATATGAATCGGAAAAGACGCTATGGAAGCACTGGCCGGCGACGTTTTTTCCAAGCCAACCTTAATACAAGCCCCCTTCCCTCACCACCGTTCCTCTCCACCCCCCCTCGACCTCTAATAGCAAGGTTCATGCAAGCGCGCTGACGAAGTCGCAGGGTCTCGAGCACCTATCGTGGGGGACGTGATCGTATTGGACCGACGCATGTGGGATACGTAGTAACTACATACATACCCCTCTTCTTCTTCTACGCACATACTAAGAAGGGGTCTGCGGTTCTTCCGGGCGACTTGTCTGGGCATTCTATTCTATGCGTGCTCCGCCGCCGTATGACGCGCGCGCTTCTGCTCGTAAGAAGCTTCTACCGCCCGTTGCGTATACTTAATCGTGGATGGTCCAGCCTGTTCCACCGACGATGTTAATGGATAATAACCGACATAATGCTTGTTCTCGCCGTGGCGTCTCGCAGCGGAGCTGTGGCGACATCCTGCGGTTACCTGAGATCGGCCACTGCGCCTTAAACAGGTTATAATACTTCCGCAGATGAGATATTTGGGTTAGGCAACTGCGACCCACAAACGGTGGACAGGTGTAACAGGATTAGCACAGATAACCATCAGATGATGATAGTATAATATATAGTTACGCCCGCGACCTTCACCGCGCAGCGCGCCCGCGAGTTGCTGCTTTCCTCGTTCCACCCTGTCTTTCTCTTCAGCATGTTCACACCCAGGCCAGGTTTCCGCTCGCTTCCAGATCGCGGTATCCAGGAGGGCTTGGTTTTGGACCCACTTCTCGTGCTCGCCAGACCTGAGAGTACAACATCTGACGACGCTCGGATTGAGAATGTTCAGTATCTTGGCTCGTATCACTGGGTGGAGTCTGAGACACCCACTATCGTCGTGCCAGGTAAGCTTCGAATCTTTACACAACCATATGTGCCTTACCACACCTTCAGGGTGCCCGCGCCGATGGCTAAACAAACCGCTACCGTTCAGCGTGACCCGCGACGAGGGCCAGAGCTACCTGAGCGAGAACGAGTTCCACGTGCCCGGACGTGCTTTTGTGCCGATGATGCGCGCGGTCGATATCGTCGAGGAGAAGAGCGGCAAAGATCCGTTCGATTGGCCGTCCGCTGATTTCTTGACCAACAGGAGGTGCCTCCGCAAGCTATTGCGCTGGATCGACGGCAGAGCCGATCGCGATTTTAGGATTGATACGCAGTTGTTGGGATCACGGACGGTGTTGCTCAGCCAGTGGGAGGCGCGTACCACGGAGCCTTCGTCCGGGAACTTTGGATACACGTTCGAGCGCGTGGCATGTTCCAGTCTTCCCGGCTGCGAGAAAGGACACACCCGGATAGTCAGCTATGTGGGTAGCGTTGTCCTGCGGTCGTCGACCCTCTTCATTACGTTTGCTTTCCAGGACTTCAGCGGCCTGAAGGTTGTATTGCGCTTTAATGTGAACGCCTACTTGCCATCCCCCGCGGAGGATGCAGAGGTGGATAGTCTCGCTAGCGAGCTCACACACCTGGGTCTCGAATTGCCTCAGCGGCTGAACGCCGATGATGCTGTTCCAGATCCAATGTCGGGGTTGCGGATAATCCACACCGGCTCTCCGGACATTCCTCAAGATAGCTTGTTGGAATTGACCACTCGCACTGAAAAGGGGGTAGGAAAATTCAGTTGGGCCGAGGACTACCCTCAACTGTTCCTCTCGCAAACGCCAAATCACTACACGGCCGTCCACAGGGATGGGAGGTTCAGTACCATACGAAAGCGGAGGTTAGGGTCGCCGGAGATGCAGAGAGTTGAGGAGAGAGCCCAGCCGAGTCTGAAGAAATTACGATCCATTTTGCAGGTCCTCCACGATCTCGTTATCGAGCACGGAGAGACCGGACGCCTGAGCCTGATCTGCGTGAAAGGCATCCTTCAGGTCTTCAAGAGGAATACGACAGACAGTCTTTTGCCGGACGAATTCTTGACGCGATTCAGATAAACATAAACCAGGTAAGATCAAGCAGGAGTCAATGACTAAAGCCCACTCGCTGAACTTCGCTTCAGTCTTCTCCCGCTACCGAGAAACTCGGTTGGGCTCATTGCAGGACCGCATCAGCGTACATCTTGGTATGAACCTGCCTCTTAGCTTCCTTTCTTCGCGTGGTGATGAGCGTTTCTTGGGATACCTTGTCAAGATAGGACAGTGAAGTTCGGCTACATTGCCGCTGTAGGGCGTTTGCATCAGTAGCCTATAAATTCCTCAGGTTGTTTCCTCGTGAGCCAATTATTGAAGACCCCGTAGGTAGAAAATCCGTATTACCCTTTGCCGCGTGTTGCGGCGTTCCTACGAGAGCGGCTGCATCATAGCAGAAGCCGCTCCTGTTCCATCGCGACGCAGAAGAACGACATGATATGATCGCAGGAGAAACCTCGGAAGTTTCGCAGCATTTGTCGATAGCAGGAGGCGGGCGGTATCTTCTCCATCAGGCATGAGGGATGGATGCGGCAGACAAGAAGTCTCGCTGTTACTGGCAAGCAGAGGTCCCAGGAAGGGAGTAAGCGTGGACTTTCTCCTTTTTGTGCACGGAGCTGCCGGTGTTATGAGACGTCCTGATCAGCGGTAGCCCAAGCCCGGTCAAAGATTCCACTAACAATACCCATGGCTCAGCATTGTAGCGATCTTCTGAGTTCTTGGGATGATGAGAACGCAACGGCTAGTAGCAACTGTCAGAGGAAGCCAGTATCAGTGTTCTCCAGCAACCAGACGGAGGGCTATAATCAGCACGTCGAAGTCGCCGCCCCTCGGACTGCGAGGATATACGACTAGAGCGGCTCAGAAGTCGGTCCAGAACCGTATATTCTCCTGGGGTGGTGGTGCACCATGCAGGGCCGTCTTGCAGCATCCAATGACATCCGTAGGTATGGAGGTATTCTCCGCTCAGGAGCCTCCCTTGACGCACCAGGTGCCGTGTATTATCCGGCAGACAGGTAGCCGGACAAACCCCGGGACGCCTTACCTCACCGCAGCCTTATAGCTTAAGACTGGACCTGCACCCTGTTTGTGAACACGCAGCAGTTGGACATGAAGGCCTATCTTCGGATAGGCTTGGATGGACGTGCCTGAAAGAACGGTACCGAGGACCGAGACGACTGCGCCGTGCGAAGGCGGATACTGGAATGGGACGAAGCCGCAAATCAGGAGAACAACGGCGAGACATCATGGGAAGGGCATTGTGAGTTGGGAACGCGAATGTCGCGGCCACGGCGAACATGTATATGGTTGATTTTTACACATGAATGGAATTCTTGGGGCCCGCTTCTCCCCCAGGCAAAGACACGGACATTCGCTACTTTCTCTGAAAATAGAAGAAAAGGAAGGTCCGTGTCCTTTCCCTTGGGTGGTCTGGTCATGAAAGCTCAGCCCCTGCCACAAGTGAGTAGCAAGTAATACGTGCGCCTATTACCGTTTCGTGGGCCGAAGTGAAGTCACCGCCAAACCTTCAGATAAGATTCAGATGAATCAGTGACGAGCGGAAGACCACGAGAACGCGCCGCAACGCGTTTGTGGCGCCTTCGCGTTCCCGAGGATGTAATCAAACGGGTGGTCGAGTCCAGACCTGCTCGCTACTGCAGATAATAGCCAGCTGGTCCTTGGTTTAGAGTTTCCAGTATTGCGCAGCATCGGGCCCTGGAGAAAGGACGGATCTGAGGAAGCCTGATTCCTGACGGTGTCAGTGACGCCTCGGGCACGTTGGGGGTTGCGTGAGTTGCCGTGAGGTTGGGGAGACCTTTACGAGTATAGGCCGTTCTCTCATCCCGAGATTACTATTGGGCTATATGAGGTGGGTCCTGTGAGAGTGACTAAGTCGCAGCGCGATAGTCGGGACCTAGACTGCGCAGACGCGTACCGTCAATGAAGGCCGATGAAACGGCATATCATGGGTGTTAAACATTGGCAAATGTCAGTTTCTCTGTGCACCATCCGAGGGTATGAAATTGCCGGCCCAGACTATACTGCATGGTCAGTATTTCCGACATGAAGCACATGATCCGACCAATTGGCGGCGCAAGATTTTCCTGTCCTAAACGCAGAATTTGTGTGTTTTCAAGAATCTACGAACCGCGACATAGCGCGATTGATGGAAGGTCCGGCTCGTCGCTGGCCAGGAAAGGAATTGCGCATACCGTCGGGCGGTGATAAGAACAATTGCCCCGCTCTGCAGTTTAAGACATATCCGCTTGCGGAGATTATGTCGGGGAGAAGTCGGAAAGACTGGAGGGGAGGTGATGGCCTGTCGACGGCGTATCAGATATAAAGCACGGAAAAAGCAGTGCCATCGCTGCCCGCGTTGACAGAATTAGCCGGTGTTAGCCGGGCTATTTCCCCGGGATTGGAACTCCGCCGTCACTAGTCCGTCAAGAGGTCGGGGGACGCGCTGCCTACAGTGACGCGGCCTTTCTTCTGCTATTCCCTGTAACCCCCTGCCTCCATCTGCTCGTCGTTGCAAACAGTGTACGCGGTGGTCCCGATGATAGTGGTACCGACGATGAGCTCCTTGAACGACGTCGCAGGCCCCCAGCAGAGGCAATTCAACCCATACACCGAGAATGGAGGCACTATTCTGGCCATTGCGGGCACAGACTTCAGCGTGATCGCTGGAGACACGCGTCAGTCTGAAGGATATAACATTCAAACGCGATATGCACCAAAGGTGTTCCGATTGTACGTGCCTTCGTCGTGTGCGCGTCACGAACCGCGGATGTTGACCGGATTGAACACAGAACCGACCGCGCAGTGCTAGCTGTGAACGGTTTCGCGGCGGATGGGAACATGTTCGTGAAGAAAGTGAAGCAGCGGCTAGAGGCGAGTGCTATCACTGTTCCCAGCAACTTTGTGGCGCTAATCCACGTCCGGACAGTGGTACCGCCATGCACATGCCAAGGACATGCCCCTACATGCCATCGCCCGCCTTATTCAAACAATGCTCTACGCCCGCAGATTTTTCCCCTACTACGTCTATAATATCCTCGGGGGTATTGAGGATGACGGTACGTTGCTCTTCTTTATTTACACTATTTATATCCGATCGTTCCCTTATCTCACCACCTCATTCGACAGGCTCGGGCGCCGTGTACTCCTTCGACCCCGTCGGCTCCTACGAGCGGGAAACATGTCGAGCCGCTGGTGCAGCGCAGTCGCTGGTGCAGCCGTTCTTAGACAACCAGGTCAGTCATTTGACTGTACTATGCTCCGTTCTTTGTATAAGATGACTTATTGATCCGCTGTATGTCAGATATATTTTAAGAATCAGCAGCCTGCTCCTGGGACGTCTTTCCCTGCTCACCTACCCCTTCCCATCGTTCTTAAGCTGGTAATCGACTCCTTCACGGGAGCGACGGAGCGCCATATTGAGGTACGCTGATCGCTGCTCTTCTTATGTCCGTGTACTCCGATCCTGACGTATGTTTCTACGTATAGGTCGGTGATGGCTTGGAGATGTATGTCGTGTTAGCCAAGGGGCGTGATCTCAGCGGGCTGGAGGGCATCGTTGGCCTGCAGGAGCTCTCGACAAAATCGGACGGCGAACGGATTTTCGTCATTAGGAGAGAACTTAAGAAGGATTAATTGCATCACTGTATCCACTCTTGTACCACCGCTCGGACGGACTACTTCCGTTGTTAATATTTAGATAGTGCTCGTACTTCTTCGTGCCAGAGCAATTGACCAATGGTCATTTGTTCGCCATTCGCGCAGCGAGGTGTTCGCTATGCAGCTGCATTGTCATAATTTATTATTTATCCCTTCTATCTTCCGAGTGCACGTCTCATCCAGTTACTGAAAATGCCATGATATTGATATCTAGAACTCTTTTGACCGTCCTCTGGCAAGATAAATTGCAGATCGTCAGTTAGATGCTAATCCGGCATGTTGTTCTTGACGGGATGCGCGCTCCGGACCTTCGGGAATGAAACTCGGGTCAGCGTTTAACCGTCGTTGGAGAATGAAGCTCAGCTGCATCCTGGATTCCGACCACGTCAGGTGGGCTGCGTGAAGGCTCTCTACCCAGCAACTGAACAGTTGCTTGGTCAGATCCTGGTTGGAGACTCAGGTAAGCCTAAGAGGCGATCTACTTCAACCGGTACCATCCGCTCACAGTAACTTGAATACTAAATGTTCCCCATACTACTTACCATACTGTACCCTTCATGTAATCGTACTAGCAGCATCACACCCGAGCCAGGCCGCTACCTAGTCGGGCTTGAACGTGGGGGGGGGGGGGGGGGGGGTTATGAGTGGATTATGCTTTATTAGGCTAACAGCAACACCCTTGTCTGAGCGGTTAACCGCGACTCTGCACACCCACGATGACCTCGACGAATTATGGACTACCAGAAAGACACTCGTCGTAAGGATCATCTGTGTCCGTCGAGAATCCCCGACGCAGTACCTCTACCTTTGTGCAGCCTTCCGGTTGGGTACTAGTGAACGATGGAGATTGGTTCCGGAGTCGGGGAGGTGGAGATCATCTACGCCAGCGAAGAGTTACCGAGCTATGACAAGCGATCGGAGCGTCACCAACGGCCTGCAAGGAACTTCCGTGCGTCATGGGACATAGTTTTACAGGACTTCCTCCGGGGAATGTACCAGACTCGGACCCCATAGCTAGCTAGATATTGGTACTGGAAATCTCTGCGCAAAATAGTAAGGAAGCCTCACATGCAGCAATCAAGGTGGACTAGTGATTGACATACCCCCGCCCGCGGTTCAATAATCTGGCATAATTTCCATCAGATCCGCCTTCCCCTGAAGCTAAAGATGAGCTGGCATCACTCGGTCTCAACGTCATGTCAATTAATCTGCGTAGTCTCCATGGGACGGGGTATCCAGCATTGTAGCTCTCCTTGCAATGGAGTAAGTATAGGAATAAGTATCCAGCGACATTGCTTTACACAGATGCATCTAACAGCCTGCGTACCTAGGCTGCTGCGAAGTCTGTGTGGTACACGCTACCCCCCGATCAGCACATTCGGACTCCAAGACCGATATCTGCTCTGCGAGATAAGCCAGTTCTCGGATATCCTTCCAAAACACTACTTTGAGAACCTCCAGGGAGCTAAGGGTATTTGAATCCATGATAAGGCCTGTGACGTCTGGAAGCAAGGACGGGGGCAGCCAAATAAGGTCCAGAGAGGTCAACTGGGGCAAACGGCCGATCTCCCTGGGAAATACGTATGGGACGATAGCGCCAGTAAAGTCGAAGGAGAGGACGAGCCGTTTGAGTCCGTGGAGGAGCGAACAGTCAACGGTGCGCACTACTGCCAGGAGGGATAGGTCCTGATATGGTCCCTCTATCACCAGGGCTTCCAAGGACCGGTTGTATGCTGACTGGATTACACGTGAAACGCTGTGGTACGGGCTGTCGATTCTGGAGGTCATGAATTCCAGCGTCGCGAGTCGCGTGACCGGGAGGTACACAGAAGATGTCAGGTGACAGCATTGGATCCGTAGCGTGCGCAAACCAGGGAGCTTCGAGAATTGGGAGTCAATCTTAACCCCACGAATGGTCAAGTCTCGGAGGACAGGGAAGAGGATTTCCTTGTCCTTGAAGACGATGCGAGCTGAGGAACCCCACAGGGAGAGCACTGTCAGCCGCTTCGGCCAGGCCCACTGGCGGAACGTCTGGTGTAGGCCGTCAAGCCGACCCTGAACATGATAGGAAGGACGTAGGGTCAATTTCTCAACAGCACCACATGACACTAGCAGTGAGTCGATCGCGAGTCGGTAGTTAAGGGCTTGTCTTCCGCTTAGGCGGGCCACGAGAGAGGTTATTGTGGCCTCGACCTTCCAAGTGTCTTTATCCAGAACACGAACCTCTCGCACAAGGATAGCCAAGCTGGGATGTCTTTTCAGGGTCCTGGCGAGCCTGCGCACTTGCTCATACGATGTCACTATTGGACAGTCGTATAGAAGGGCGGTAGCAGAGAGGTACCACTGCCTGCAGACTTGTAAGAAGGGAAGTAGGAGTGCCTGTTCTCGTCTGCGCGTCGCGTCCATCAAAGTGCTCCAGTAGTTGTCCCTACCCTGTGTGAAGTCTGTTGAAATATCTTGACTCATAGAGATGGGAAGCATGGATTTGACGATGAGCAGAAGCACATCATGAGGTAGCGGGCCCTCGAAAGATCGATGTCCCGCCTCGTCCCCCGACCTCACCCAGGATGGGGTAAAAGTGCTGCAGCTGTTGTCGCCTTTCTTGTAGGAATGACGTGGGCGAAGTGGGAAAGTCATGATACTGCACGAAAGCTCGGTAAACGATTAAACTCAGGTTTACAATGGTAGTCAGCTTACCTGCTATAGTGTAAACACTAGTTGGGTGCGATGTGGTCACTCTCAAGATGATAGTTACTGGCGCGCAGCGCTCAACCCAGGAACATGCACAGCCTTCCTGGTCTCTGTACTGATATTGATAGTCTTTCGACAGCCTGGAGTCATTTTTTGGCACGAAGCTCGAGCGTATGGTGTGAAGTACGCGTTCCCAATAAGGCTATCAGACACAGGTTACGCCGGCGATTCTAGATGGGTCAACGGTGTTGTGTGCTTCTGAACGTCAATAGTCTACTCATCCGATCCGAGTCGAAATGTGGACCTGTGGTTGCTGCGACGTCGACTGAGAAGGAAGAGGAAAAAACAAGGACAAACACAAGGGGCGGACAGAAATAAAATTTTAGACCACATGCCACAAATCTCAGTTAAGGGTCTCCAGGGGACCCCCCCTCCCCCCGTGGGACAGTCTCACGGTACATAAAGGGAAGGTATGTCGCACAGCAAGCAAGGGTTAGGGTTACTTTGTCACGGGGGGTGTCACGTCTACTTCGGTCACAATTCATATGTTTTCTGAAGATCGCTACCAGGGGTCATTCTTTCTCACCGCTTTCCTCTGGGATCTTCAGAAAGGCATTTAGGTTATTGGAAAGTACCCAATAATGTGCTAGATAGCTTCCCGTTAGCCCCCTTACCCCAGATCGCTGGGCGCTTAACTGATAATAAATCTCAGTTAAGGGCTCCGAGGTCCCCCCCTCCCCCTGCATGTGGTCTCGGCATCTCCCGGTGTCCGCCCCTTGGACAAACATCACGCGCCGCGGCTTCCGCATGCCACAGCTCTTGCCACTCTGGGAGTAACGCGAACGATACCTGTTCCACATGAGAACGGGAAGAAGTAGCAGTGCTTTACTTCCCTCCCTCCTATAGCTACTTTTAATTCCCTATGCTTTGTATCAAAAATGTAACTATCATGCCGGCCATAGACTTGGCGCCGGCAATATTGTTGTTTTGCAGGCTTCGCGAGAGGATCCAACTACAGTTATATTAGACTGAACATATCGCATTGCATCGAGTCCGATTCAGATATCCAATATAGGGACTAAAGCGCGCGGATTTTGGGATGCAAGCACACGCCTTCCTCTTCCCACCGGAGCCTTCTGCTGTATATGTGAACCTCACAACACAGGATGCTGGGAGGTTGGATTTATGCATTAGTTATGACTGCGCAACAGCCTCGGGCAGATCGGTGAGAGAAACGTCCGAAAGCTGTGGCTGACCATGACATACCACCCTTGGCGAGTTGGTGACACTGACTATTCACGTCAAGATGCATTGCAATGAAATGAATAACAGAAAAAGAGAATAAACATAACAGTCCCTTGTGTTCTCTAGTACTCGGGGCTTTACTGTAACTGCTGCTATTCAAACATTGTGGGGATGCAAACGTCAATCGAACGTGTCAAACGAGCGTGGTTTGCGCACCCGACGGGGTATGCGTCAAAAAGTATAGACAGATGCAAACGATATTCGCTACGGGTGATGACGGGGGCGCGGTTGGATGACAATGTGCTCTAGTCCGAACGGTCCCAAGGCCGGGAAATGTCATACACATAAAACGATCCTGCTCTCCCCATCATCATAGGAACAGCGATGCCACACCGGCGCCAGCCAGCACGGTCCCTACGAGCCCTGCGCTCTCCACACTCCATCTCCGCTCGCTGCCGCTCACCGCAAGCGCGTTCTGGGTGTTCAGGCCATTCGACGAGCCTGAACTAGATGCGACCTGCCCAGTGACGTTGCGCAGCCGCTGCGTGGGCAGCATGTTCGGCGTCGTCGAGACGAGGTTTTGCGGTGCCAGCGGGCTGCCGTCGTACGAGTAAAGGTAGAGCCGCTGGCCCGTCGTCTCCGCGTACACCGCCCACGCGGATAGGAGCTCAGTGTCGTTGTAGTTCTCGATGAAGTTGGATACGGCGCCGCAGGGATTCTGGATCTGCTGGTAGCCATCGCCGAAGGGCGTGAGGACGACGGAGCCGTTCGGTTGGGTTTCGTACGTTCCGTGCACCCAATTCATGACGCCGGTTATGCAATTAGGTTGCGAGGCTGACACGGCGGTCGATAATCAAAGTAAAGGTGGATGAATGAGCCTACACACCATTGCTAGAGAACCGGTAGCGCGCAATCTCGTAAAATCCGTCTGAGGTGCTATTGATCCTGTCAGACACCAGCGCGACACAGATTTACACACGACGTACAATGAATATGATATGCCTGTGTTCTTGGGGTATGTGAATGATAAGTTTCCGGGGTTTGCAAAGCCCTAGTCAATGTTCATGAGCAACACGCCCGCCTCGCCGCCGTCGTTGCGGTACTCACTGAACCCGTTACAACAGCTCCACTTCCTGAGCTCCAGGTTCCAACGAAGCTATCCTGTGCGAGTGCCGGCGCTGCGACAGCGAGCAGCGAGATGAGAGCTGAGAAGAGCATCAGACGATGAGCAGAGGGAAGGCGACCAAAAGAGTGCGACTAGTGATACAGGTTTGCGGTCGGCGAGGGGTCGTGGATGACGGTAGTGATGCCGGAGGGCTTTTGTTGTCGCCTGTTGTCTTGGAGGCGCCGTATGGTATCTTTCCCACGTATTTTATTATGGCACTTGCCAGAAACTGCCAATTTTGGTTATCGTACAGAAATGACGTAGTAAAATAGGGGCCTGCTCCGGTCTGTCTATCCAATTGATAGCCTGAAAGTCTACAGTACTAGTCATATACGTTCATTATACTGTACAGCGAATTCTGTTGGGGCGACCCAACGACGCTCAGACATCGGCGTTAGCAAACTCATCCAGAAACTTCTCTGAGGCCCGGACAACAGTCCTGACATGGTCCATGGACAGCGGTTCCTTCCTGACAAAGTTCGCGATGAGCGGGATGATACATTTGAACGGAAGGTTAGACGTACGAAGCGAGTGCCAGAGCTTGCGCCGTCCTGACCAAATTCTTGATAGTCCGGCCTGGCAATCATTTCAGCGAGCATTCGGGCAAATGCGCAGTGATTACCCACCGTTGAAAGGCTTGATAGACAACTCGTCCAAATGCTCCGCAGTAAACGCGTGCCCATTTCCATCATCCATTGCAACGTGCTGGATTGGTACTTTCGCTAATTCGAAGAACTTTTGCCAGACATGACGCCTCGCGCTCTGATCAAGCTCGGGATACTTGATACCTGGGGTCAATGTCTTAGTTTTCACATTTTCGTATAAGAGAGTATAATTGTTGTGCCTATGGAAAACCGCGAGAGGAAGGCATCGTCGAAGTTCTTGATACGATTCGTGGTCAAGAACAGCACGCCTCGGTGATATTCAAGCACTCTTAGGGCCACGGAGACCAGGGCATTACGCGACAGCTATACATAGGGGTGAGCGAGCCGTTAGGAACAGTCATTACCACTCACCTCGTGCAGGCTACGTCTTTCCAGATAAACCTGCGCAGGCATGGGATCAAACCGCCAATAGTGATGAAGACTGTACGTACATCAGCTTCATCGATCAGGAGTACTGCATCCCACGCGGTCGCTAGCTGTTCCGCGATCAATAATCAGCAACACCCTCAGTGGTGATTGACCTGCCTTCAATATGCTCCGCAAGCTCCTCTCGAGCAATGAGGACTCAGAAGGGAGCTCAGACGAACCGACCATATACAAGGGCCGCTTCAGGTACTCTGCCACAGCTTCCGCGGTGAGTGTCTTCCCCGTCCCAGGCGGGCCATGCAAGACAGCGATCTGCGAAGCCCGTTCCTCAGTATTCTTGAAATACCCCAGGATAAAGTTTGGGAGCAACAAACCAGTCCGCCACCCTTGCCCGAAATGACGTCGGAGATGATCTGCTTCGTGGAATTGGCGTTCTTGGTCACGTCCACTAGGCCTTTGATGAGCGTCTAGAACAGAACGTGAACGAATGTAACTAGGGACAATGGGGCCTCCCACCTTGGTGTCCGGGTCAAGGACGAGGTGATCCCAAGCACCCTCATCGAATGCGACGGGAGAAAGCTTTCTAACGAGGAAACTGGACCATTTCTGTGTACGGAAATTAAAAGAGTTGATCCAGCAACGCCGATTCCCTCACCTTTCGAGTCAGGTCAAATCCGTATACGCGCGGTTGCAGTAGGTACAAGAGATCGTCGGAGATTGCTGGTTTCTCTGCGTCTCTGCGGACTGTCGGCAAGCTGTGGGCGTATATGAGGTATGGAAGACGTACGGGTCGGCTACGTATCCCTCCTGGTTCTCGTACGCCCGTCGGTCGACAATGACCCTCCTCTAATCTCGAAAGGTATGTGCTATTCACCCTCAACGGATTGAGCACACTCACGTCTTCATCTGTGGAAGCGGTCAGGACCAGGCGGGCGATTGCGGAAGACATAAGAAAGATAACGAACATGCCATATAATGCATCCCTGAGTACGAGGCGTATAATCGGCCACGTTCTAAGTCACCGGTCAGTACACGTTTCCACGCAAATCGGTCTTCGTACCTTGGAGCTCGCTCTCCATCTCCGAAGTGAGAAGGGTGCAAGCTAGGTCTTCCAACTGCATAGTACCCTGAAACCGCGCGTGAGATTGAGTCGTAGAAAGTGTAGAGAAACAATACAAGACCTTGAACACCGGTAGTTTATGGACGGTTTTGGACCACAAGTATGCCGATCCACCCCAGTACACCCCCCTCCCTTTGATATAGAATCCCGGGTTATCGCCTCTACAAGCATCTCATAAGGGACTTTCATATCCAACAGTAAATGCTTCGGCACGTACGCATTATAATACGTGGACTGCACCGTGACGGCGATCTTCTGCCCAGTGGGGCCGAAGTCGTCCATCTCGTCCGCTAAGACTTTCGCCCCCTTCTCAAAGTAATATATGAGAAGGTCATAGTCAATTTGGTCGTATGAGACCAGGAGCTTCAGCCGATCCGCGCTGCACATCATCATAAATTATGAGGGGCGTGGAATGATGAAGCCTGGCTTACGTGGGTTTGAATTCTTCATCGATGAAGTCCAGAAGAACTGAAGCGTGCTCTGCTATGTCGGACAGATACCGTATGATGTGTTCGTCCCCGAGGTGGCCTTCGCGGAAGTGCATAACAGGTACAAGCTTCGAATAATCCATGTCAACCTACCATAGTCCGCATCTTTGGCCCCAAGCTTGCGTGCTAATTTACGACGCTGGTCGGCATCCGCATCGGGGGAATCGCAAGCGTCTTTGACTGCGTTATACTGCGAGTGAAGGTCTTTCAGCTTGCGGAAAAAGTGGCGGAGCTTGTATTCCGGGTCCTTCTCAAAAAATTCATCGCCGATGTACGCCCTTCGCGAGAGCTTAGACACTTCAAACATCAGAGTTGTTGGACTAACCTCAGGAAGCTTATCAGTATCGGGCTGAAGTGAGTCAGTATGAGCTCCGGAGGATCTGTCAGACGGGTGATATGAGAAGTGTTTCCAATAGTGAGGCTGAACTGCAACCTAATGGATTCTTGTAGCTGTAGCGAACATCGACGTAGAAGTAATTTTCAAGATCACATCGCGGTGGCGCGGGTTTGTGCTGGGATGGATCATAATCCACCCAGGCATACTCCTTCTGGGACCTTGGGTAACGGCTCATAAAGCAATTTAACGGAATATATGGCGCCGAGCTCGTACCATATCCTGGATCGCTTGAGATAGTGGGGAGATTTTTCTTTCTCCTGACTGGCAGTGTCCTCTGTAGCACGTCGCGTGAGGTATACTGCTAGTCCTGGGCACTGCAGCGCACTGAAGTTATCTCACCTTGCGTAGATTTGGACGAGGGTTCCTCAACGATCGTATCAGTAGAGCCTTCGATTGCAATCCCGTCACTGCTAGCTGCGTGCACCTTCATGCTGTGGTCGACCTTACCTTCCACGGGCTGCGACGCAGAGCTCGTCTCATCGTGATCACAGCTGGCAGACATGGTGTTAAAAGCAAAGGGTGAATGACCAGTGGCAGTAGAAGCGCAGAATTCAGGGGACGACAAGTGAGTCTACAGCCTAGGGAAAGAGGTTGACTGCCTGACTCTATATAACCTGCGGCTGACGAAACGTGGTATTCACGACGGTCAGGTATGTAACATTTTTCGACGCACTCCGAGTCATGGCGCAAACGACGCCTCACCCATGAGAAGTAGTGTAGCTTCTAGCTGCGATGGACGCACGCAAATGACTCTCGAGGCTCTTTACGCGTCAAGCTTCGTCGCCTCATGGTCAATAATTATGCGCATAAGGTACATGGTGCCCCAAATATTAGAGATGTCTGCGTAATGGCATCAATCGACGTAAGAATGAACATGTTTGCGACGGCGAAACTTTTACGAACCTTCACACCCAAGACTGTCGGTACCGCAAAGTTCGAGTCATCGCCACTGCGTTCTCATACAGATTACCGAGATCCTGCAGGGAGGCGATAAAGTGGCCGATCGGATTGAGATGAGATGGTACCAACTGAAAAAAAGGTCAGCGAGACTACAACGTTGAGGAAACGCCTCCCCAATAACTCAATAATGAGCATAAATATATAAATCTATCAAGCCCGTACCAATACAAGCCGCTGTAATTTATTAAACGTCGACATCCTCGAGCTGCGTCGTATCATATGTAGGGATCAACGTCGTCGCACCGTCATGATTGGCCGTGAAGTCCTCCAATTTTAACGGTCGGATCTTGAACCCCTGAACGTTGATTGAGTTCCGTGGTATTTAATGAGGGCAGATGGGGTTACGTACCTCCAGTTGTCCCTTCGCCAGCACTTCTGGATCGTGCCCCGCTTCTCTCATGAACTCCCTTACAGCAACCATTGCGGCATTCCGACATAGCTCGCGCAGATCCGAACCTGAAAGGCCTTCTGTCCGCTGAGCAAGGGTGTCCATAGACAAATCAGGTGATAGAGGCGTGTCCTTCAGCATCTACCAAAAACTGAGTATGCGATGAATTCAAACAAAGAGTGCACCGTACTAGGGACAAAATCTTCTTCCTCTGCTCAATATCGGGCAGGCCTATGCCGAAACGCTTAGGCATCCGTCGAAGGATGGCGGAGTCAATGTCATTTGGCCTATTTGTGGCACCAAGGATCATTATCCGGTCCGTACCGGACGTGAGCCCATCCCAGAGCCTGAAGGAAGGTGAACGATAGACGATAATATTCGGTGCATTGCTCACGTCATGAACTCCGCCTTCATCATCCCCGTCACCTCGTGGTCACCCTTCGTTCGCTCCCTCAAGAAACTATCGATCTCGTCAATGAACACGATACTCGGCTGTGTCTTCCTCGCAAGCCCGAAGAGCCCAGCGACGAGCTTGTTACTCTCGCCGTACCACTTGTTGGTTAACACAGAGGCGGCGATGTTGATGAAAGTCGCACCTGACTCTTTAGCAAGAGCCTTTGCGAGCATGGTCTTCCCACAGCCCGGCGGGCCATACAGTAGGACACCTTTCGGGGCTGTGAGGAGCGAGGATGACGAGGTGAAGAGTTTGGGGTAGAGAAGGGGGTATATGACCGATTCGCGGAGGGAAGAAATTATTGGCTCCAGACCGCCGATATCTGGCACACAGTAGCGTATATGTTAACAGAGATACTATCGACAAGGGAGGCAGCTCACCAGAGAATCGGACATTGATATCGTCGGGGTGGATGACTTCGGCGGCAATAGCCTCTACAAAGACATAAGGGAAGCTGAGAATGAGGCAAACGATTCACGCACTCTCATACTCATTCAGCTCCAGGTCCTTATGCCCTAGTCTGTCTAGCGCATCCTTACTCTTCGCAGAAACCTCCTTCCGTGTTTGACGCTCGGGCAAGAATCGCTCTACTGCCCACTGTAAATAATTTAGTGAGAGTAGTTGAAGTTGGTATCTGCTTGACGCATACCGTCAAGGTGTAGTACAAGGCTGCCTTCGATTCATGCTAGTAAGGATACTGGACTTCGAAGGGAAAACAAGACGCACTTGAGATGCCAGAAACAATGCAACTGAAGCAAGTGAAAAGTTCAGTGGTATTCCGTATATTTGAATACAAAACTCACCGTCTACGAGCGTCCTCTTTGTCGAGGCAGATACGGCCATACTCGAAGACTTCACGAACTCGTCTTAGCGCAGACGCGTGCTGTCATACTCAGGGAGTCGGCTTTATCCGCTACCGGCTAAATTCGGTTCCGCTGCAGCTACTTACTGCCACTTCAGGCTTCAGCTACCTCGCACTCGCCAGGCCAGCAAGGACTAGCCAAAATACACAGTGCTACTCTCACTGCGGGCAGAGGCCGATGTCCCGCCGGCGAGCATGCTAGGAACATTCCCCATTTGGGAGACCAGTTTCCCAGAATGGTCTTTGCTGGACCATGACCCGGGCATGGAGAATATTAATCCTTGGAATGAACAAAGGGAGCTCTGCAGGACATATAACATGATCTCTAAAACTTAGGGGACATGTTATTCCCATTTTTCTCTCATTCTTTATGTCTCTCTGCCAAGTCCCACTAGTACTTCGGAGCAAAGTGTTCTCCCACCTATCTCATGCATGATGAATGTCGACGTCCGGTGCTGGGACATTGGTGCTTGCACTGCGGACAGAGACCGATGTCCCGCCGGTGGGCATGCCAGGAACATCTCTCAATTGGGGGAACACTTTCCTAGAATGGTCCTTGCTGGACCATAACCTGGACATGAATGTCCTTTGAGTGAACAAAGAAAGGTCTATGGGACTTTTACTATGGTCCCCAAAAATTAGGGGACATTTAATTAACATTGTCCTTTGATTCTTTATGTCTGTATCATGTTCCACTCCGGAGCATCCCAGGAAAGTGTTCTCCCACCCTTGCTGTGAAAGATGAATGTCTGGGACACCTGTCCTTGCCCGCTGTGAGAGATATGGCCACGCTATGCAGCGGTGAGCTATATGATGTGCTCACAGATTCCCCTTGAAAGTCCCAGTTTTGTGATTTCATCTATGATTTTGTTGTAAACCCCATACTGTCCCTGATTTATAGGGTGCAGCGGGGGTACGCAAGAGAAACAAGCAATATATTCAGGTGATAATCAGAATCTGTCTAACTTTTAAGTGTACCACGGGGCGCATAACGGGAATAACCATGGGAATGCCACAGATGCGCAGGTATTCAATGATTCGTCCATAGTATTGATCGCTGATCTTTGATCTTTGTATCTCCGTAGAAGCGTGCTTCGCGATCGAGTGAGGCAATGTGAGCGTTGTCAGAACACAACCCAATTTAGCCAAGAGACTTCCAAATACGGAGGTCTGCCCAGATGACGTCACATACTTCTGGGGAGTTCTGATGTCGATCGTGACGCTGACTATGTTGCCCGGTATAGAAATACAGTTACCGGATTCGAACATTCTCTTCGAGGATGCTTGTCCTATATTATAACACTGGGTACAATAGCCATATTGAGTCACTGAGAAAGTGTGAAAGGAACTGGACAAAGGTCAAATTTTGTTCATAGTGTTGCCTCGCAAAACAAATGGAAGTTCAATGAACAGTGCTGAACAAAGATCATATCCCGTGTCACAATCAGATTTTTGCGCACTCAAGAGTAGTATTATTTTAATTCGTTTCAGTGACTGTGCAATGGACAATCATGAAAAAGTTTGACCTTTGACCGGTTATTTTCAAAGTTTTGTGCATGCTCAATATGGGTGATGTACCCAGTGTTACTGGGGAGGAGTTTTATAAAGCGGACGACGTCCAGACCTGGAAGATTTTCCCTGCCCACTAACCAAATATCTTCTCTATCTTCAACGTCGTTTCTCACGACGGCAACGAATATTCATGAGCAACCGCGAAGTGCGACCGCCTGTATTCGTGTCGATCGATTAGTCGGGGGGAGAGCTGTGAACAATCTCAGACATGCTGCTAGTAGGTTCAAGATTATAACCTCCCGCATATAGTTGCTGAATCCGATATCAATGATGGCAATATGTTCCTGGTTCTAAGGAGCCGGATCCGGACCGGCGACACATTTTCGCAAGGTGTGTAAGATCGACTATTGTGCCATATTCCGTGTGACATTTCTGATTCACTGATGTATCATCTGCAAGACAGATCGGTTTCACTTCTGAGCGCCATATCGCTATTATTTATCCAAAGGATAACTCAGACCGGCAACCCGCGCCGGTTGTCCTTCCAAACATGAGCTCTGCAGTCAAAGGCTTATTCCTCCATTGTCACCACTGATAATTCCCGTCATACGGGACTGAGCTCACCGTAACCCAGCTTCCAGTCAAAGTCGTTATGCGGTGCCCCACGCAACTACGTCGACGTGCTACGCGAGTCACGGACCACGTTAGTGGCATTGGGATTTGGAGACAAGCCCGTGTCCCAGACTAATACCATCACTTGAACTCTCCACGAAAACGCCAGAGTAGATGAGACCCTCCATTGATCCTTCTTGCAAGCCATAGTGGGCGACATCTGTCTGTTCAGTAGGCCTATCGTTCGGGTTTACTAGGGGCAGCTGTGGCATGACCATCAGGCCAGTACTCGCTGGGGAAGCGACACCCACTCACTTTCAATACGCCAAAGTGGTAATCGCCCTGACCAGCGGCACCAGTCGGCGCACTCAAATTGGGCGCCACCTCGGTGACCTGTTGTAGCGGCGCACCATCCGCGGAGTACAAGCCACACAATGTGCGGTTAGACCAGTCCACCTGGACCGCGAGATTGTGCCACGTTAGCGGTGTAAAGGGTACTGAGTATAGCACGTTCAGAGCATGGTCCAGGAGCTTGAGCGAGTGGGCGTTGGCTGCCGGTAGCGGTCCCGTTGGGTCCGTGAAAGGCGAACCTGTCAAGTCCCCCCATTAGGATGGCACATCAGCACAGAACAATCTCTTACTTGCCTAGCTGGATGCCGAAGATATGGGTTCCATCCGAAGGTTCGATGAATACGATTTGGTACTCATGCGAGTAATTCAAAGGCAGGATATCATTCCTGATGATGGAGAAATGGAACACCGTAGTGCCGACGTCCAGCACCTCATTCAGCGCTGTGTGGTTCCCGTTCGCTTGGGCTATGAATTCCGTACGCCGGAATCCGTACTGTGGACCTCCGCTGCCTGGCACGAAAATGGAAGTGTTATCAATTGAAATGGATATCGACTGCTCAATCGGCTCGACACCATACGCATTCCAGAGCGGAGTGGGCGGGACGGCCAACCCCAGTAAGGTCGAATACTATGCGAATCGCTTTACTTCTAAAATGGGTTCGGTCATGGACGCCCAGACTTACGTGAGATGCATTTTCTGTGCTGCCCTTGACGACTCTGCCAAACTCCTCGCATCAACGTCGCCGTAGATGCAGGGAGGACGAGTTACGCACGTCAAGTACGGGCCGAGAGAGTCATTGAGGTCATTCTCCGTCAGATTGAAAGGAGCGCGCCCATCATATAGCAGAGGCGTCGCACTTGCAACCGCCAGGAAGCCGAGCACACCAGCCAATAGAGGTCCCATCGATATCGTCAATGTTCACTGGTCCCACTTACGGGATGGAAGGATGAAGTGCATTAGTTTATATGGGAGTGGGGAGGAAAAATCGCGGCATGAAGTCGGATGATATCCAGAACTGTCCGTGAAAGCAGCATGATTGTCTCGCATGTGACTGAATCTATATCCTGGAGACGAGGAAAGCAGCCACGGGTAGGTCAGGTCGTACAGTGGAAGGAAATCAGCATTCTACATGTGAGCATCTGTCATTACGGAATAAGAATACACGAGCTGAGTACTTCTCATTTATTGGCTTTGTTCCCGGGCTTCTTACATCTAGTCCACCAGGAGGATGGAGTCCAACACCGAAAAGCCGGCAGCGACTCCGCCCTCGTCATTCTCCCTCCCCTTCGTTCTGACTAACCACCCCGCCTCCTCCTCCTTCACCACCTTCCTCTCCTCCCCACCAAACAGCGCCCACCCGAATATCCCCAGCTCGCTAACGACCTCCGCCTTGACGTGCCCGCCGCCCGATCGTACTAGGTAATTACCCAACCCCTGCGGGGGAACAATAAGCTCCATCGAGATCCACGCCGCGCGTTCTTGGGGGGGCAGGCTCGCCAGGAAGGGCGGAATGGACGCCTTGTAGACGTTGTTCCCGCCGCCCTCTCGCTGCGGCTTCAGCACCAAGTTCGCGTAGTTCGCAAGCGCGCGCTTGAGCCCCGCCGGCTCGCGCTCGGCTTCCGTGTCCTTGGTCATAGTATCGCCCACGACATTTCCCGCTGCGTCGATACTCTCCTCGTCGTCATCGAGCCCCCACATCCCCATCCAGCTAGCGCGGATCTCCCTGATCACGTCTTCACCTTGGTCCTTCAAGAATTGCTCCACCACGCCTGGCTTCGCGAGGACCTCCTGCACCTTCTTGCCACCGGCGAGCTGGAGGGGTATGCTCGGGCATTTGATGGCCCGGGATTTCTCCAGGAGGAAACGCGCCTCGAAGTGCGCGGGTTGGGTGAAGTCGTTGGGAGTGTACCCTGCGCGGAAGTAAACGACGGATACCTCGGTGGCGGGGGAAATTATAAGGGCAGAGGTTCGCGCGTTAGTAGAAGCGGAAGAGGTCAACTGAGTTAATGTTTGTCTCGTAACGTGGATCGAATGTCTAGTAGAATCGAAGATGAGTGTCGAGCAAAATATGTGTCCCTGGACTAACGTACTTCTCGAGGAGTTCGTACTCTAACCAGCGCTGATCGAAGACGTTCCTCTCGCCGTCTTGCACGACGAAAAGGATATGCGCCCTTCGTAATTGTCATGGCTTATTTTAGCAAAGGAGGGACAAAACGCTTACTCTGGGACGCCATATGCTTTGTGTCCCTCCGCCAGCCCGGAAGCTAATCCAGATAACGTGGTGTTTGGTGGGAAGTTCTCTGGCCTCAGTTGAGGAGAGGTGTCATAGTATCGTGTCGAGTTGTATAGATACCTTAGTGTATCGTTACAAAAGAGTGTCCTTGGCTAAGTGGAAGAGCTAGAAAAGTAGCCACCCTACGGCTCCCATCCGACCTAGGATGCCCGTATGGCATTCTAGTAAGTCGCAGGGGCGCCATCGGGTACCACTTCCCTAGCATTGCATCACGTACCTGTGCAAGGCAGCAGTCTGCTGGGACAAGGGCCCAAAAGACGATGATATCGTATTGAACTCGACCTGCTTAAGAGAGACTGGCTCATCTGCAGATGGGGAATGCAGGAGGTAATCCGAACGGAAGAGACCTAGATGGAGGGGCTTTAACACATGTCTTCAATGTAGGCTTCATCCGCGATACTTCGTTCTACTCACCTGAGCAACCCCTTGCTCTCTGATCGCCTTCCATCCCGTCCAAAGCTTGCCGACAAAGTCGTCGACCCTGCCCACGCCTACCTCTGCTCCCATGATCCTATCCAGGAAATCTGTGTCCATTGCAACCCTCGCGTACAGCACATCATAAATGCTCTGCAACTTCCTTGCCTGTTCGAAGACCGAGCGCGGAACGGGAGATGGGAAGAGCGAAAGAGGGGCATGTATAGCAGAGTTCGGTATCGGGGGTTGCGGGCTGGCTATGGGTAGGTATAATAAACCATGCGATAATGCATACGTCGTCGCCAGTAGAGTTAGACTGTCGAGCTGTGTGCTAGATAGTTCTGGCGGCCACTGAGGGATATTGCTCATGGTGGCTACCGGAAGATATTCACTTCTCTCCGGCGTTCATCGTGATATATCTTTATTCGGAGACAGTGCTGACTGAGCTTACTGACCGTGATAACGAGAAACGCTAGCATGCACAAAGATGACGAAATGAAAGCGGGCGGAAGGCCATATAGGAGCAGACATGCACATGGACGAACACTTTCGAGAGCGCAAGCGCTACGCCGTGGCGGAGCAGCAGATGCACGATGAAGACAGCTATGGATACAAGCAGATATGGATACAATAGGTAGTGCGCAGAAATAGCCAGTCTTTATTCCAAGAAAATCATGCCAAAAGTCCCTGCAAGCGCTCCTTGAATCCCCACTTCTCAGCTTGCTGCAACCGCTCGCCTTTCCAAGGCCCCTGCTGCTCGAAGCACTGCGGCGGAACGAGAATCGCCCGATTGTCCACAGAACAGTCCACCTGTCTATATAGGACCAACTCTTTCACGACATCTAGACTGGCCTGAGTGACCACAGCTTTGATCAACTTTTCGGCCCTCTCTTCGTCCTTGGTGGCATCGGTAGGGCGAAGGTCGTCCCAGATATGTGCCGCAACATGGTGCACAGCAACAAAACGCAAGAACCCAGCCGCCGTCCCCGGCTTCACCAGCGCTCGGAGATACGCCGCAACGACCGCCTTGTCCGGCTCCACAGGATAAAGATACTGGCTAAGGTCATCCGTAAGCACATCCTCGACCGGCGTCCGGATAGTCCGGAGAGCATGGTGATAGTCGTCCCAGAAGAGCTTCCTGTAATCGACCGGGTAGCGCATCGAGAGCGGGGGTAGAAGCAGCTTAGCAAATAGCGGGTGCCCGAAGGAGATCGCATCGTACAGCCCAAGGAAGTCCGTATAGTACTGGTAGAACGGCGTCGAATGTCCCAGGAAGCGGCGGGAGACCTGCTCGAGCGTCTCACTTGATGAACGTTTCGGTGTGGAAGCGGAAACAGCGTAAGAGAATGGAGCCAACAGATCGCCCATCAGCCCACCGATAACCGTATCCCTGAACACTTCCTCTTGCACGCCGTCGTTTTGCTGATCCTGCCCATGCTCTAGCATGAACACCCTCATACACCCAAACACGACCTCCTCTCTGCTCATAACGAACTCCTCCCCGAACCCGTTCACCCTCAGCACCTCCCTGACGACCTTTGCTAGAAGGAGGACCGCGCGTGTGACGTCCGTCTCGGATGCATTCCACGTCGACGGCAGCGCCTTGAAAACGGCGGAAGTACCAGACCGCAGTAGGTGATCCAAGGGGATGAACGGCCAGTCTCTGGCTAACGGCACGCCGAAGTCCCGGCCCAACCGTGAGCGAAGCCCAGATATCGACGGGACGCGCTGAGTCGCAGCCAGTGCAATCGACTGACGTGTCATATCCAGCGGTCCTACGTAGCCATATTGCTCCTCTTCCTCATCGAGCTGAGGCCTTATAGAAAGGATGAAAAACGGTGTGATGATTCCCATGCCGCCGTTCTCCCATATGATATTCGGGACGTTCCATCCCGCTTGAGCGATGAAGCCAGGAGTCACGACGTCCATCATTTGCTCGAGCGTACGCTGTGTGAGATCCTCATCCCCTGGTAACACCCTCTGGAGGACCGTGCACGCCTGGGCAAGCCACAGATCTGGAGATGTTCCAGGAAGTCTTCTGGACAGGCGGATGAACAGGGACAGGAACGAAGACAGCGGGCGGAAGAAAACACTTATGAACGGGGGAGCTGCTACAGGTTGCACTTGCAAGCACGACCAAATAGAGTGTCTGCTCAAGGAGGCAGCCAGAACGGAGATGTCATCGAATGGAAGGACAAAAGGTGGCGAAGGAGGCGGACCCTCGGAGAAGGGAGGCGTGCATGACAGCCACAACCGCAGAGCCGCTGACAACAGCTTGGCATCCTTCGACGTCTCATGCAGTCCGATTAATGCCTCGGAGTGGAAAGGTGCGCTCCCGATAGATCTCAATTGGTCAAGAGAATGCCGCAGATTCTCGACAGCCTGCAGCACAACGGCACTCTCCTTCCCGGCCTCGAAGCCTTCAGACACGAGTTCGACCATCCTGGCGCGCTCCTGTTCTCCGCCCTTGATCCCATTGACCCTAGCGCCCTCTAGCCAGGCGGCACAAGTGCCCCAAACTGCCGCCCACACCTCCTGGTATCCCTCCTCTAACTTCGCGCGCAGCTCCAGCACCTGCTCTCCCCACCCCCAGCCCGCCACCTGACTCCAAAGGATCTCGTGGTCCGGCGTAGTCTGGTGAGGGTCCGTCGCGCAGACGATCCACCCGGCTAGTAATTTCGCCCACGCAGTCATGAGTCGCTTCGACACGCATCTCTGCGAAAGCACGTAGTTGCCTAGGCGGTGCAAGTGCTCGGTAGCAGTCGTCGCAACACTGGCATACAGCCCATATGACGCCAGCACTGTGTAGAACTCGAGCGTAGATGCGAGAAGGGCAGTTGCGAGCGGGTGGGAGTAGGCCGAGTCTGGAGGGAGCGTCACCACGAAGCGTAACAGAGCATCGGCATAACCAGTGACACTCGATGCGTTCGATCTTGAAGCCATCGCGAGCGTAGCCAGCAGTTGTATCGCCAAGGGATTAGGGAGAGGTGAAGTCGACGTGGGCGGGATCGGAGTTAGCAGGAACGTAGAGACTACCGAGGGCAGAAGCTTCGGCGTCCCAGTTATAGAAGTGGCATATGCATTAGAATATTGCGCGAGGCGATGTAGAATACCCAAGAGTTGAGATAAGGATGCTTCAGGGAGGGCTGCCGTGCTCAAAGCTTCAGCGATCTGAGGGAGAAGGTACTCAATGGGCAGTGACGAGATAGCGTCGCGAGCAGCACTCTGTATTTTGTCAGCCTCTTCTCCAGGTGTGGATTGCGTGCTCGCCTCAATGAATTCGACGCCTTCGATGTCCACGAGCTCCTCATCCCATCCAACCACGCACTCCCACAGCACATCGACCGCCATAGCGCCGACGCTCCCTCTCTGGCCGAGGGCCTCAATCCCCGCAGCCAGAATCCTCTTCCTCAGCTCCTCTTCCTTTCCGTGCAGCTCAGCCAGGCCGTCATCGTGCTCCCCGTACTTTTTCCGCGCCTTTCCGAGTCTCCGAGTGATCCGCGCAAGGACACCCAGCATGGTTGCTCTCTGCGCGGGCACAGTAGATCGGGAGAGCAGGAAGATGTCGTCGATGGTATACCCCGCGTGCGTACCCTCGGCATGGTGATGCAGGCCCAAGTGCGTCGGGAGTATGTTGGATAGGGCCGCCGGGATCGGGGTTCCGGTCAGATCAAACCGCAGCGATGAGGGGGACGTGGGGTCGGGTGGTGGTCGTGAGGTTATCCAGGCAAGCGAAGGATCGTCTGCAGGCATGTTGGGGAAGAACCGTTTGCGTATGTACTCTGGCGTTCCTTCCTCGACGTCTCCGTCTTCGTCCTTACCTCCGGGCTGCGATGTGTCTGACGAAGGCTTCTCCGCGGCCGGCTGGTCCTGAAACGACAGCCCGCCGCTCTTTCGCCACTCACCCAGAGAGATGATGGAAGTATCTTCTCGATCAGAAGCCGAGGGGGGCATCAAAGCCAGCGGCTTCCTCTTGGGCGACGGGGGCGCAGATTGATAAACGTGTACATCCTCAGGAGCCAGGTCTGCAAACCGCAATTTCCGGTCGGCTCGGCTAGACGGCCGAGTTGTGCTCCGCGAAAGAGCAGAGCGGGGTGAGGTTGGAGTGACGGGAGACTTGACTGCTGCGCGTCAAGCTGTCATGAGGGAAGAGTGAATCAAGAACAAACGTACCTGAATCATGCTGTAACGTATCTGCATGCCTTTTTACCTCTGACGGTAATATAAGCAGAACTCCATATGCTCTGTCCTGGTAGACGCACCTTCGTGCACGACTTCATTTTCTTTCTCCCTTGGATCCGCCGATGAAGTATTGATCCCAAGAATTTCAGCGGAGTCCTTGCCATGTCCTCCTCCTCTCTTCTCCCTAGCCTCTTTCACTTTGCGGAGGATATCGCCCACCCCAGCTCCGAACCGTTCCAAGATCTCTCTCCTCTCCTGCTCGAGTTCCTCTTCCGACATACTCTCAACCCTTCGCTGGTTCTCTTCACTCACCTGACGCCTCCAGTCCTCTTCGGTAGAATCTACGGTCACAGGAGGTTTCTCTGCCCCAGCCCGGCTGTGCTCTCGAGGAGTTGCCTGCACGACTGGCACCTCCCTGAGGCGCTCGCTTCCTCCCTTCCGCCGCGCCTCCTCTCGCCCTCGTGCAAACGCGCTTTTCGATCGATGCTCGACAGTTGGGAAGCCATTCCGCGCCGGGCCTTTCGGTTTCGGTGCTGATGCCGATGAAGATCCAGGTTTCCGCTCTACGACCGAGCCAACTAGCGAGCCTCTGGCGTCCATATGTCGTAGGATTATGAGGGTGTAAAGTGAAGTCTATACCACGAGAAAGCCGTGAGGCGGCTGCCGAACAAGAGAATATTTCTATGTAATTTCGACAGTGTCCTGACCGGCGGGCCTGTGGCGCAAAAGACAAGGAAATTAAGCAGTTCCGATTCCTCTAGAATCGGTTTACTGTTCAGTAGTTGTATAGGGCTCTCTGGTGATCGAGAAAGCGAGCGCTTAACAGGGGTTATACCACTTACAGCCCAAATTACTCGAAATGTAATAGGAGCATTGCTCATAAATGGTAGGTGGGCCGATCCAAATCTTACCGCCACCAACAAATAGGAACTATTACCCCTTACAGTGGCGTGCGAAAGTAATGCACCACCCAAGATAAATGTATATCTCTGCAACCACTTGACCATTCTCTTCGGTGTAAAAAGTAAACTTTTAGCCCTCCTTCTGGGCAACAATAT
>NW_006920417.1:1476835-1488341 GCF_000344685.1 Gloeophyllum trabeum ATCC 11539 | reverse complement strand
TTACCCCTTACAGTGGCGTGCGAAAGTAATGCACCACCCAAGATAAATGTATATCTCTGCAACCACTTGACCATTCTCTTCGGTGTAAAAAGTAAACTTTTAGCCCTCCTTCTGGGCAACAATATGGCAGTACTATGGAGTGATGTAGGTGCCCCTATCAGGAGGGAGAGGCTCTACATCAAAGACCCCAATTTTCAACTTTTACTGAGAGTCCCGATAGACTAGCGGTTATGACCATCTGAAAGAGGCAAAAACACTGTGCAATTTTGATACCAGAATGACCCTGATTGACTACACCGTTGTGGAGATACAGGGCCAGAAAGTAGGGGGTCTAGGTGTAAAACTCAGAAATATTACACCAAAATCCCAACTTTCTGACCTCATATCTCCACAATGGTGTAGTCAATTTCTATGATTCCAGATTCTAAAATATACAGATTTTCCTGAAGATTTTAGCCATGCAATGTATGGAAGTCTGTGGTGTCTCTATGAGGAGATAAATTTTGACTACAAATATTGTTTCTGCTGCAGAAAGAGCAGATCTATTCTGATCGCCATGATTGTGGTTCTATCTGGTAGAGCTTCAAGAATACTACAAACTATGTGTTTACACCAAGAGGAAATACTGGTCGGAAAGTGGTGGTGCATTACTTTCGCACGCCACTGTATGTCGAGGATTACCGTTTGTGTGATGGAAATTAATTCCAAATATGTAGGGTGGCACTGTCAGGCATCCCCCGGCTGCCTAATCGTAAGCATCCTGTTGCCTACGGTACAAGCTATCACAGTGTTGAAAACATGCTGTATACAGTACACTGACTCTACAGTAACACTAATCGAGGGTGGCGGAATGCCACCCTAGGGCAGCAAAGAAGGCACTTGTTATCTATTCCTCAGATATATGTAACTGTAAAGCTTGACACCAAGTATCTGATGGATCGATGACTCTGACCACACCGGCAGGCCGCCAACTTGAGAGTTAGAAGTTGATATCATTCAGTATCATTCAGGTCAAGATGAAATAACTATGAGCATTGTTGATGCCGCGCAGCGCCCGGGGAGCAAGAAAGATTATTTCCCTGCTTGTAGAGTCCCTGCCGTGGGTTTACCATAGACTTTTATATGTGAGGAATCGGACCTGGCGTGCCGCGCAGCGCCGAATGCCTCCCAAGTGCACCGTACATTCTCTCACATACCGCCACAGGGTTGCTCAGTTACTTCACGCCACCGACCAATTCTGTATCGTACGGCAGTAGGAAGAGAAATGAGGTCTGTATGTCGGAAAATCTGGAAAAGACTGATAAGCCCTGACAGAACCTGACGGACTGATCAGGCATTATAATGTTATGTTTCAAGGCTGATAAGCCCTTATCAGGTGTTGTCAGGTTTGGATTAGGTAGGGGCTTCTGGTGGTGCTGTAATATCACAGGAATTCTGTAGTAGATCCTGTACGTCGGAAACATCTTGAAATACGGTCGTAGCCTTTACACGGATTGAGTATTTTAAAGGTGGCATGTTGACTACGGTAGCATTATAGTCTAAGTCTAAAGTTATGGCGAAATCTACAAGAGCCGTACGTCAGAGGACGTGAGCGCGAACGACGGTAATTACGAGTCGCCCGGTAAGGCAGTATGTATGATATATATATACCAATGTGAGACTCACACAGCTATTGTTGCGTAGTGTAGTAGTTATATCGTTAGTCTTTACATATATAATCATCGTTCAACTCAAGGCCGCTCGTTCGAATCAAAGTCCAAGTACCTGTATTAAAGTGACGTCTTAGATAGTGGTGTCGATGACCATCGGGTGGCGTGAAAGGCTCCTCTTTTTCTCATTTCTGGGACCCATGGCCTTATCCGGGCTTATCATGCCTTATAATGGCTTGTAACCCCCGTCAGGCCTGATCAGCCTGACGGAGGCTTATACGCGCTTTTCGATCATTTCTGAACCCGATAACTCTCCTCAAACCTGATTGACTTATCAGTCCATTATCTGGCATTGTATAGCAATATCATGCTTTTCTGATTTTTCCGACATATAAATTGTAAGGAACAGGCTGATTTTTGAAGGGAGTAGATTTAGTATCAGCGCTCAAGTAAATGAACACACCAGTGCACTCTACTGCAAGCGTAAGACGCCCAAACGTTAACAAGTAAAAATTAGCTCGCATATTGTTGAAGAGAATTCAACGTTTGGGCATGTTACATTTCCTGGCTCTCCTCCTTGCTTCGGGCCTCCGAGCCGCATATTTAACAAAAGAGCAGGTCCATCTCGGCGTCCACGGCATTCATACCCCAGTTTACATACAGCCTTGGTAGTTCAGTAATAAGCAGTATGCAACTCCAAAATTATACCCTGTGCCGACTGCCACACTTCAATTCTTAAGGTTCAAGTACTTAACTCGCGCGGCGTCCTACGCTTCAATCGGATGGTCGCAGATGATCCGAACCCAGGATCCTCTCTAGCAAGCACTCAACCTGATGTCCCTGCCGAAAAAAACTCACCTTTGTAGAGATCCACTCCAAGGGGAGGGGTAACTCACAAGGACAAGATAGCTCGGATGCGTTGGTATCAAAAGGTGGCATCGTGTATGGCGTGTACGGATACAAATGGTGTGAATACATGGAGTGTGTATGAAGGGTATTAATGCGGTGTGTGTGTGTTAAGGAGAACTAGGTATGATAAATACTACTACTAAGGTGTATATATGGCGTCTATTTCCCAAACTGCCCAAAAAGAATGAATATGCGTGGGGGGTCATTGTCATTAAATCGATGGAAAGAAAATTAAGGGTTCGTCTCTTGTCATGGAGACTCTTCTGGCACATCGGTTGGCGACAACGTCCGTTTCCGGCGCTCATCCGCGAGCACCAGCATCGTCTTCAAACTAGCCTCTCGAACAGGCTTCGTCAGTACGCTGGCGGGTTCCAAGATTAGCTACGACCGTAAAACGACATAAACAATGACTTACTGGTCAACCCCAGCCTCGAGATATTCCTGCTGATCGCTCAGCAGCGCGTTACCCGTCACTCCAACGACCAGGTCGCGCCTTCCACACTGGCGCAGCCTCCTGACTGCGTCCACGCCCGATAGGACTGGCATCTGGTTGTCCAAGAATACAATTGCATATCGACTGTGCGGCTCCTCGGGAGTCGCCCGCGCATCTCCCGCCAACCCATAACTGGCCGCAGTGTTCTCCGACGACGGGGTGGGCATAGGTGTAGGGACGAGCGACAACGGCCGACCGCCATTGATCATCTTCAACGCCATCTCTCCGTTCTCAGCGGTCGAGACATTACACCCCAGCCGAGTCAGCATCCGTTTCATCAGCGAGCGCGTTAACGGGTCGTCATCGACGACCAGGACGGGGAGGTCGGGCGTAATCTTTTCCCTCTCCGACTTTGGTGACGCCGGCTTGATAGTTTTCTCAGAAGGCACGCCGACTGTAGCTCCAGAGTCGCCCTCTTTCTCGCTGGACGGCTTAGACTCTGTAAGGGGCATTGGCCCAGGTCGTACGGGAGGGCTCGATTCTGCCTCCTTCTCTTTCTCCAGCTTCAACTCCCGTTGATAGAGAGGCGAGTCCGGTGTCGGAGGCGCATGGGCAGACGGCGGGTCAAGATCATCCAAGGACTCCTCCGAAGAGCCAACGGAAGTATCCGCTTTCTCGACGTGGCTGGCCAATATCAAAGCGGCGAGATTGCCCGGTTCCGTGATATTCTGTATCGCGGCCATGGCTCTTCGAGTCGGGGAGATGACAGGGTCTGACTCGATGTCGATTGGGGGAGTTGACTTGTCGCTGCCAGGTGAAGTTCCAAAATGTCTAACCTTGTGCTGACTTCCGCGCAGCGAAGTTGTGGGTGTGAGCTCAGGCAATGCCTTCCTCCCAATTCCCAGTGCTGTGACAAAACAAGTTAACCTATGATAAGCAAGAGTTTGGAAGTAACTTACGCAGCTCGACCCAGAACGTCGACCCCTCGTTAACCTTTGACTTCACGCCAAGTCGTCCGCCGCTGCGCTTGACAATCTGCCGTACCAGAGCCAGCCCAAGCCCGGTGCCTTTACCACCCTGTTGTCGACCTTGCTCGGTTTGATTGAAGGCAGCTTTCGAGCCCTTGTCAGCCTCTAAACGCGGAAAGCTAAAGTGCCAATAGACTCACAAAACAGCTTGCTTTCGACCATTTCCTTCGGTGGTATCCCGAATCCAGTATCCTGCACCTCAATTCTCACAACAATCCAATCAATGGGCTCCTTTGGAACATTCTGCTCATGTTGACTGAGGTGCTGCGCAGACAATACATGCTGGGTAGCATCATCTCCGAGCATTTCAGACTTGATCCACTGCTCATTGGATCTGGCGCCATGGTGGAGGTTCGACGTGGGCGTGGCGGCCCGGTATAGACTTAGAGAATTACCCGGGAGAACCAGTTTCGTGGTGATACTGACGGTGCCGCCCTCCGGAGTGAACTTGCAGGCGTTACTGTAATCACATCCCTTGTGAGGGAGCACGAGCGAAGCCTATACATCTCACACTCACCTGACTAGGTTGGTTATGATCTGGCGCAGGCGCATCTCATCTCCAACTACGATCCCATCGCCTTCGGCCTGCTCCAGCAGCAACTGGGTCATGGGATCGACTTGCTTCTCGCCGATCGCCTCGTTTAATGCGCGCATAGCAATCTGCACAGCATAGTATGAGACGTGTTCTGATAAACAAACGGCCGAGACACACCTCGTCTATTGACTTGTCGAAATCCGAGACAAGCTCGAGCTTGCGCGCATTGGTCGCAAGCTTGATAGGATTGAGAAGAGACCTCATCACTTGGTGGAACGCGTATGGCTATGTGAATCGTCAATATGCATGTTGTAACAAGGGGTAAAACGTCGCTATCTCACCTTTGACACCGACTCGAATCTCCCGCTGTCCAAGCGGTTACTAGAAGGAATCGTGAGCTGGTATTCATATGAGGACGGAGGACATATACTCACAAATCGAGAACGTCGTTCAAGACTTCGGAACAAACGCGTGTGAGCGACGGAAACTGAATTCTCCGGCGAGACGCACCTTTCGACATCATTGTTAGACTCGCCTCCAGCGCCCTGAACTCGACTTCCTGATCCTTAGCCACGACACCGGCGGCTTCCATATTCTGCACCGCCAACAGCGCGGTGTTCAGCGGGACGCGAACCTCGTGGAAGACATAACTTAAGAGCACAATGGTGAGAGAAGCTTCAGCAGTGCGACATAGCCAGTACTCACGAAGTCAGACGGCGCTTGGAATCTGCTGCCTTGCTCTCATTCACCTGCGCCTTTTGCGTAGCTCGGAATTGTATCTTGAGCTGGTCGCGCAGTGTGTACAGTCTGCGTTCAGCCTGTAGTATTGTATCTTAGGATGAGATGCAGAGAGTATCCGAAATGCACTCACGTTTTCGCGCATAAAGTGCACATACAGCAAGAAACCATAAAAGACTATGAAGTTCAAGAGATCTGTAGGAAAGCACCAAAAAAGAATTCAGTACTGATGACAATACACGCGGTAGAGGGTGCGCCCGGAGGCGGCGCGAATAGTCGAAAGATGGTCGTACTTCGTTCCCAACTCCGATGCAAAGGCTCAATGAGGGCATTCGAACTGAACAGCAAAAATCAACATCGCAACTCTCCAAGAATCCGGGAAAATACTCACATCACGAAGAATATAATAGCACCGATGAGGGCGGGTAGCCTATCTTGTTTGAGACCGAACAATGCAATGGTCGGGAGGCCAGAGGCGTAACTGAAATATGCAAGTCAGGATCCTGTAAGCAACGCGGAGCAGAACGCGTACTAGAAAGTGCCGACAAAATCCTTTTGTCCGCACGTGAACAGCCAGTCTGGATCTTCCCTGTAGAAGCCACACATGTACCTAAGGGTTACCGATTTGTTAGGCTTGGTAAGAAATCAGCATTCGGGAGGCAAACTGACATGAACAAGACTTGATATATCGCCCTATACACAAGTGTAAGCCAATTAAGCATCGCGACCTTCTGTGACAGGATACGTACCACATCCAGGTAGCACACAGCAGCCAAAACTGGTAGAACACCGGTCGATCACGAGGAAAGTCATACATGACAAAGAAAACCAGAGGAGCTGTCAACGCCGGAACGATAGCATAGTAGAAGATCTTGTCCATGAGTACTATTGGTTTCGGGATGAACGCGGTGCCGATAACCCATGTTGCAACGAAGAAAACAGCGGACCAAAGGGCGAGCGACTGGCGTTACGTGTAAGAGACTGGCAGACGAGGACTTGTGAAGCTCGACGTACCTTCCTAGTAAACCACAGCTCTTTCCGGTAGTGGTTCTCGCTCTTCGGATCGTCAAAGTGCACCCAGAAGAAATTCTTGACTGCGGGCCAGAGTCGCCATCGCAGAATTATCAGCGGCGTGCAAATCGCCCAGAACCCGTCCGAATACCAGATGATACTGTCCATGTCCGTGTTCGTACCCTGTGCGCCCCCGCCGCCCCCGGACTTCTCCCGGCTGTTCTCCTGGCCGTCCGACTGCGTGATGGACGTCTTGAGGTCCCGGCCGGCCCACTCACGGTCGACAACCACCTCGTCGACCTCGTCGAGCTCCTCCGCGTTCGCAAAGCGCGCGCCAGGCCGCGCGCTGCTGTCCGTCCCGCTCTCGTCTGGTATCTCCGAGGTCGACGGCGCCGTGCCCGTGCCCATGCGCTTCCTGAACCGGTCCCAGTGCACCCGCAGCCCGCCCTCTATTCTCGCCTTCTTGTGCCTCCGCCTCGCGGAGGAGGACATCGCGCTCTGCAGCACGGGCATCGGCAGTTTCTCTGAGTCGTCCCCAGCACCAGCTGGGGACCCGACAAAGTCCCGTACTCTGTCCGCGCGCGTGGTCGCGACCGCCCGTCCGTCCTCGAACTCTGAACGCGAGGAAGTGTTTTGCATTGTCTTGAGCGTATTCATGGGGTGTGATGAAGAAGGTGAAGGATCGACTGCCGTGCCCGACTCTAAAGTAGTCGAGTCCCTGCGCGATCTCGTCCGGAAGCCCATGAAAGCCATCGCGCCCCGCTATCCAGTGCCGACGGTGGGAGAGCAGGGAACGGCGGAAGGCAAGGCGGTTAGGGACGACGGCTAGCAGAACCGCTGCAGGCTGAGGGGCATGGCCCGCTATGCGACAACGGTGGCCCGAGTGGCTGATGGGTGTGTATGGGCCGGTATAATTTAGCAGGCGGTGCGCACGAAGCCGCGGTTGCGGTCCCGCAGCCGCCGGTTGCTCCACCGCCCAGACTGGTCCATTTCCCCATTCAGTTTGTATTCCCGCCGAATTGACGGGATCGCCCTTTCGCCGGGAACCTTTGGAATGGCTGGAGACGAACCGGAGGCTCCAAAGCGAGCCGTAGGATTGTGAGGGGGCTGTTTCGTCAGATTATAGAGCACTTTTTGTTGAAGATTTGGGCGACATCCACTTGTTTCGATTGCAGCTGGGAAACCATCCGCACGAGCACTGCACCCGATATAACAGTCAGGAACCAAATAAATGACGTGTTGCGATTGGTCGTGAGATCCAGCGATCGGACGCACCGCCATAGAGAACTGTTGACCGCCAGAGCTTGGCCAGAGCATGCGCAGTGATTCGACTTGGTCGTTTGTGGTCGTGCTTATGTCCCCCAGCCGTTGTTCGGCCGCAAACGACATCATTGTTGTGATAGTTGAGGGGGAGGTGCATTCTTCATTACACTTGTGATACATGACGGGACAGGACCGTGAATCAGGACCGTGATCGACCGTCAAAGAATTTCCAGAAAGGCAATCTTTAAGCCATCTCGCGCTCGTCTCTGACGTGGGTGAGAAATGTGATAGTGATTGTGAAAGCAGCGTACCCTTTCGAGAATTGGTCAGGGAATGTGGCGTCAACGAGTCGCCACTTACTCAGCGATGGACCACGCCTGCGACAGTCTTTCCCTGGTGCACACTGGGTATGTGTAACGTACCAGAGCATTGTAGACCGGTTGCAGATGATGCGGAGACCTAGGCCGCAATAGGCAAATTAATCAAGCAATGTCATGTGGCGAGCTTACTGGCAACTGCACCGATGGGAAGAGGCGTCGCTAAATGCTCAAACGTTCTGCGTCGGTCAAAAAACTCCGAACGCCAGGTAGCTGCGACGTAGAGACCGGAATAACTGCTCATTGGCATCGAAGCCAACACCTACGCATAGCAGGAAAGGTGTCGCCGACCGAGCAATGAGAGTCACCGACTATATGCTAATAATGCAACGCTCCGTCAGCATGTCTGAACAGTCATTAAAAATCGAGCAACTAGCCCTTGGCCTGGACGACAAAACATGGGCATTCCATAGAAGATCTGGCTCATGTGATACGCGACTCAGCGACTATATGCGTTAGATGATGCTTATGGGACGCACTATCGCGGTCATGACCCGGCCCCTCATCTGGCAATCCGAAGGTGCATGGCAGAGGACATCAACGAACCGCATATATCCAATCAAATGCCTCTTTAGCCATTTTAAGAGGTGTCGACAGCCCTGCCATAACATTCAAGTCGATTGGACGACTATATGCCATATCTTATTACCCGTGAAGCGCGACGCACCGTCAGCATGTCTGAACAGTCATTAATGGCCTAGAAAACTGCACTTGGAATCGACGACAAAGTATGCACATCTACGTAAGCAGGAATGTTGTCAACACTGCTACCAAGTTTAGCGACTATATGCCACATATAATACTGATGGCCGACGTACTATCAACAACTCTGTAACTCCTCGCAGCTCCCCTCGGACTAATCGAACGACGCGGAATACAGTCATCGTCCCTCATCGTGAGCGACGGCGTTGGAGAGAGAGGACGTCGTAGTTGGGTCCAAGAGAAAGTTCTCCAAGGACTGCAGTGGTCCGCATTATATAGTCTGTCAACGCATTCGAATCGGGTAAAGGGATTCCTATAACGGGTAACATAACGGGTAACATAGAATCGTGATAGTCACGGCAGGTCGTCACGGGCTTACAAAATCCCTAGAGATTAAATGGGCATTTCCCGCAAGTCGCAAATCATTGAAATCAAAGCCAAATTCAGGTCGAACTGCAGGCTCCTATAACCATCCGTCTCCGCGTCCTCGTTCCTCCTCTACTAGGGCGTGGGACTCTATGTTTATTATTAGTGCATTACATAAGTCAACTACTATAACAGGAAGGCAACTAAGAGGAAGAGAACGCTCTGAGACGGCTGGCCCAAATGGCTCCCCGAGGCATGCCCGAGGCTTACCTAACGAGCCAGCGCAACCAATAAACCAACCATTTATTCCAGCTTAGTCGCCTTCCCAAAATGGCGGTTGCAACGCTTGCGTGACTGTTCACTTCCTCGAGGCTCAAGCTCTGTGTTCTTACTGCCTGCTACATCATTACGTGAATCTGATGCCTTCATCGTCGCAAACGAAATGGTCCATAAAGAAGATCCGGGACCTGACTGAACAGAAGTTCCGAAAGCGCGCTTGTCTCTTCCAAGTGAAGGTGGCGCAGGCGATACGAGAACGAAGAAAGGATGTTGTAGCAGTAGCGGCTACGGGTTTCGGTAAAACACTGGCATTCTGGACTCCCCTTCTTATGGCTATGGCCGATGGAGAGGATAGATGTATTATTGTTGTATCCCCCCTGAATCTACTAGGCCGACAAAATGTACAACTACTTGAGGATGCGGGACTGAAAGGGGTAGCCATTGAAGCTAAGACTGCAACAGCAAAGACTTTCCAGGTAAGCAGTGTGGTATTATATACATGAATCTGAGACCTGATCTATTTTTTCCAGGAAATTGAGGAGGGTAGATATCAGGTTATAGTAGCCAACCCGGAGGTCATTATGCAGGAAGGCGGCCGTTTCGAGCGCTTGTGGAAAGTTCCGAGCTTCACCTCAAGACTACTGTATGTGGTCTTTGATGAGGCACACTGTGTCAGCCAGTGGAGCGACTTCCGAGAGCAGTTCAAGTATATCGGAAGCCTCCGGTATTTGATCCCGGGAACTATCCCGTTCCTTGTAGCATCTGCTACCTTACCAGAACCTGTTCTACAAGATGTTGCAGAGATTCTGCAGTTACGGCGGGGCGAGACGGAGTACATCCGACGCTCCAATGACCGTCCGGATATACACCTGGCAGTGCACCGAATGGAGCACCCTGCCAACTCTTATCGGGATCTTGCCTTCCTGATCCCGGATAACTTCCAGCCCACAGATATGCTGCCCCCCAAATTCCTAATATTTTTCGATGATAGAAAGGACACGGAGGAGGCAGTGAAGTATCTAAGGAGTCGCCTGCCAGAAGAGCTCCGGAGTAAAATCAAATACTTCCACTCAGTTATGAGCCCTGAATACCGGGAAGATGAATATGAAGCATTGAGGGAAAGTGATTTATGGGGCCTTTGTGTTACGGACTCATTTGGCATGGTACGAAACCATGATACCCTTGTGACACATTGTTAACGACATAACAGGGGCTAGATCTACCAGATATAACACTCATTGTCCAATGGCGAGCTACCTGTGATATCAATACCCTCTGGCAGCGGTTTGGGCGTGCTGCCCGGAGTGATGGCATTGTCGGGACTGCTGTGCTGTTTGTTGAGAAGGGTCAGTTTGATGAAGAACGGGAGAGGCTCCGACTGGTAGCAGAGGCACGGAAGGAGAAGGCCTCAACATCAGGAAACGCGTTCTGCGGCATAGGAGGACCCTAGCCACATAGTGCGGTATAGACAGGATAGACATTGATAGCAGGCGGCACGCGCCATAGGGACACATAGTCAACGTAGGTTCGATTCGCACATGTCGCATAATTTTTGCCACCTTGCTGCAGGGCACGTTTCCGAACCAGTAGAAAGATATTGAGTATAATTACATGATGGGTAGATATACAGAGAATGTCAAGCAGGGGGTTGCAGGAGGAAGAATGTCCGAATATCTATATATCTATTAACAAGGAATGTCTTACAATCTTCCAACACATTCTCGGATGTCCACCGAGGGCTGATCTCTGTACCAAACTTAGGTACGAGATGACATCCTCCTATAACATGCGAAAGTTCAATAACCTCAGCATTGGGTCTCCCGCCGCGCGTTGAACGAGAAACCCAATGCATCTGTAATGTCGGATCCCGGGCAGTGAATGGTGTAAACCATTCGACGTACGCAAGGAGGGTTGCATGTCGTCCCCGGCGGTATTGTAAATGTTCCGGTAGACGGAATATAACACGCAGCTGTGCGACGCGCAGTCCTACCCTCACGAAAGACATGTCGGCAATCAAGTACGAGCCTGGCAATGGAATATACGCACCGTGAAGAGCCGTGCCTATGGCATGGCCATTACTGTCACCTCCGTCCGTTTTAACCAACACCGTATCAAAAGCCGCAGGGCTCCTTCGCGTCCTCGTTTCCCCGGCTTGGCTGGCATGGCACGCAGGCGCTGTCGAAGCTTAGTCTTGTCGGTAACCACAGGGACCGCAG
>NW_006920417.1:1419550-1464192 GCF_000344685.1 Gloeophyllum trabeum ATCC 11539 | reverse complement strand
GGTGCGTATATTCCATTGCCAAGGCTCGTACTTGATTGCCGACATGTCTTTCGTGAGGGTAGGACTGCGCGTCGCACAGCTGCGTGTTATATTCCGTCTACCGGAAACATTTACAATACCGCCGGGGACGACATGCAACCCTCCTTGCGTACGTCGAATGGTTTACACCATTCACTGCCCGGGATCCGACATTACAGATGCATTGGGTTTCTCGTTCAACGCGCGGCGGGAGACCCAATGCTGAGGTTATTGAACTTTCGCATGTTATAGGAGGATGTCATCTCGTACCTAAGTTTGGTACAGAGATCAGCCCTCGGTGGACATCCGAGAATGTGTTGGAAGATTGTAAGACATTCCTTGTTAATAGATATATAGATATTCGGACATTCTTCCTCCTGCAACCCCCTGCTTGACATTCTCTGTATATCTACCCATCATGTAATTATACTCAATATCTTTCTACTGGTTCGGAAACGTGCCCTGCAGCAAGGTGGCAAAAATTATGCGACATGTGCGAATCGAACCTACGTTGACTATGTGTCCCTATGGCGCGTGCCGCCTGCTATCAATGTCTATCCTGTCTATACCGCACTATGTGGCTAGGGTCCTCCTATGCCGCAGAACGCGTTTCCTGATGTACGCCAACAATCCAAGCGCGAAACAATCCCGACATGCTGAATCACTTCATGCATCCGGCGGAATCCAGGCTTACTGCCAATTTTGCCGGTCTCTTTAGGTCGAATTTCGGCAACCTGCTTGAATAAGCTCGTCTCGTCGTGTCGAGAAGCTTGGGGAAATATGAAGAGCTTCCATATGGCATCGGCACACGCCATTTTCAGATGGAAGAGACCGAGAATGAACACGACAAACTGGTAACGTAGCCATGGTGTTTTCTCTTCTCCCCGTGACTTTTGTAGGCTTTGCACTCTCTCGCAAGTCGAAAGGTCGCCGTGAACAAGGACGACATGGTCGCTGATGTCTTTCGTCTCAGCAGTTGCATTGGTGCTGCTCCGGTCCCCTATACCCCCTTGCTCGCATAAGTTGAGTATCGCGTTGGCATTTCCTTGTACAGTGGATTGATTGATGGCCATAGCGCGCGCCGGAACTTGCTTCGACTTGACGACAGGAATTCGCTCGAAATCTTCCGGCTCCTCAAGGTCCTTTGCAAATTGACGGAAGTATGCCGGGCCATGCACGATCAAATCTCTCAGGAACACCCAGACGTTGAACCGCTCGCGCCGCGAGAGGCCTGACGGGTGCGGCTTGTCAGGATGTAGCTCTGCAAGCTGCAGAATGTCGATATCTTCCGAGGTGCGCCAGTTGTCTGGGTTGTTCTGCGATTTCTGCCATAATTCTGTCGAACATTGTAGGTCCTCCTTCTTGACGCCATGGTCAAGGCGCAGTAGTGTGCCGGATGTCAAATGGAGAAGTGAGTCCTGCGATTTCTCCACCGTCGGGACTGTGTGTTTGATCTCGACGTCGAAGTTATCATATGCATATGCTGCCAGTAAGGATTGTCCAAGTGTTTTGATGTCCTTTGCTGATTGTTTTGATAGACTTCGCATTGCAGTGTCTATGGCAGATCGGGAGATGGAAATTCCAAGGCGCGAGAGCAGTTCAACGACTGCTTCCGGTGCGTTACATCCATATAAGTAGACCCCTACAACTGATTGCATAGCATTACAGTTCTTGTTCGTGCTCTGCATCATAATACTGATGCTTGCAACTTTCTTCTGTAGGGCCCGGGTACGATCGGCTCAGTCTGTCATCGCGCGTGTATGGCGGGTTACGTACCATAGTTAGTATCGCTTCTCGCCGTTCACCTTCTTTATAGTCGTCGTGCTCACTCTCCGGGTCGTCTGGGTCTTCAGGTATGTATGGATCCTCCTCGGCATCCCAGTATTGCTCATCACTCTCGTCTTCCTCCGCAGGTTCAGTGTCCTCCGGCTTATCCTCCCAGAGGTCTTCTCCCGCACCCCACCGGTCATCTGCGTCTCCCCATAGTTCATCATTGGATCTGGATGGTCCTCCATCCTCCCAACCGTCATCTACATCCCTCCATAGGTCATTGCTGGACCTTGGCACTTCTTCTGCCATGTCATCCATCACGATGTCTTCATGGGATGCTTCCGTACTAGGTGAGCGCTGATGGCGACGCTTGAAGTTTCTCTCCATCTGCTGCTTTGTTCGCCTCCGATTCCTCCTCTTATTTGCTGATGGGTCTGCTGCAAGCAGGTCTCCGAGAAGGTCCCACAGGCGCGGCGCAAGACTCTGCATCTGCTGAGCCAAGTCTTCAAAATTGAATGAGTCCAACTGCTCGCTGGTTGCGGTGCGGGCACTAAAGTGGAGCCCGGTCTTTTTGTTGGTAAGCACTTGAATCTCTCCGGTGTATGTGGCCTTAACCATATTAATGGCCCATTGGACCACCACATCACGGGATGCTGGATGTTGCCATAGTACTTCCAGCAGCTGTCCAGTACCTCTCAGGGCATTAGCTGCCACAGGATGCTGGCGGATATCTTCGCACTCAATGACTGCAAGCAGAAATTCGGTCGCAGTCATGTGGCGATGATGCAAGCAGTTTAGAATATCAAGTATTTCGTTGCTCGCGAGCACCATGGCGGTCGGAAAATAATGGTACTGCAACTACGACACCTCACACCTTACAAAATGTACTAAGGCGTGTCTACCATGCGGCCGAGCAGCGTAACATGCATGGACGACGGACTTCGCTGGAGGTAGTCACACTGTGACGCACATACGTATATTAGCTGCGAAATGCCATTTTGGGAAGGCGACTAAGCTGGAATAAATGGTTGGTTTATTGGTTGCGCTGGCTCGTTAGGTAAGCCTCGGGCATGCCTCGGGGAGCCATTTGGGCCAGCCGTCTCAGAGCGTTCTCTTCCTCTTAGTTGCCTTCCTGTTATAGTAGTTGACTTATGTAATGCACTAATAATAAACATAGAGTCCCACGCCCTAGTAGAGGAGGAACGAGGACGCGGAGACGGATGGTTATAGGAGCCTGGTCGAACTGCAGCACCCAAGACTCTGCCACGTCCTTAACAGATTTATGTGGTCCAAGGAGCTCTAATAGCCCTATGATAGTTTGGTTTAGTCGAAATGTTGATCACCGGTTGATCACCGGCCGGATGCTGACATCTATATGTCCAGGAGCACCGTCCCCAATTCGGTCGCTAAGTACGAGCAACATTCGGGGCAGCAAAACCTAAAGCACATCCAATCATCAGTAAAATGAATAGCATATATAGATCTATTTGTGCATCGTTTCGACCGGAACGGAGAAAATCGAACGAAATCGAAAGGAAACCCAAGAAAACCTGTTAAGTCCCACCAACGGATTATTCCTTACAGGTAAGCACAATAGCAACGGTTAGCGATTCAATGATGGTGCAGTTAATACATACAAGATATTTAGTTTGCGTGTGCTTCATTCGCGCCTGGACTCGGGACCCTCGCTACTTCTCTTCACCCCCCTTCCCCTAAGGTCTTAGTCCGAACGCACATCACATCTCCAAGTTCATCACAACTTCCCTTTCAACTCCTCATGCAACTTCTTGATCTCATCCATCCCGAGGTTCTGCTGTGTAGGCCACCCGATGACCAGACCTGCGTCGTCCGACTCTGCAGGTTTCGGGATCATGTGGAAGTGTACGTGGGGGACCACTTGGTGGGCGATCTTGCCATTATTCTAGTGTGCGCAGCGGAAGGAAGAGTGAGTAAAAGACAATATACATACACCGGAGTGGAAGCGCACCTGGAGAATGTTGTAGTTCTCACATCCAACTGCAACCGCGATCTTCTTCGCTACGATGAGCGAGTCCTTCAGATAATCATCAGGAATATCGTGCAACTTCTCCCCATGATCTAGGAGCGCGCTGCTCATCAGCGGTTCTGCGCACGCTTCCTCCCCACTTCAGCTCACACTTCGGGATCACGAGCGAGTGGCCCTTTGCGAGAGGTCCGATGTCAAGGAACGAGTAGCTGACAAGGCGCCCGCGTAAGCTATAGCCGGATATTGGTGAGAGACAGAGACATACGAAAGATCGGTTTCGATCAGCTTGAAGCTCGGTATCTCCCCTGTAAATGTGCCATTCGTCAGCCTTATCGTCGCCCCTGAGCCTGACCGTTCACCTTTGATGATCTTGCAGAAGATGCAGCTGGCGAGTGACCTGCCATAGTCAGCCCGTAGAAAACTAGATAGTTACTGCTGATTCAATACGACCTTGCGTTCGATGCGGCCATGATGACGTTCAGCACAGGTATTCTGGGTTCAGAACATGCAATCCCAGCGAAAGGAAAGGAACGGCTCGCCGATAGGAACTGCTGTAGCCGTAATTAAGTCACGTGCGAACACTTACCCGAATATAACGCGAAATGACGTTTGCAAAGGCGGAACTCATGCCTTCGTTACCCACCACCAACTACAAGTACGACTACCAGCTCGTCCCAGACGACGGCGAGCACGTTGAGAAAAGGAGAGCCAACACAAAGAAGAGGCTGCTTTTCCACTTTGTAGCCGTGATGGCGGTTCTGTACGCTGCGTTCAGCGGGATCCGGTACGGCGCGAGGGCGGGGTGGCTGAAGGGGTGCGCAGGGAAGATGCGCTACTCGACCAAGACGCAGCTGCCTAGTCATTATACCTTGCCGTCGGGGGACAAAATTCCGAGCGTTGCGTTGGGTACGGTAACTATAAGTCGTGTTATAGGAGGGTGCGCTGATTGCGACCGTAGGTGTTTGGCAGGCCGGCAAGGGTGAGGTTGGTCAGGCTGTCAAGGTCGCACTCGATGCCGGATACAGGCACATCGATGGAGCTTGGATTTACAGGGTACATCTGAAAGCCTGCACGCATTCATGTCCGGCAGACTGACTTGAATTACATAGAATGAGGAGGAAGTCGGACAGGCACTCAAGGAATCCTCTGTTCCTCGCGAGGAGATTTGGTTGACCTCGAAGGTAGGAAACCTTGTCCCGTCAATAGTATCCCATGATTACAACTCGACTCCAGCTGTGGAACACTTTCCACGCTCCGGAAGACGTCGAGCCCGCGCTTGACGAGTCGCTCGCTAAGCTTGGCACTGACTACCTCGACCTATACATCATCCACTGGTAAGACTTTCCGATGCCCTTGCTAATCAGGTCGGCGAACTGTAATGTTCTCCTAGGCCCGTCGCCTTCAAGAAGGGAAGCAATAACGAGCTGGACGAGCAACTCACGGCCGATCCATACCCGACATGGCAGGCGCTCGAGGCGCTCGTTGACAAAGGCAAGGTCAAGAACATAGGTGTCAGCAAGTACGGTTTAGGCTATATTACTGGTTGGAATCTGATCCTGACTGCTGGGTCATAGCTTCAACATCCCTAGACTCGCGAACCTCACCGCGAACAACCTCAAGTACCGTCCGGCTGTAAATCAAGTAGAGCTGAACTTCTGGAACCCCCAGCCGGACCTGCTCAAATGGGCGAAAGAGCACAACCTCCTACTGGAAGCATACTCACCGCTGGGCAGCAATAAGCAGGTGAAGGAGACTTTGGAGAGGCCAGAGGCACGTATCAGTTTTGCAACTAGTAAACGGTTGCTTACCCTGCTCATTAGATCCAGCAAATTGCCAAGGATCTCGGTATCACACCCGCTCAGGTCATCATCTCGTGGCACGTCCAGCGCGGGGTGCGTCTCATTTGCTTCTGCCTACTTGGCATGGCGATCTAACCGCTGCTTGACTACAGACCGTCGTCCTGCCGAAGAGTGTCACCCCCTCCAGGATCCAGGAGAACTTCAAAGGTAAGCTCCATTCCGTCTTTCATCTGTACACCGTCCGCTCACCTCGGGTATCAGTTACGGCTCTTCCCGACGACGCCTTTGCGAAGCTAGAAGCCGCCGCGACGGCGCACCCGCCTCAGCGGGTTGTTAACCCGAGCAAGAACTGGGGTCTGCCCTTCGACGTCTTCGAGGACTACCCGTACTAGAAGCTCGTTCTCGCCAGTTTGACCCCCTCCCCTGCGTAGTTCAGAGACGGCGGTGTAGTGTTAATGTGTGGGACTCGAAGATAGTGTTTTAAGTAGAATAAGAAGGCGAGGGTTGTGTTTAGGATTGTTGTTTTAAAAGTGCGAAGGAGATGTATTACCTGCGAGCACTCCACACTGCTGCAAAGTACAGAAGAGTACAGATTGTTGATGCCAAACCCATGAATGGTAATATTCCTTCCTATTATGGCTAAAACACCATTCACTTGCCATGAGGCGCGATTCAGAATGTCTGTCACGGTATAGAAGAATACATGCACGACACCAGGATGTAAATAACCCAGGATTCTCTATATACTTGCCCAAATCCAGTCGGTCCCTCCTCGTATCATCACTTCTTGCACTTCTCGGACCATCACGCTGCGGCGTGTGTCAGCGCGAATTCGTCCAAGAATTTCTGGGAGGCTTGCACGACCACGTTGACGTGGTCGATCGTTAGGGGTTCATTTCTATATCCATAAATATACACGATCAATTGCCTGGGACCAGAACTTGAACAAGCAACAAGCAAGAGTTGAACATACGCAGACAGAGCAAGCGCTTGCGAAGTCCGGACGAGATTCTTGATTGTACGGCCTATCCGGGGGTCAGAAGATAGGGAGGAAGGGGGGGCACGGCGGCCTATGAAGGCTCACCATTGAATGGTTTGGCGGATAGCTCATCCAGTTCACCTTCGGATATCCCTTGAACGGCATCCGTATTATCGTTCTTAGATATGTCCGTCCCAGCCAATTCGAAGAACTTCTTCCAAACTGCTTTCCGAGCATCCTTCTCCAACTCCGGATACTTGATACCAATTGAAAACCTAGAGAGGAATGCTTCATCGAAGCTTTGTATCCTGTTCGTAGTAAGGAACAAGACTCCACGATGGTACTCCAAGACGCGAAGGGCCACTGATACTAAGGAGTTGCGCTGCAGCTATGGTTGACAGCATTTGATTTACTATATATTCTATATGCTGAGTTCGAAAGCCTGAAGCTCACCTCATGAAGACTCTTTTGCTCCAGATAGACCTGAATCACATAAGTATAGGCCTACACAACGACGTGAAATAAGGATCACTGACATCAGCCTCATCTATCAGCAGGACTGCGTCCTAAGCAGTGGCCAGCTGGAATGGTAACAGTTATTAGCACAGGGAAAGGATGGCGGAGAGGAGCCGGTCAAATGCTAAACCGGCTTACGCTGAGAATTCCACGCAGGTTGTCCTCTAGGTCCTCAGGATCTGTCGATAACTCCGATGCTCCAACCATGTACAGCGGTCTTTGTAGGTACTCCGCCACTGCTTCAGCGGTTAGCGTCTTTCCGGTCCCGGGCGGACCATGCAGAACCGCTATCTATAGTTGTTCAAAGCATATGTGTGTATGTTCAGCTCGACTACTTGGGGAGGTAGTCTGGCACATACCAATCCTCCCCCTTTACCAGATATCACGTCGAAAACGATCTTTCGGGTTGAGTTTGCATTGCGTGTGACATCGACGAGACCTTTGATGAGAGTCTATCCCACCAGTTAGCAATAGCTATTGAATATTCAGGGAATGCGGCACCTTGATATTAGGATCCAACACTAAGTGACCCCAAGCTTTCTCGTCGAACTTTACTTCTCCTACGAGCTCAACGTTGAAGGGCATTCATTTCTGTGTGTCAGCTACTGTTAGTTATACGTATGATAGTCACAGATCATGGTACTAACCTTGCGGACCAGGTTAAAGCCGAATACATGTGGCCGCAGTAGGTGGAGACGTTCCATATCAAAGTCTGGAACAATCCAGTCGCTAGAGATCGTCGCAATCGTCGCAATGATTTCACGTTGAATAGTCTTGTGAAACTCGCTCACGGATCTGCTTGGTACCCATCCCTGTTGTCGTAGGCTCGTCGATCCACTATTACCCGATCCTGAAGGATGAACCAATGAACACATCATGTCAGGTCTTTCGAAGTAGCCGTTGCCTTACGCCTTTATCTGAATCAGCAAATATTAACTCGGTTCCATAAGCAATCGACAATCAACGATGCTCTCACATGTTTTATAGTGAACTCCCGTTAGGGAAACATATGTCTTCCCTCTCTCTGCAAGGGTCTTGGGTTACGTGAGATATTGAGGGCACACCTACCTAGAAGTTCATGCCTTTCCCCCGCAGTTAATGCAGTACAATCTAAGGCATCGAGGTCCACCGATCCCTTGAAAGGTTAACCTTCAACAGAGAGGTTTCTTGTAAGGATAACTAGGCGGATAGACCTTGTACTGTTCCAGTCTCCTTCTGATGCAGTATGTACTATACTGCAACCCATCCCATTCGTAGGCGGTTCCGTTGAGAGCTAAGTATGGCTTTCCAGAAATGCCTCTATTACCCGTACATCAGTGCTAATCGCACAGTAGAGGCACTCAATCTCACTCTTGATAACTCCTGGAAGTCAATATAAAGGCAATCTAGGGGTATCCGATATTAATCAACGTGGTATGAGTTATGATGTATGAGCCTAACCTGTTTGGATGGGTCATCTGGATCATATGTCAGATATTCCTCACCCGGCTGGAAATAGAATATCAGATGACTCCATTCAATCTGACCAAATGGAAGAGATAGGGCCATTCGTTCACCACTGCCACGGTGATACGAGTCAGATCAATGCAAGAGATCACTGGAGATGACTACGGACGTGGGCTCGAACTCCTGGTTCAAATATCCAATGAGGATATCACCGTGTCTTAAGACTGTGCTGAGAAACTCTACAGGGCCGCTATACCCGTCTATTACGCGCGCGCTTAGTCTAATCCTAACCCACTGGCAGGCTAGGCAACACACCGGTATTTTTCTTTTCGAAACCAATAGAACGAGCGTTTAAGGCAGTATCTCTTCAAGAGTGCCCTTCTTGAGTAACTGGGCGCGGATAACATCCATGCGTTTCCCCAGTTCTTTGAGGTGGGGGAAGAAATCCTCCAATACATATTCTGGAGATGTATCGAAGAATTCATCTCCGATTACGCCTCTGTTGGGCAAAAGTCTTCATGACATTCGGAAAAGGATTAGGACCACGCATACCTTAACAACTGCTTCAAGTGATCACTGAAACTACTGAGCACCGTCTTCGGTTTGTCTACGAGGTAAGCGCCTTCAGCTGTGCTTAACTTGGGCTGAAACGCCGCTACTCACTGAGAGGGGCCTCTCTCCGAAGGTTCAGGTAGAAGTACCCCTGTGGATCTGCCTGCGTCGGGGCAGGGGGATGCTTCACTGAACTGGGGTCAAACGGCACCCATTCATCCATTTCATCATCCCTGAGAACAGAGAAAATGTGAGGACCAGGAGGGTACCTATATTGATCTTCGATTGTATAACTTACCAGATCTGCTCCCTGCGGACGTAATGCTTCATAGACCCTAAAAATATTAGGTCAAACGTCACCGCAGCACGACCGTTGCATATCTCATACCTTCTCCCGTTGAGCGTGCATGACTAGGTGTGTTGTCTTCCTCGCCATCGTCCTCGCCGTTGTCCTCGCCGTCTTCCTCGTCGTTCGTGCTAGATTGGCTGAAGGGTCCAAAGGGCGGTCTATGATAATATGCCCAAGGAACAAGAAGACCTGAAAGTGCAACCGCAAGGAAAATCGGGACTATCTGCCTCGAAGTCATTGTAGCAGCCTGGAGTCGATATGCCAAACCCTACGAGCTTTATAAAGATCTGAAGGCGCTCGATACACAGCACACGACCATCGAACTCTGAACCAAAATGACTGGAATGGGGCTATCCGAATAGGGGATCCATGTCATTCCATGTACAGGACTATGAAAGCGCGGCTCCGAAAATATACAAAGGCTATTGCCAATTCCATCCAGACCCTAAGTCGTACACACAATGACGATACCACATACAGGCTGAGGGACGAATGTCCGCAGACCACAAACATTTGAGCGTCAAGCTTTGGCGTTGGCAAATTCGTCGAGAAACTTCTCTGAAGCCCTTACTACGACCCTGATGTGCTCGATAGATAAGCGCTCATTCCTGAAGGATGAGCTGGTGGTTAATGAATAGACACCGTGACATAGTCAGAGGGCACGTACGATGCTAGTGCAAGTGCCTGGGACGTGCGGACCAGATTTTTGATAGTGCGTCCTGATCACGCGTTTAGATGTAAAATTGAGGATGCTGTAGTACACACGATGACCTACCATTGAAAGGCTTTTGCGACAGCTCTTCTATATCTTCGGAAGAAATAGCATAGCTCTCTGCTGCCGACGGGGACACCTCGACGAGTTCCGAGTCACTTGAAGCCCTGCTCTGCTCTGAGGTGTTGGTCGCTATCCCGGCTAGCTCGAAAAATTTACGCCAAACGATTCGTCGAGCATCTTGATCGAGCTCAGGATATTTGATACCTGACTAAAGTTGAGTATCAGTACATAATTGGAGAGATCGTCTACGTGCCTATGGAAAACCGAGACAAGAAGGCGTCGTCGAAGCTCTTGATCCTATTAGTAGTCAGGAATAGAACACCCCGGTGATACTCAAGTACACGCAGCGCCACAGATACAATGGCATTACGGTCAAGCTGAGGACGAGACTCAGTAGACTGCTGCGTAGCACGGCTGCTACAGTATCACCTCGTGTAAACTTCTCTGCTCCAGATACACCTGTACAAGGTTTCAATGTTGTTGATCGCCGACAGAATCGAGCACATACATCGGCTTCATCTATCAATAGCACGGCATCCCATGCGGTGGCAAGCTTTAAGAAGGAGAATACAACGTTAGAACTAGCGACTATGCAATTTGAGAATTCATAGCGCTTACCTGCAGGATGCCTTGCAGGCTATACTCCAAACCAGAAGGCGACGACGGCAACTCCGAAGACCCGACCATGTAGAGGGGTCGACGCAAATATTCTGCCACTGCCTCTGCGGTCAACGTCTTGCCTGTTCCAGGAGGGCCGTGCAGGACAGCAATCTGGGTTGGTTCAGTGGAGATCTAATCAACAAACTGGTTCAGCATAGCTCACTAAACCGCCTCCTTTGCCCGATATAACGTCGGATATGATCTTCCTCGTGGAATTTACGTTCCGTGTAACCTCCACGAGGCCTTTGATGAGCGCCTAAAAGAGTTATAATTTTCGATCGATAACTGGGGCACACACAAACTCATCAGTGTATTCATACCTTTGTATCCGGATCTAGGACTAGATGATCCCAGGCATTCTCATCAAAGATAACGGGCGCGAGATGTTCAATGTGGAAGCTGGTCCAGCTCTGCAATACCGGAGGTCAATACAAGGATACTGACGTGTTATTGCCGTCACCTTCTGGCTCAGATTGAATCCATACACTGTCGGAGGCAAAAGATGCAGTTTGTCCTCATCCAGTTCGGGTATCACGAATTCGCTTGGACAGGAAGGGTCAGGACCACCGTTACCGAGGAGGGACCATAAAGACTCACGGGTCAGCGATGTATCCGCTCGTATTATCAAACGCCTTTTTGTCGACTATGACCCGATCCTACACAACCATTCTAGGATAGTCCTTCCGTGATAGCGACAGAACGTACTTTGAAGTCTACGGACTGTCAATCAGCGGTGCGGGCAACAGACAACCCACTCACATGTTCTATAATGCATGCCAGAGTATGAAGTATACAGACGGCCGCGTTCTATCCCGCAGTCACGCTCTACTAAATGCAATAAATGGCACAACCTGCCTACCTCGCAGCTTGTCCTGCAGCTCCACGGTCAACGACATGCAGGGAAGGGCATCTAAATCTTTCGTGCCCTGTACATTCTTAGTGAGGATAAATGTAAGAGATGCCGAACAAACCTTGTACTGGTAAATCGTACGGGAAAGGCTGTACTGGACGTAGCTGGACCCATCCCACATCCAGCCTTCACCTTCCAGCTGGAAGTACGGGTTTGACGAGCTCCTGCCCATTGCCCTCGCTTAGCATGTGTAGACTAATACATGTCCTACTCACATTTCGTAATACCGGTTGGTCAAAACAAAGGCAATCTACGGCATTGCAAGTGTGAAGTGTGAGAAGGGAGTAGCCTGCACGGAAGTCGCTTACCTTGTCTTCTTGTTCCGCAGAGTAAGTCGACTTTGGCTGGAAATAGTAAATGAGGAGGTCCCATTCGATTTGACCATACGACAACAGCAGCGCAAGTCGATCTGCGCTGGAAGGAACCTTAGGAAGACATTCGATTAGACCGGGTTCGAATTAGACGTACGTAGGTTGGAATTCTTCATCCAGATACGTCAGTAGCACTCCGACTTGCTCGACTACGTCAGCGAGGTACTGCTTGATAACATCATCTCCAAGGTGACCTAAAATGACTAGCAAGTGGGTTTCACTTCCAAGGCAAAATTGGAAGCAAGGGGCGCACCATATTCAGCATCGGTAGCACCTACGTCACGCGCTGCATCTCGTGTTTGATCTGCAGTAGCCTCGGTTGAGCCGAGAATAGACTGTACACCCTCCAACTCTTCGTGCAGTTTCTTCAGTTCAGGGAAGAATTTCTCCAGGTCGTATGTAACATCATCGTAGAAAAATTCGTCGCCTATGTGCTGTCTGTCGGGATAATTCGTAAGTAAGGGACTGACAATCATGTCATCTACTTTACGGCACCTGAGGAACGATGTTAGAATAGAACTGAAATCACTGATGACTGTGGTGGGCTTGGCTATATAGCGAAGTCAGTCTGACACGAGACTAGATGTCGCATCTCCTACCTGAGATAGTACGGTAACGCCGATTGACGTAGAAGTAGTTGTGTATATCCGAGCGTGGTGGCGAGGCTGGTAACTCCCCTCTTTCGAAAGGTATCCACAGCCACTTGGACTCAGACCTGTCGCAATAAATGTCACACCAGAGCGTTTGGGGAGACTCGCTGCGACGGTCATACCATAACTGATCTCTCTTCAGATAGTGAGATGTGGAAACTTGCTTCTCAGGCTCCGCGGACTCTCCTGGATCGTCCGAGACCAGTTGCTCATCCGGCGATTCTTCATTTTGAGACCATTCGACATTGTCCTGAGTGTTTGCTGCGACTTGATTCTGCTGCTCAATGTCATTGCCCCTGGCTGCTGAAATCCACGTGTAAGACCCATATACACGGATTAGCCAATGGGTCAAGAGAACGGAAATAGTAGAAGTTAATATGGTTGAGATGAGCGACATGATGGGCTTTTTGTGTGCAAAATACAGAGCATCCTGGCTTTTGTACCCTCCCAGCTCCGACCTCCAGGGCGCCTACCTCAGCGTCTGCATGAGCAACGTGTCCTTAATCGCCCAGAAACAAGGTTCAGCCATCATTTCTCATTTCATAAACGAATTGCAGCGGGCGTTCCAAGTCCGAGTGCGATTCAGAGTCAAACCTCGTTGCTGAGACTCAGAGTCGGACCCAGTGATGTCGCCTGCTAAACTGAGGTAGTCCGCTCTCCAGTACGTTCCAACGATGAGAAAGAAGGGGCGACAATAATATTGATACTCAAACGCCGGCATTCTCAGACAAAGTCGCTTAGAGTAGAACAAGCAATAGGATAATGATGGCGGAAGGAAAGCAAGCGAATGTGGCTGATTCAGGCCACGCCGCGTCTAAGTCCCTCCTTTCCTCCTACCACCATGCAGGCAGACGGTGCCGTCCTACGCTATCCAGAAAATCTAGGGATTCATGTAAACCTGACGATTGAAACCGCTTTGGCGATGTTGCTCAAGTCGATATCTTTGGCGGAACGAATGCCGTTTAGCTGGGGGTACATCGACCGGCCACAAGGTCTGCTTGGAGCTGAACAGACGTTTGCCAAATGCTGACACCTCTGCTAGTTAGACGGTCAAGTCTTCCTGATTTACATGCCGAACCCAGCGGTGTTTCCCAATGACGGGATTCGGTACCAGGACACCGAGTCGAAGGTGGTCATGCCGGCGGGGCCAGGTCGCGTCAGTCCACACCATTCGCGTCTTTAGCGCACAAACTGATGCGTAGCAGGAGCTGGAACTGGTCGAGATCAAATACGGGTTCATTCCCAACTCGGGTGAACACGTCGCGTCGCGCCTGCGGAGACGCTACCGCCTACAGCGCGGCGGGAACCCAGGGCTCTGCATTGTACATTACACCCGCGGGCCGTCCATGCGTGCGTTGCGTCCGCCTTCCCTGGTCCACCCGGCTCACTCTGCCTAGCTGTCAACCCGTCGCTCGTGTCCCAACCCGTCCGTGCGTACCCCCTACGAACGATCACCGAGCCCAACATGTACGTCGCGGGCGAGAAGATGCGGCAGCCAGCCTACCCGCCTGGGGCAGCCCCGGCGCCGGGCGTGAACTATGCGGGCGGCATCAGCATCCCACCCGGCGCGAACCCGCAGGCACTCGTCGCGCAACAGCGCAGCCGCATGGAGGCACTCGAGGGGAGGGGCGCGCGGGAACCGACGGCTGCTTTGGCCGGCGGAAGGCCGCCGCCTGTACGGGTTGAGGATGATGACTCAGGAGGTACGAGGTTCGGCGTCACTTTCGGCTGGTAACCAATTCCTCTGTAGACGAAGGGGATCAAATCTCCACACGGGCGCTGGCTCTGGCTCGATACCGCAGGAATCACGAGTTGATGAACGAGGTGTTCATGTACGCTGCCTTTGGCGAGAAAAAGACACCACCGCCGCCTCCTTCGTATTCTGCTCTCTTCACCAAGTCGGAGCTGGAAGAGAAAGCGGTACGTTGTGGCCCTTTTCTGTCACACAGCTTAGCGTAACGGTTGACAGGCCAAGCTCGTGGCGGAAGTAGAAGAGCTAAAGCAAAAAGAGATCAGTAGACCCTCGTTCGAAGGGGACGTCTCTATGGAAAGTGCAGGTGAACATGCTGAGGCATGATGCACGAGCGCCACCGTGTCTGTCGAAAGTCTTGCTTGTCCCCTTGTATTTGCCACATTGTCGGTCTCTTTGCTCTGCAATATTTATTCGCCCCCCAAATCCTGAACCCTGAACTGAATACTATTATACTACTATATCCTACACACTGCATAGAAGGTGAGCTACATACTACAGTACAATTACAACGAAAACGGTGCGATAAGTACAGAACGTGGGCGTATGATGCATGGGTATAGGTACAAACACGTAAAACGTACTACAATATGGTGCTTAAATACGCGATCCGCACGACTGATGGTATCCTGCTCCGCGAACGTGCGCCCGACAAAGGGCAAAACCATCGAGGGAAAAGTTCGATCAATTTTTTGCACAAGGCCATGAATTTTTAACTTGACTTCCTTGTCACTTGCTTCATGCCATCCGATAGCTGCGACCGGGCCCGAGACTCTTGCTCCTCCCAGAGGGCTTCATCGTAATGAGCGTAGGCGTATGCACGAACTCGCCCACCCCCTGGGACAGCGAGAACTTGACTGTGGGGGTCCCCGCACCGCCCGACCCGGGGACCATCAACGACCAGGGCTGATTTCCTGACGGAGGCATGCTATCCGACCTCCTGCCCGTCTTGCTCGCGCGCTGGCTACTCTCGCTGCGGCTACGATGCACGGGCTGCTCATCATGCCACAGCAGGGAAGTCTCTGGCCCTTGGCTACGTGTCCGCGGCTGCAATCCATCTGGACTTGCGAACCACGGCCGGGTTTCGTGGACGACATCCAGGCTCGTAGCTTCGCCCAAGTCCACGCCGGTGCGGATGTCCAACCCTAGAGGGGACGGCGCGAATCTCCTGGAGGCTTTACGTCCTCGGGAGGTATCTTCCCGCTTGCCGGACGTGCCAACCATGTCGACTGGCGTGATAGGGATAACACTAGGGCTCGGAGACCGTGATGAAGAATCTAACTGTTGGAAGGTGGCGTACTGAATGGAGTCGCAACGGGGTCTCCTGCCCCGCTCGTGCAATGGCTCGGGCGACAAGGGTGGGGACGTCAATAGCGCAGAATCACCGTGCAAGCCAGGGGCCGACGAAGTCAATGATGCATTAGATGAGACGGTATCATTGGATGAAGCAGGACTGAGGATCGCCTTGGTAAGAGCGGAAAATGATGGTGAACGTATCCCGCGAGACTGTCCTGACGTCGAAGAGCGCGAGGTGCTACGACTGATCGCTTCTGCTCCGCTCGAAGGTGACAGTCCTTGGCGTGCGCGGGATACCGACCGATCTGACCGCCGACTGAGCGGCGTAGGCACATTCGAGCGATGCAAGTCAGCTGGGCGAGAGTGGGACCGCGAGCGCGACTTCGACTTCGATGCCGTCCGCTCCATCTCAGCTGCACAGACCTCTTCTGTAGAGGGAGTAACGTCGTCCCCGGCGGCACCCCAACCAACGCCCCAGGCGACATCGTCGACCATCGCAATCGTCCATCGGTTAGACACGGATCGCTCAAGGCAGCCCTGCAGCACCTGCTCGGCGCCGCGTCCGATGCCCGAGGGCATGTCGTATACACCTATTCATGAAATCGAAGTAAAATCTCAGCGCCAACTGCTCCAGATACACCCGTACGTACCATGTAAAATCTTCATTTGTAGGCGGGGCTCGAACGAGTCCATGAACGGTAGGCGTCCGGTCAGTAGAGCGTAAAGTAAGACACCGAGTGCCCACATATCTTGTGCTGGGTGCGGTCTGAGAGGAGCTGAGTGCGGTAGAAGTAACTCGGGAGAAGCGTATGGGAGCGACCCAGGGTTGAAGACTTCTGGCTGTTTTGTGACTTCTGCAGGATAGGGAGAAGATGACGGGAGAGGGGACGAATTGCGATACCTGGGTCCACTATGGTGCCGGAGAAGGTGAGGAGGCAAGCCCGGCTTGCTCTGACGGAGCGAAGAATGCGCGCGTTGCCGCTGGTACTGCTCGTTCACCTCGTCCACGCCCTCATCCTCACTCGAAGTCTCGTCGTCTAACTCGCCAATCTTTGCAGTCATGCCAAAGTCACCGATCTTGCATACACCCATGTCATCGACAAGCACATTCTCAAGCTTGATATCCCGGTGCACGAGCCCCGCCACCTCGTGCAGGTACCTCAAGCCTCTGACCACCTGCCTGAACATCATTCCTGCGTCGTCCTGCGCCAGTCCCCGCCCCTCCGCACTCTCCCGCTGCAGGATGTCAAACAACGTGCCCGCGGGACAGTAGAGCGTGACAAAGAAATCGGCGTACGCGGTGTGCACTGCGGAGAAAAGGGGCAGGATATGCTCATGGCAGAGGCTCGACCAGATCGACTCTTCGTTGCTCAATCTTTTACGGACGAGCGTCGGATTTTCTTGTCGGGCGACGTCTGAGCGGCGTACGATCTTGACGGCGACGGTGCCGCCGGTGATAGAGGACGCTTTTCTGATGGTCGAGAAACCTCCGTGGCCTATGATAGGACCTAGAGTGTACCCGCCAACCTCCTGTCCTTCGTCGTCTGGCAGACTCGAGCGTGCGCTCGAGACCGACGTCGAGGGGCTGAAAGCCGATAAGAACATGGCAGCAGGCGACATACCTGTGCTGCCCTCGGAAAAAGACATGGAAACGGGTGAAGCAGTAATGGGTAGAGGCTCTACCGCGCATTCAGGCGCCGAGGCGACTCTCGGGTGTACTGCGGGGCCCGCAGACAGCAGTTGCTGTGAAAGCTCTTGCTCCGGGTCGACAATCGTAGCATTTTTGTCTTGTGACCGATCCCCCCGCTCGACTTGGTCGACAGTATAGATCTTCGGTAATTCAGGGCGGGAATTCGAAGGCGTGGGTAGACCGTCGAAGACGCTGGAATGGAAGGGCCATTGGGATTCTTGGACAAACGTTCCCGTCGTTGTCATATACGTCGTCGAAAATGTGTTGGAAATTCTGCAGGTTGATGGTCGAGAGCAAGCAGTCTGCTTTGCGAAGTATAAGTGTTAAGCTTCTAAGTAAGGGGGAGCGGGAGGCCGTTCGGGCCCGAAGATCCGACCACATCCGGCGGTCCACGCGGTGACTTGGCCCGGACGACTCCGTATATGTTTTTCCCGCGCCTCCGGTATGTCAATTCCTTGGGTACAGTCGACTCTCCCTTAACCCATACCTCTAATAACCCATAACCTCTAATAACCCATACATTTTTGCGTCCACCGATTTGGTTCCTAATTAATCGTCGCGACAACCCATAACTCTCTGATACCCCATAACCCATACCTTCCTGGAGGGTCCATAACCCATAAATCATCCTATTATCAGCTCAATCAGACCCATATCGACCACCATTTACTACTTTTAAAACATTTACTATGGAGTTGTTCGATACTCCGACCCAGAAACGATACCAATATGGCAGTGGGCACCCATACCAGGCGACATATAGCATGATGTGGACCATCCGGCATATGCCTCGCGCCCTGCCACATGTCACGCTACCCGCCGATGTCACAGTATGTCACACTCCGGTAACCCATAGTCTCCGAAAACCCATACCTTTCTGGGTCCACGGACCGCTATGGGTTATGGGAGAGTCGACTGTATCGCGTAAACTGCCCTGGCAAACAGTAGTACATAATCGCATTCACATAGCTCTATCTACTCCTTAAAGCGGGTACTTCAGAGAAAGTTCCGTTATGTAAGAAATGCCTTCAGCCCTGTAGGTATCGTCGGTTACTTCTCTCGGCGTCAGACCATCCAGGAACGTCATTTGTTTTGGGGATGCGGTCGTGTACTGTGGCCACTGGAGAAGGTTGGCTTTCCCGTTGGGATCGAGGTTATTGACGAACTGAACAAGGTAGCTCGTCATGTCTCCCCCTGCGAAGACATTCAGAATGTCTGTTGCATGTGCCTATGGCAGGGCCACGACATCAGGGTCATATTCCACTGTAAGGAGCATGAAACAGTGCGCACCGATCCGAGAGCTGGGAAAGCCTTCAGGCGCTTGCTCACTGTCCAGCAACTGAATTACCATGGATCATGAGATGGCGACAAAACCAGTACGCACGGAAACTCCAGGCTTTCTGCGCCCCGGCCTGCTTCTGCAGGAAGAATCGGCGAGGAGCCTGGAAAACGAGATCGCCTTGGATGCCCGCTAGTCGCTTGTACTGTGGCGTCAGCGCGTTAAAGATACCCGTATCGTACGGCGAGCCATTGGTGATGTCCGCGGTGTAGTACGTTAACAGTTTATTGACCTCATCAGTCGAGGCTGCTGGCATGTAAGTGTCGTGGATGTACGTGCGCGTTTCACTGTCAGTGCTTTGCATTTCACGGGATATCAGCAGCAGTGGCGGGCAATGCTGCGGGAAGACTTACGTGACATTGAGATTTGTCAGGGAGAACAGTGTCCCTTCGTCGTCGCAGTCGCCTATGGAGATTTATGAGAGACAGATGGATTAACCAAGCGCTTCGGCATACCTGTAATGAAGGGAACCTTTGCCACGCTCCCTGAAAGGACCAGATTTTGGGGAGTGTCCGTTAGGAACACTCCGTCCACCCGAGGTAGCCAAGCCAGATTCAATGACTGTATTACCGGTCTTCTAGTCACCTCACCCGTGAATAGCAGGACTCGGACATACCTGATACGAGAAAATTCCCGGCGTTGCATCGACAGCCTTCTGCAGGGTATTCAAGGGAACCCCTCGCAAGCACTGCAAGGTGTCAGAAGCACCAGAGCACCCAGTGGCCGCCACTATGGAGTCATAGTACTTCTGACCATGCGATATGTCGCCCACTGGGATGGGTGAGCCAGATTCCATGAACGCGCCTCGGAAGAGACCCTCGGTGTTACCGCCATTCGTAACCATTTGCAAGGCTACCGAGATTGCTCCGGCGCTTTCACCCCAGCTACAGGGCAATGTGAGTGCATATCAATGCGAATATTGACGCTTCATACATTGTGACTTTACTAGGATCCCCACCGAACAGCCCAATATATTTTTGGATCCAGCGCAATGCCTCGCGCTCTGACATTTCCCGTGAGTTAAGGCTATGCCATACCGAGTAAACTTCGCTGAACTCACGATCTTGGAGCCCAAGGTTTCCTACTCCAGCAGCCTTCACTTCGGAGCCGGCCAAGAAACCCCAAGCTGTTTGATGCTTGTTAAGGATATCTTGCGGCTTCCGAGGTCATTCACGTACCTGAGACGCTGAAGACGGTTCAGCTTCGACAGCATCGCAGACCTCTAGATACATACCGATAATTTATGCTTACAACTACAACTGGTTCATTGAGGTCGAGTGACCGCTGTACTATTCCTCCACCATCATAGATCGATGTCCCACCGATCTCGAATCCACCTAGACGGGTTGATTAGATATGCATCGGACACAAGGTTCCTTCGCTTACCTCCGAATATCCACTGTAGCAGCCATCAATTTCATTAGACACTGACTGAACCAATTGGGGAGTTACACACCATAGCGACTGGGAGTTTGGAATTAGGAGTTGCCGAAGCAGGCGTCCACACGTTGAGATGAAGACCTATCCAGAAGTAAACATGAGCCTATAGAGAGGGTACGTGGTTGACTGCCTACGTACAGTCTTCACCGATCGGACCGGTTATGAGGCGATAGGCGGTATTGATAATGAAATTGGTTTCGTTCGCCAGCAAGCCATTTCCCAGAGGCAGGTTTATGGCCTGCTGAGGGCATTCATTTCCGAAGCTCGTCGCATCGTAGGAGCCGGAGTACGCAGCCACCGATTGGGGTAGGTTGAAGCGGAGGTCACCAGTCCTAGAGGAATTGCATTTCACATTACAGCCACGGTTCTCATACGAGATCGATTAGGACGACGTACGGAGGCTGAGCGTAAGGGATGCCCAGGAACTTGTTGATTTTTCCCGACGCAACACCGGTGAACGTCCCACTGTCGAGAGTCACCGTAGGTGCTGAAGCTCTGGGAGCGGGAGCAGCAAGGACTGCGCTGCTCGCAAATGCTCCCAAGCACGCCAGGAGGACTCTGATAGCCATGGGTGACGGCACCAAGGGAACCTAGTTCCTGGGGCTGCGTGGTAGGTCGCCCACCCCTTAAGAGCGGAAGTCGTGTTAGCGGTGCCGGCTTTGCTTCCTCCATAGAAACCATGTACCTTTCTGCTGACGGCGGAAGCACAACATTGACTGCTTGGCTGCAGTATCCATTATCAAAATCTAGCCGTCATGGGACCATCTTGGGAAGTCTGGTCGTTGCTGATGCAGGGCCACGAGATTCTGCAGCGGCCTTGGAACTGCATATCCCCCATCACTACCACACGGTTGTAAGTCACTAGACCAAGGTTCGCTTAGGAGGCGCGCTTACGAAGGAATAGCGGCGGCGGTATTCTTGCTAAATATCAATGTGCACTTTATCAGAAATCAAGTGTCAGCGTCCAAAAAGATGCGGGGGAGGCTGTGATAACGCGGGGAAGGGTATGCGCAGCCCGATAGGTTGGACGGATCAATTCTGGAGAACGTGCCTCAGATATACTTCCCAGGCCTGCGCAGTCAACTCGATATCATACGGTATATGTATGTGCGAGACTTCGGTGTTTGCATGGTCGTGCGCTGTAGTTTAAAAGCCCTTGAATCGTACCTGATGAAGTGCTACATCATGCATAAATACAGCTGCTCAAAGAGGGTATTTAAGGGATAAATTGGTGAGGTAATCGAAGCCCTCAGCCCTGTAAGTGTCCTGCGTGATTGTCAGTGGCACCAGCCCATCTTGGAGGGTCAGGAGTTGAGGAGACGATGTAGTGTATTGTGGCCATTGCAACAGACCGGCGGCGCCATTCGGATTGAGGTTGTTCGCGAACTGAACAAGGTACGTGGTAAGTTCCTGGTCACCAAATACGTCGAGGATATCTGTGCCATGAGCCTGCGAGAGTCTCATGTCAGTGGAATCTCCCTAGAACATGCAGAGAATTCACGCACCGATCCGAGGGCTGGGAACGCCTTGAGACGTTTGCTCACTAAAGCCTGTTTGAATCCGAGGCTTCAGAGTTACCAACGCTAGCACTCACGGAAGCTCCAAGTGGGCTGAGAGCCCGAACGTTGTTGCAAAAAGAATCGACGGGGCGCCTGGAAGACAAGATCTCCTTGCATAGAAGCAAGTCGCTTATATTGCGGGGTCAATGCATTGAAAATGCCGGTATCGTAGGGTGACCCTGAAGCCGGATTTGCCGGGTAGATGGACAATACTTCGTTTACTTCTGCAGTTGTCGCCGCCGGGATGTAGTTCTCGTGGATGTAGGTGAACAATTCTGAGTCGGTTCTACACAAGCCATGTCAAGTTCTGGCTCCTGTGAGGCTACGCTTGACATACGTCACGTTCAGGTTAGTGAGCGAAAATAGTGTGCCCTCGTCATCGCAATCACCTGTAACAACTGGTTGGATCTAAGTCTCAAAGGCGAAGATTCTGCTCACCGGTGACAAACGGGATATTAGCCACGCTTCCTTTGAGCACCAGGTTCTGAGGGGTATCAGTCAAGAAGACGCCGTCCACCCGGGGAAGGTAAGCTAATCTGAGAGACTAGGTAACAACACGATGATCAGGCAGCCTATATTTCCACAGAAATATAGCAACCTACTTGATACGAGAATATGTTGGGAGTTGCGTCGACGGCCTTCTGCAGCGTATCCTCAGGGACACCTCTTAAACATTGCAGCGTATCAGACGCGCCCAGGCATCCCGTGGCCGCCACGATCGAATCGTAATAAGTCTGGCCGTGAGAAATGTCCCCGACGGGTATCGGCGAACCTGACTGCATAAATGCACCGCGGAATAGACCTTCCGTATTTCCTCCATTGGTAAGCATGTGCAGCGCGACTGATATGGCACCGGCACTCTCGCCCCAGCTGAGGGATTGTACGATTCAATACCAGACCAGCGTGATCAGAAGTATCATCTCACATAGTAACTTTGCTGGGATCACCGCCGAATGCAGATATGTATTTCTGAATCCAGCGCAAAGCTTCCCTCTCTACCAATAACACAGGTGCGGTGAATGTAAGCGAGATCAACAGAGAAAACTTCGGACGAAGGACAACTCACGGTCTTGTAATCCGAGGTTACCGACTCCAGCGGCTTTGACTTCAGAGCTCGCCAAAAATCCCCAAGCTGTCCAATTGGACTTCAGCGGAGATGCCAAATAGTATGTTCAGCCACTTACCTGAGACGCTGCGAGATGGTTCAGCCGCATGAAAGAAATTTGGCTGAGGGCAATGCACGACTCACCGGTAGTTCATGCTGACTACAATGGTTGGCTGACCCAGGTCTATCGACTTCTGAGCTATTACGCCACCATCATACAGAGACGTTCCTCCAAGCTCAAAACCACCTGAAAGTAATCAGAAGACATACTCTAAGCAGGGAAACAGACAACACGATATGAGCATACCTCCGAAGATCCACTATAATAGTCTTCAGAATCGCCACAGCACTGTACGTGGGGAACATGACTTACCACTGCGACAGGCAGCTTGGAGCTAGGCGTCGCGGTTGCAGGGACCCAGACGTTCAAGTTCAGACCTGGACACCGGGCGTAAGCATCATTTGCTAAACATGTGTAGGAATATGCAGTTTACAATCTTCACTGACTGGGCCAGTGACGGCGCGGTAGATGGAATTGATTATGTAGTTCGTCTCATTCGCCACGAGACCGCTTACAAGCGGCAAGGTGATAGCCTGCTGAGGACATTCATTGCCGAATGACGTCACCATTGTAGGATGGGATCGGCTGGGGGAGATTAAAACGAAGGTTTCCGGTTCTTCCGTAATGGGGTGCCACGGTGAGCACTACTCTAAGACTACCGGAGCAACCGAGTGAACGATACTTACGGAGGTTGTGCGAAGGGAATGCCTAGGAACTTGTTAACATTCCCGGAGGTCACACCAGTGAATGTCGCGGAGTCGAGAGTCACTGTAGGTCCAGTAGCTCTCGACGTTGGAGCAGCAAAGGTTGCACCAGCAACGAGCATGCAAACCAGGAGAGTCCGGAAAGGCATTGCTAGAGGGACGGAAGCACTGTGTTTCCGTTGAAGATTTTACTGGCCAATGTCCAGTCTTTTATAACAAGACCGCCATCGGTACCGCGATCTTCGCGTCCTGGTTTTAGAACCTGAGGGGTGTGAACTAGCCTTCGACGGGACAGAGCATCATCGAAGACGGTGGCTCGGATATTGTCCATCATATGGTCGTAAGTCACCCGGTCAACGGGCCCGAGAAGGGCAGCCTGTCGAGCCTCGAGTCATACGTTTGAGGAAGTTCGGGCGCGGAAGCTGTGAGCATACGACACAAAACTCGCCTGACAGGCTATTCTCGGATTCCCGCCCAAACTGCGGAGAGTGTAACAGCAATTTCTCGGTTGATGTCAAATCAGCCATTCCGACCCCTAGGACTCGACGGGTAGGGCGATCACACCGAGTTAAAGGACCTTTCACTCAAGGTGGCAGCATAAATGCGAGACCCGATCCCGTCTCAATCAACCTGCAAAGGATCCAGCGCACGGTACAGAATCCCTGCGCCTACCCCGGTTCCCAAGAATTTATCACGAGCATTTGGAGAGTACACCGATATACGGGGATGAAAGCTTTTAGTGATGCGAAATCGAAGCATTGGCAGGTCACGCACCACAGTTCTGACATATTTAGACGTAGTGCAACACATGGTGCATGGTTCGCGGGACTACAGTGCTCTGCGGGAGCATTCATTGCACGGGATGTTGTTCCGAGCGACTCGTATATCACCGGAACGTAAAGGTGAACGCGCCACCTCGACCAAACATAGAAAGGCTATCATAAGAGCTTATCTGGTGAGAGCAGGGTATCACGGGAAGGACCCATAACAGCTGGCGACTTGCAAGGTAAGGGCTCACCTATCCCCTTAGCACGACGACTGACATCCCAAAAGCGAAGGATTAGAAGAACGGTGCGTCGTAACCGATGTCCATCTCACAGTCAGATTAATGTGCACATTTTGACCCTACAACAAAACACGCATGACGAGTGACACCAAAGCAACAACAATAGCACCCGGCACAGGTCGAACCATAACAGCACCACTCTTCGCCCCAGACTTGGTATTCTGTTCAGCTAAGAGGCTCGGGCACTGCGGTGCAACGAGGACCTTGCCGTAATTACTCGCGATCCAGAGTACCACACCATTCGTCCATCCGAAACCAGCCTGGCAGGACATTAGACAACGGATTGGATATTTCAGGTGACGCCGAATTTCGTACCTGTACGGTATATTCCCCACCAGAACCGGCGGAGTCGATGTTGTTGTTAGAAAACTTCTCGAACATCTGCGCGCCAGCATCAGTGTTGAATACCATAATGCAACGAAACAAGGCAACCGCACATTTCCGGTGTTATTCACACTCTGGGTGATGTTGAGCTCCTGCTCCGATAATCTCGGTAGAATCCCGGGAATGGAGCCTCCTGTCGCATACCTGTAGAGGAGACCATACACGTTTCAGTTCAACTGAGGACGACTCCCGAAAGAAATACCCTAACTAACCAGCTACAGAGCGCACCGGCAAAGTACCTGTTCGCCAACTCCCTCTGGAGAGCAGCTGCCCATCCTTCGCCTTCAGTAGCGTTACCACCGTTCACAATAGTCCCGCTCAGCGTATTGATGTCCGCCTTCGATCCTGTCTTGGTCGCGTTGCTGCTAGATCCAAGAATAGGCTGCCCGGGCAGTTCTGACTCCTCCAACCCTAACTGCCCGGAGGGAATCAAACTGAAAGTAGACTGACCCGAGGACGGGGAAGGGAGTGAGTTGGACGTGAGGTTCGACGGGAGATTACGCAGGGCCTCGAGTGCGATGTACTGATGCGGCGGCCAGGCGTTCGGCGCATCCCACTGCAGGCCAGTCTCCAAGAACGTCACCGGGAACGTGCCGTTATATCTGTTCAATACCAGATTCAGCGCGGCGAACATGCCGAAGGCCTTGCTCTGGTCGCCAAGCGCCTCGTCAGGGATGATTCCACTCCATAGAGGGTAGAACGTGGCGGCAGAAAACAGGGCGTTGCGCGAGCTGGACGTGAGGTTGAAGTCGTAGAAGGCGAGTTTCGAGGGGTCCCAGTGGAGGTCAAGGATGCCCGACCTCAGGGCGGTGGCAGCAGCTCGGTGGGAGTCCGCGAGGGATTTTGCAGTGCCGTTGGACGCGGTGTAGAGATCCGCCAGGAGGCTGTGCGCTTTGTCTGTACGAGCAAGGTGAACCGCGGAACTTGACGAGCGCCTTCGTGGGACTCACAGAGTATGCTATTAAGGCAGATTGGTACCGTATTCCTTACATTGAGCGAGCGCAATATGGGGTTGGTATTGTTGGAGCCTCCGGCAAACGGTTGGGCCGTCCATCGAGACGAGTAGTCCCAACCTGTATGTCAATAAGCACGCATATAAGACCGTCGAGTAGTGTCCTGACTCGCCTGTCTCTGCTCCGCTCGCCAGCTCGGCATACAGGGCATCGCGTTCAGTCTCATTGAGGGGGGTCTCAAGCGTAGGGTCATTAGCGGTCAGATAATCTGCGCGGGAGGTGTTACTCCGAAGATATTCTGTGATTGAAGATGATATGCTTAACGTACCCGTGAGGTATGATTCGGGCCGCGGAGCACTGTTCTTGACGGCGTAGTGATACATTGTATGGGTTTGCTGCGTGTAAGGGCTTGTGACATTCACAGAGCGGTTATCCAGCCACCACTGCAATTCGCGCTGCGGAAAAGGGACTGTGAGATGCAAAATTGGGTTTATCGAGAGCAGCTCACTTCGGCTAAAGGCAGAGCACGCTCTAATATCGTGGTGTCGTTTGTCGCTGTGACATAGCTGGAAAGCATCTGTAGACACATGTATTAGCTTGACCTATACTGGAGAGGTACACCTCCTTACATGAATGAAGAGCGGTGGCTGCGACCGGTTGAGGTCTTCCAGAAGTTAGTCCACGACCACCTGTAGTTCACAAGTAACCGACTCACAATATATCCGCCCTCCGTTCGGAATAAATCCAATCGTCTCTAATTCATCCATGAAATTCTGCAGCGTGGAGTTGACGATGTCATATAGTTCGGACTCGATCAGACCCTGCACGATCCAGAAGCTATCCCAATAGTCTGACCCAGCATATGAGTCCCACACCAAGCCGACCTGATGGTTTGGATTACTCACATTGCTCTCTGAACCGACCACCAGGAACGACAAAGGTATGGTTCAAGGGGATCAGCGAGCTCTCGCATCCACTACTAGTCGTTCCCTCTGAGCACAGCACCGAACTATTCGTTTCCCGAATCAGCTGCGTCCAGTAACCATGCACCGTCTGCGACCACGCCTTCAGTAGCGGATCTGTCACATTTTCCAGGAAAGCCGGGTTCGCGTTAAAGTTAGTCAGCGCGAGCGCCTCGAGCTCCAGTCCTTCTCCACCAAAGTCGGTGTCCACAAAGTTCTCAATGGCACCCTCAGTCACGCTCGACCCGTTCAAGGAACTAAAGTCGGAGAGCACTTGCTGGGACGACTTGACCGTCGGCTTGTCCACGAACGTTTTGGGATCCGCGTAGAGCCACGCAATATTCACAGTTTGCAGAAGCTACGGGAATATGAACTTAGCGGAAGGCATACCGGCGTGATGTGCTAAAAGAACTCACCTCACCCGCACAAAAGATCTCACTAGGGCACCATGTCTGCTTGGGAGGCAAAGCTACTTGCGATGGCAAGGTAGCGCTGAGCGGTGCTGACGGGCTAGCCACAGCAGTAGAGACCGACACCGGTGATGGGGAGAAAGCAGGGGATGTCGTAGTCGTCGCGCCCTGAGGGGCAGCGTTGACTACCTGTAGGAACGCTACAAGTCCGCCCAATATCGCTAGCGCCATCGCGAACACTGAGGAGCCCGAGCTTGAGACCACCGCAAATAGCGCCTGTGTCGTCGGGAATAGCCTGGACGTCGCATTGCTCCGACGTCCTCGCCACGATTTATAGTCGGCGCCTTACACAGTCGGGGCCAAGCACGCCGTTACACTAGGTACCGCTGTTACCGAAATACGCAGGCGCCGTATTTTTGGGTAGAAATGACGCAGACGATCATGATGCCCTTTGATATTGCTGGTCGGCTGACGCGCTCTCTGATGGCAGGCAACGATGCACCGAAACATTTTGGAACATTCAAGAAACGATATGCCAAGCAGCGGCCACAAGTAGAGACAGAATGTCTCAGAACACCTCGCGCGACATACTGTACGTGCAATCCTGTAGGTCTGTTCTGAATCATTTCACTCTGCAGCGCGACGCGACGGGATCTGTCGGGATAGCTCGCGGGGTAATTGAAATTACCCCGCAAAAGCGATCGTTGCGCTTGGTGGACATGTGAACCCCCCGCGTCTTTGCGCGACAGGCGATAGCAGGGAATACCAACAACGTGATAGCGCTGGCGTTTGGATAAAACTGCCCTCCTAGGTTCCTGTGGACTGCATCTCGTAGTTACCACCTACGAGATGCCAAGGGAAAGTAGCGCAAAAGTGCTCGTTTCTTGACCCTGTCACTCATGTCAGTAGACAGAAAGGTTAAGACTATAACACGTCGGACGGAAGACGGCTGATAGAAACATACTTGAATCTACACCGCTGCGCTCTCCCTAGCCTCCCTCTCCTGCCGAATCTTCTTCCATTTCGCAACCTCCTGCTGTCTCGCCTCCCGAGTGGCCATACGCCTGTGCACCTTTGTCTGTCGATGCGCCTCCCACTGCTCACCTTCCTCAATCATCACCGGCTCATCGGCCTTTGTGGTACACACTGGACAGACAATCTTGCGCCTTGCAGTGAGAATGGCACTGGGACTTAGTAGAGGAATCAGCGTTCCCCGCGTCCCCAAGAACATAGCACCGATTACCTACCTCGTCGGACGGTCCTGGACGGTGAGCATGACGCGAGCTGCCTCGGACAGGGATTGAGGATCGGGAAGAGGGTTACCTTCCAGAAAATCTACCGCGACACGTCAATGCCATAATTCAATGAAAAACTAGAGTTGAAATGTGAACCATGTAAGATCTCCTCAGCCATGTCCTTCACATTTGTGTTCCATGCCTGGTCAACGCCTGTCTAACAGGTAAATCGCAGCCAGGATATTAACATAGAGAGCTTACGAGACGCATCGAGCAAGTATACGGAAACGCATGACTTGTCCGTAGATTGAGCCGCATAAATAGCGGGTAGGAGCTTGTTCCGTATCCACCGGACTTGCCGATGCGCATATTGCCGCGTCGAGAGCTTCATGCGATCGACGGCTGCCTCGAAAGCATCTACAGACGGATTCGGAGAGTTCAGGTAGTGGTGAAACTCTTTGTAACCTGCAGCATGAATTAGCCACGGCACTGCGCTTGTCGGAAGAAACTTACCTATGGACTGGTATATACCCAAGGTGTAATCCACGCTATTGCTGCTGGTCCCCGCAGTTGCAATTGCCTGCAATTCTTTGATCTCGTCAAGCAGGCCTTGCTGGATGAGTCAGTTTAGAAATATTGAAATGCCAGCGGGAGCGCACTCACCTTGATCATCTCATCGACGCGGGCATCCAAGCGTACATTGAGGACGGAAGGCTCCGCATACAGCCAGAAGCACAACGTATGATACCTGATGATAATCACGTCGTACCTCCTTTATAATATCAGGATATATGCGCATTGACGGACCTGGGTTGTACAGATATACTAGACTGTTCGCTCCACACGTCGCTCGGCCTGCGACCCGTCTCCTTGATGATTTCGAGACTACGAAGGACCTTTCTCGTGTCTTTCCAGTGCCATCGTGAAGCGACAATGGGGTCCAGAGCGTTCAATAGAGAGTGCAAGCAGAACGCAGCCTGAGGGTCAATCGAAGCGTCCGGGGGTTCTTCCGGCAATGCATATATTAGTTCTCGGAGCTCTTGAGGAAGCTTCGAAACATGCTCCAACAGTTCTTCCGACAACACGATGTCCCCCGCTCTACCGCGCGGCTCGGTCATTTTAGCCAGTCTGTCAGGGAAGATCAAATGCTGCATCCAATATGCCGTCCCGCCAACGACAATAGGTATCTTGTTTTGCGAATGCGTCTCATTTATCTGTACGTCTTTTCGAGTCTATACAGAGCAAAGACATGACCTGTAGAATAAACTCACTGCGTGAACGGCGTCTTTGACCCATTCCCCGACAACATACTGTTCGCCGGGCCTCTTGAAGCTCATGAGCAGATGCTCGACGCCCTGTCGCTCGCGTTCAGGAATCTTGTTCGTGATAACATCCATTCCGACGTAAACTTGCATGGAGTCCGCATTTATTATCCGAGCACCGTTCCAACCATGTTTCCGCATCCCCTTCGTACGGGAAAGTGCCAAAGCCAGTTCAACGGAAAGTTGGGACTTCCCAACGCCAGTCGTCCCGCATATCGCAATTAATGGTCGTGTGTTCATGGACGCTAGGGACAGAAGGGAAGTCAGGAATGGACATATGGGAGGTAACGTCACGAATATATGGAAGTGGGTGTAACTGTCACGCTCAGTCTTGTTCTCTCCGTCCGAGTCGCTGCCACTGTCGACGTCCTCTGCCGCTCCCTACTATTAACCGCTGCTTGTACGTCTGACGCGCATATACTGACTTATCTGCAAGAGCGTGGCCTTGTATTTTATTTGTATGCGTAACGTCAGTTGTTAGCCTAAGACACTGCTGACAAACGAAAGGGATTTAGCCGCCTACTGAACACTTCGTCGTTGCGCTCAGAAACGTCGAGCAGCTAGTCAAGATGCAGCCCGCACCAAATCGGCTAGGACTAGGCATGCGTCCTCCTTTGCCGTCGTACGGCCAGGGTCCCTCAATGCAGGCTCTTGCGCAGCAAAGCCAGATGGCACACCACCCTGCGTTTATCCCGCCGCAAGCCCACAAAAGTATCAATATGTTCATTGGATCGATATCTGCAGGGATTCAGGACTCATTCATGAACGCGCTGCTCTCTGTTAGTCTCCCTATCTTATCCGCAAGTGGCAGCATCTCATGTGTCTGGCAGGCGTGCGGGACAGTAAAGCAATTCAAACGGCTTATCACGCCTGCAGGTAAGCCCCAGGGCTTTGGTTTTGCAGAATTCGAGGATCCGGACAGTGCACTTCGTGCCATGACGCTGCTGAATGGGGTGGAGTTACCTGCATTGGAGGATGGTTCCATGAATAAGAAGCTCCTGGTACGTATCTCCTTGTGCTTCATGCTCTACTGGATATCACGAAAATCGTGTTTCTAGGTCAAGGCTGACGAGAAGACAAAAATATTCTTGGATGCATACCAGGCGCAGCGGATGAAGACCGATGTGTGTCCAATTACATCCATTATATGCACTATTATTGACATACCTTGCAGGAAGATGATGCTAAACTGGCCTCCGCCAAGGCTAGAGTGGATGCATTGGTGAATGACATCCATAAAGCTTCTCAAGAAGCCGTTCAGAATGGATTGATAGAAAGAGAGAAATATGTCATTCCTCCGCATCTACACGATCTTCAAGAGGCAGATCTGCCAGAAACCCAGCGCGGTCTAGTCATGAACGAGATTGCCCAGTTCCGGGAGAAAGCCGCCAAGCGAGAAAGGGAAAAAATGCGGGACGTACAGGCCAGTATGCCTGCCGTTCTAGGAGCGCCGAGCGGACCCAAGGTGCGGGAATGGGGGAAGCCGTCGCCGACTGCGGGGCACTCGCCTAGCCCAGGCCCCAAAGGTATGGGCCAAGGTCCACAAGGATATGGTAAAGCTCCTGGGTTTGTTAAGGGAAGGGAGGGTAGTGTTTCTTCGGTGGACGATGAACGGGCGGCTGCGGGCAAAGCTCAGAAGACAGACGAGGAATTGGAACAGGAGAGAAGAGAAGCTCGGAGGCGCGACGAGGAGAATTCGTACCGAGACGTGAGTATCCAGTTCTTATCGCACTTCCTGTGCCTTGCTCAAATACTGTCGTTTGCCCACCAGCGTGAGCGTCGTTATGAACCTCGTGAGCGAACGCGAATACAAGCCCTTGAACGCGCAATCGCACGGGAGCGGGCAGTTAAGGAAGCTGAAGAACGCGATCGAATCGAAATGCGGTCCCGGCTTGACATCTGGGATGATGACGAAAGCGATGAACTGTTCTATACGGATCGGTATGTCCAATCTACTTATTGCGAACGGCTCCTTCAATTCATTCGTCGATAGTTCTCGGTGGCGTCACCTTCGAGCTCGGAGATTAGCCGCAGAAGAGGCCGCGGATGCCGAGTCGCGTGCCTACGAAGAACGTGAAGCAGAGAATCTACGCCGGGAGTCCGAGGCATTTTTGGCTCGTCAGATGGAGGAGATGCAGGCCTTGCAAGATGAGCAGCGCAAAGCAGGCATGCTCCTGGATGACGGTGCGCCTGTCAAATTGAATATGTCTCTCCAAGCGGCTGCCGCTCCCAAGGCGGAAGCCAGCGCAAAGGAGAAGCCCGCTGTTGTCTTCAGTAATGAAGAGGAAGAGGAGGAAAGTGTTCGTAAACGGAAGGTTCCGTTAGTCAAGCTGGACTTCAGCGCGCAGGAAGGTGAAAAAGCAAAGGAGAGACTGGAGAAGATTCGCGAGGCCGTTCCGAGGGATAAGGATACGCTCTTTAAGGCTAAAGTCAGATGGGATGGACTATCCGATGTACGTCGTAGACTTATCATGAAGTCCGCAAAGCTAACCCCTTCGTTAGACCATCATCGATCGGAAGTTCGAGCCACTAGTTAAACGGCAGATGGTCAAATTCTTAGGCGAACTTGAAGATGATGACCTTATTATGTTCTGTCTGGAACACTTGAAAGACCACAAGGGACCGAAACAACTGGTTGAGGGTCTTGAACCGGTGCGTCCATTCACCATGTTGTTTCTGCTAGCATTGCGACGTACTGTTATGGTGGCTCTGTTGCTCACCTTTGTGGACTCAACAGGTTCTCGAGGAAGAAGCATCGGAACTGGTCATCAGCATCTGGAGACAAGTCATATTCGAGAGTATGGCATATGGAGAAGGTCTACATACGGAAAGAATGATGGTTGACTCATAATTGCTTGCATACCGAGCGGGGCAGGTGCGTTGTACGGCAGTGTCGAGAATATGGAACGTTACGTTACAGCAGTCATTATTCGCACCCAAGTGAAGTGATGGTATGTCAAGCAGCGGCTGTTGGGTCTCATGGGACTCTGTAGTGAGTTTGCCTTTTGATCATACGGCAGAATGTAATGATATTGCTTTCCATCTCGTATGTATGATATCACTGGAAGGATGTTCTGCTTTGGCGTCTGCAGGTGTATGTCTTGTCACCGTTGAGTTTTCCAACTTTCACCGGTCTTATTGATCATCTCCTCTGTTGGAAGTCGTGGGTATAACTTGGAAGACGTGCATGATGTGGATAGCATGCTTGAACCATGGGGCAAATGCTAAGTTCCGACCGTCTATTTCTGCTCGGGTTCATTTGATGCGCCATAATCCCAGGTCAAGTATAAGACTGTCGCAACTCAACCAACACCTTGATCCCGATATCCGACCAAGCTATGAAACAGCACGTCTGAGTCTTGACGCCGTACAATTGCAGGCTTACTTTCTTGGGACATCTACGTCACGCAGGTGAGTGTATAGTGACTATGTGCTACACCTGAGGTCCATTTTCGCCTGCACTCTTGCATGCCGCCGGGTGGGCCGGAGCGGCAGGTCGATCGCCTCTTGCTCTGGACTGCCCTCGCGTCTTATCCGTTGGCCTCGTATTTTCGTCTGTGCGCATTCAACTTCGTACATAGGTAACGGGTCATGCCCTGCTATAGATCTAATCGTCTCTATATAATACACGTCGCGGATAACGACAGGTCCCGCAACGCAACGAAATGGGTCGGGTCAAGAAGTACGTGTCTGGGGCAGGTTCAACCGCAGTACACCCCCACTGCTCAACTCAATCAATACATGTGCCAGCCCGAAATTGAGAATATGCCACTTACTGGGACATCCTAGGGTAGTCCCGTATACGCTACCGGAGACACCAGCGATTTGAAGCACTGCGTTCACGATACCGCCCAGACCTTCTCCAGCTATGAAACCTGCTGCCAGCGGAAATAAGTACTAGATAATAACGGTGAGCAGTCGCCTCAATGCAGCAGAAGACACTACCATCGCGTGACTAGCTCCGTGCGTTTTCTTCCATACCGCGGCGATGACTGCACCCATGAACATAGCAATAGGGTATGTGCATGAATTGAGGATGAAGGCGATGCCCAACGCGTTAAAGTTGGGGACCCTGCACGTAGTCAGTGAATGCAGGCGGATCACATGGCCAGCGTTGCTTACCAGTGGTGCTTGTCCGGGGGAACCCAGCGGTACTTGACAATTGTGGTGAGAACTGCAGCTGCACCCAAGCCCTAAGTAGGCTGTCTTGAGTCTTCCCTCAGCTATAACGACAATCTAGAAGCTCACGATGGCAGCGTAACCACTCGAAGGAGGGATAGGCAACGTGGGTGAGGATACTGCGACGGCCACAGCTCTCCAAGATGCCACGTCCGGTGCTGGGAATGAGCAAGTGGTGGAGGCGTTCAGGTCGATGATACAGGGATACGCTTCCCGACGAAAGTCAATGAACGCCGTATGGCATCAGACCAGACAATTGGTCTTACCCGTGGAGAACAACACGAACATCCCTGCACTCATGAAGATAGATACCAGCGCGCCAACGGCTTGTGCATACAACTGAACTCGAGGAGAAGCTCCCAGCAAGTGAGTCGTCTTCAGATCTCCTGCATTCCACCTTATCGTCAGATGCATACTGCCTAGATAAACAGAGGATTCATACCTAGCATGTCAGCGCACTGTTCTGATGCGGCCAGTGCCAACATTCCGGACAAGGAGTTACCCCGTTGGTTGTCCTTGACACTCTCGTGCCTACCCCTAGAAACACCTCCGAAAACAAGCTGGGACGCATTCCCGATGCTCGTTACTGGTATGACTGAGACCCGACCGCAACACTCTGCCCCAATCAATGAAAACAAGAAAGCGAAGACGATGGCAAGTAGAGTGACACCTGCGTTCTGGTTAAATTGGACTCCCATAACGACGACTGATACAATGGTACTGATGACCACGCCGCCTGTCCAGAGCCACAATGGCACTTGTTCATGAGGAGGGGCGGGATCTTCGATCACATAATCCTCTGCAATTTTGGTGTCCTCGGTCTTTCTCAATCTCGCAATATGGGGAACTATCATTTGCTTCACTGTTGTGATGATGCTCTTGAAGTTGCACCCCACCTCTGCAAAGGATGCGCATAGTACTGTCGCAGGCGTGTCAATTCTTCCGGCGCGATCACGCAAGGTCAAAAGTTCCACGTACGCATGAGGGTTCCCGGCCAGATCAACCAATACCTTGGCGAAGGTGCGTGCACCGGGTCGGAGAGAGTCATACCCATCATATTGATGTAACCTGGGTATTCTGGGCTGAATAGCGTACCAATCGCTTCGCCAGTGCTGACCAGGACCGGCGCGATGATGCCCCAAGCGAGGACACTTCCACCCAAGAATGACGTCGCAGAGTTCAAACCAACCAGTAGACCACAACCTATAAACGCAGGCGTCCATCTGTCAAACGTTTAATGATGAAGTTCCTAGATGACTTTACAACGACCACGCTTACTCGATGACCCAATAGAAGTTTTCCGCTCGGATAATCCACTTCCATCCTGCTCTATAGAACCAGTAGCCCTGGTGTGCATATTCAACAGGACAGCGCCCTCGAAATCGAAGACGACATACCCAATGCCAATCCCACATAATACCAGGCTAGTGGCGAGAGTGTTAGCGAAGAGGAATGTTTTTCAAACGTGTTACTTACTGCGTACTCGCTGGTCACTCTCCAAGTGATGGCAAAACAGAACGCGATGAGCAAGCACATAGTTTTCTTGCGGGCGTTGCCCTCAGCATTCTTCCCCACGTGAAGCGACCGTATGGTATATGCCTGTGAGTTACTCTTCAGGGCCATAGACTACTGAGAATAAAGCAGGATCATACCGCTGCCACCGAGCTGGGGAAGACCAGTTTTAGCTTCAAGATGTAGAACTTCCTTAACGGAATCGTGAAGAATATCCCGAAATATGCGCAAGCAATCGTGAACGTAAACAAACGACCTATATCCGCCTTCGGGCTTTCACCCATGAGGCCCAGCTGGTACATCGCTGGAAAACCGGAGGCAAAAAGAAGTCCCAGCGATCCGGCAGCGGTGGCTGTCGACATCACGCATACGTTCTCCTTGGGGCCAAAGTAGCCGCCTCCGAATTTCTCGGGCAAGACCTTGGACAGAGGCTTGATTATCGCGAACCCAAATATCGAGCCGAAGAGGCCGGCCCCAAAGGTCCACCCCGTCTTCAGTCCCAGGTAGATGTTCGACGCTGCGATGACTCCGCCCAGTATCGAGCCAACAAAAACGGCGCGGAAGGTGAACTGCTGAGGCTCTGGGATGGCGTTTGGGTCTTCCGGGAAGGGATCGAGCACGCCGAAAGTCTGCTCCTGTCCATCGTTCTCGCCGCTATCACTGTAAATCGACTTTCCCTCGAGCGAATCGACGGCATGGACGGCGACACCGCCCTGTTGCCCTTTCTCAACGCTACCGTACCCTGCTTCTTTCTCCTCCAAGGAGTCTTCGCGAATGCCGGCTTGACTGTCGACTATCTGGGGATTGGATACGTTGATATGGCTGCCGTAGAATACTGCCGTGTTCGCCATGGCACCGATTCCGCGCCGTCCCCTGGAGGAGAGGAATCTCGACGACAGTGGGCGAGCGAAGAGCGTTCGCTACAGTTATACAGATAAGCTGTACTTTTTATTACGAGCATTAGCATCCTAATCTCTCATCAGGTAGATCTTCGGAAGAATGGGATTAGTGTGGTGTATACTCCATATGCACGACGTGCACGTCTTATCATGGTTAAGGAGTGTTACGGATGACTGCTAGGAATGCCGGTCCAGTGACGGAAAGGGTCGATAACATGCCGCACGAAAGGAAGATAAGACCTGGGCACGGAACCGCGTCCAGGTCCGCGCACGCCCAATAGCATCCGAACGGGACCTACGCAAGGCATCGTGGTAAGAATAATGCGCTTGAAGTTCCCTTGTAGATCTTCTGGAATGTTGTCTAGTAATCGCCGCGACATTCTTGTTCCCTGGAGTACATGTTAGGTACACTGCGTCACCAAATAGTCTAGTCGAAGATAAGAAGCGGCTTGACCTGCACGCGACCTAGGCTAGCCTGTACTGTTCATACTGCCAATTCCCTCCACTTCCTAGGCGGCGCTGAGGCGTTGAAGGCTCGGGCTTGGTCAAGTTTGCATGATCGGACAGGAGTGAAAATCGGTCTTACCTGCCTGATGATCCTTCCAGCCTTGCCTGACGAAGGAGAGTCCGTCAACGAGAGACGACACCGCAGAGCGGCGGATAATCATGGGAGATCTGGGAGAGATGCTCGCCGGCGGTAATGCGCGAGAAGTCTGGATCGCGTAATTCCAGGTACAATTGGACCACGCTTCTATCGGAGTGAGACAGGTAAACTGGTCTAACTCGAGCAGGCAGACTACGGAGTACTAGTAGTGCAGAGTAGATAAGGGTGATTCTGCGTCGACATAGGGTGTACGCTGGTGCGCAACTGGTCCACTTACGCGGACCCGAAGGGCAGAAGACAGCTACTACTTACTGTACTGTAATTTGGCAACAGGCACGATCGTGCTCCTCCCGGCACGCTATCTACCAATCATATAACGTCCCGAAGCGAAACCCTAAATTGTGGTTCTAATCACATCTGCCAGTTTCTGGGTAGCTTGATACGACGCCTCCTAAATAAGGTTTAGTAAACCAGTAACTGTGTTAAGTGGTCGCTTTTGTTGAGCGGTGCCTACAGTAGAAGCAAAAAAATTTGATCGCTAGCTTCAAGATTCTCTTTGCTGTGTCTGCCTTATGCTGGTGTGTTCTGCGATGGACTACTCGCTAATCAATCATGTTAACATGAAGATGTCGATTCAACTAGCCCCTTTACGCTATCTGGGCTTTTCGGCCTGCCTGAACTCAATGCCTCTCGAGTCATACCAGCGCAATGGTATCTGTTCGCGATTTGTACAAATTAGTCCAATTGCAAGAGACGCCACCGTCGATATAGCTACATAAAATCTTCTTCCGCCTCTCTGACACTCTTCTTCGGTGCACTATTGAATTCCTCTTCATCCTCACCAGTGAAAAGGGAGTCGTACGAGCGCGCGGCTTTTTCCGCTTCCCTGGCTCGCGCAAGCTCCGCATCCGCCTTTTTCTGCGGGGTTGATATTTTAGTTTGGAATTCCCCACCATCATTAACAATGTGATCAAGTTTACCTTCGCGGCAGCAGCCGCCCTACGAATAGCGTTCTCCTTTTTGATACGCTCGATACGCTCTTGCTCGTGGTCGACCTGCTTCTCGACCTTCGTCTTGTTTAGTCGGTTGACGATAGCGTTATCACGTTTCACCACGTAAACTGTAGAAATCGTCAGGCAGCAAATACAGGAGACCGGGCGAAAAGTGTTGCCTCTCTTCACCTATAAGTACAGATATGAGAACCTCGATCACGGTATACGGATATTCGAATGTGAGACTGGGCATACCCGCTTGTCATTATGGAAGGATACTTGTCCTACAGCCATATCACCAGTTTTCTACGAAAGGTCTAGGATGAGCTAGCGTAGCAAGTTAACTAATATGAACTACCTTCAGGTTATCTGCAGGTGTGTATATGATCGTCAGGTTGTCCTTTTTGTTCCCTGATCATCGTGAGATCCAACGTCGCCTGATACGGGATACGGATCGGGCCATACCCTCTATCGAGTTCGCCTTGACAAGTTGCGCGCAGTCCACGAGCAAGGGTTCCGGGATCTTTTCCCACTGCATTCCACCGGGCATGCGAAGGTATACGTGTGCCGAGGACAATTTATCTACGTGAAACCAAACATCTTGTGGCCACGCATACTTGATAAGTTCCTCATCTACGTATTAGAAATAGAAGCATCAAGGCCGGGGGGCGATCTTCGAAAGTCAAAGCACGAACGTACGTACTTTCCACCTTGTCTCTACCCATGTAGAGCGTAGCAGGCGGCTCAACAGCTGAAAGCTCATTAAAAGTTTGTTTTCATCACAACGTTGATCTATACCTGTGGAAGTGAAAAACAGGACCATTCTATTGCACGATATACGCAAATGAAAGCGAATTCGTAAATGGCAGTGGCAGTTGGGTTGCGTTTCCCATTGTATATAAAGCTCTGCTCCTTACGTAATTAAGGGGTACAACGGATCCCGGCGGCAGGTGCCACAGCCACCCGGAATTGCTCTTGCCTCCGTCCACGACGTGCGTCCTTTCGGGGCATTCGCTAGGGATCGTCTGACACTCGATGACCTAGATTCAAACTTGTTTGGAAAATGCCGGCGGTTGAGGAGGTCCCAATCGAGCTCTGGACGCAAATCGTCGGTCTACTCACGAGGCGGAGCGATTTAGCCCATGTTTCGGCTACATGTAGGACGCTGTACGCAATCGCAGCGCCGTACCTTCATCAAGCATTTCCCATTCGGACCTGGTCTGTCAACCAATTTCTTAGGCTCATTAATCGTCCTGCACCGTTTGTACCGGAATTCCTAGCTATCGGAGTTTCCGACCACAGTGAAGAGCATGATTTCTGGGACTCACCCAGGTGGCCGACGGAAGGCGCGCGCACTATTCCGCGCCGCCAGTACGTCTCGCATGACACGTACCAGCGGATCGTGAACGCCACCTTCGGGTTCACGTCCGTGCGTGAACTCGTCATTTTCAACGTACACGTCCCGCGGAGATTCTACGACTTGATCTATGACCTCCCCAACCTCGAGTCTTTGCATGTGGAAGCATGCACTTCGGCTGGCTTGGGAGACGTCTTCCAGCACAGGGACTTGGGCATCACAGAATTGACTCTCCGCGTGTGCGACACGGTGACGGCCGGAATACTGTGTCGCTTGGCGACAGCGTCTAACTTACAGACTCTACGTATTGACGAGACCGCCAACGTGTTCCAGGAATGCTCTACCGATCTATCTCAGAACATCCGCTTCATCTACGTGTCGAACTTCCGGACATTCACGGACCCTCTGCCACCCGAAGCGTACAACCGCTTTAAAACATCTCTGACTGAATTTCTGTCCTCGTATCCGCACCAGGTGGAATGGCTGAGCACGTCGCTCCCTGTACAGTCTACTCTGGTGCCGAACGCACTACCGCTCTTACGTCATTTCCGCGGAAACACGACTGCTGTTGGCACGGTAGCCAAATGTGGCCAGCTGCGGAGTCTTATTATAGAGGCGGGCGAGACCTTCCACTTGACCTCCAGCGGTGTTCTAGATAGGATTGCAGAGCACCAACCAGAGCTCAAGTCTCTCACTCTGCGGCTCTCGGAATGGGACCTCGAAGTCATCCACGCCGTCGCGCACCTCTTCCCGAACCTCGAGAGGCTGAAAGTAACCTTTGTCCGCGGCTCGCTGTCTGATGTAAGTCCCGTCTTGCCCATGTCTGCAAAGCTGAACGTCATCCAGGACGAGCTCGTGGGCCTGGTCCCGCGGCACCTGCACCGCCTGCGGAACCTACGCCGGCTTGAGATTTTCATGGTGCGCTTCTCGTGGCGCAACAAGTCCGTGACGATGCGGCAGCAGTTCCCAAGCCCGTCGTTCGAGGACTATGTCGACGACGCCGAGTTCGAGATGTGGGAGGAGAACGGGCTCGGCCAGGCGGTCACGCTGCCAGACGAGGAGTATAAGGAGTTCTTGATCACGTGGAAGTATGCCTGCCCGGATCTGCGTGAGGTGCAGCTGGCGCCGGGGTACGTGTGGAGGCGCTATGGTCCCAAGGATCCGTGGTGCAAGCGCAGCTGTAGGTGGAACAATGGGTATAGGGAGGTGTGGTGAGGTTGATGGAGGTATCAGGATTAGGGAAAAGTCACCTAAAAGAACTCGTTCACTTAAAGTGCGGGTGTCGTAGCATGTACATGTACTAGTATTGATAACGCAGTCGATGTTCTGAAACGCTCCCCTGCGCAGGTACTTAGATAAGACTAGGATACCCAAGATCTATCCGCAGTTATTTTGTCAAGTTGAACATGACGCGCATGCGCAGCTATTGTGCACTGTTCGACCGCCCTTATCGGAGCTTAGTATATTCTGTCGAGTTATGAGCAAGTGCGGCGCAGCTATGCATCGCGCAGCTCGGAGAGGTCAGGTAGCTAGGTTTTCGAGGATATCCAAGTCCGAGAGTCGAAACTGCATACCTTGTGTAATTCAGACTGCGGAGCTCCTTATCGACTCCGTTCAAGCTTTCATCACCTTCAAGTCTGCTTTGTATGGTAGGAATCTGGACGGTTTTCGGGCTGAGACGCAGAATGTATATCCGAAGTAGCTGATTCGACACCTTCGGGTGTCGAATTGAATGTTGAACTCAGAACAAGTCCCCGACCTGCCCATTATGCATCGTCGGTCTACAGTAACTTGCGCTTGCGTTATTGCCACGTCGCGTCGCACAAGTACAACCAGCGATGACCTGAACCAACGTTCACGACCCTACAATTCTAGAAGCCATGTACTGAAGGTAGGTGTACTAGCATTGATTATCTGATGTGCTAATCATATTCATGCACAGTCACTTCGCTAGTCTGCTTCTGGGCAAGATGCGCATGGACAAACCCACCAGGAGCAGGAAGGGAATATACCATTAACATTGTCCGATTCCCCGGGACCGCTGTGAGAGAGAGGTAGCCTCCTTACCTGAATGCAGCCACATGCGCCATCGCTCGAGTCAGATGGAGTCGCCACGGAATCAGTCATCCCGCTCCGGCGGTGGTTACGGTCACTCTGATTATTCAATTTCGGTGTGCCATGGGCCTGAAACTCTTACCATAAGGAAGACCGAACGCAGCAGCTCGGAGCTAATCTTGTACATTGACAATGTTGACATGCAGCTGGCTCTCAGGAACCGGTACGCTGCGCCTGAACTCGCAGCACAGGACTCGAAAAGCACTGTTATATCAGCAGGCCATGATGATTCGGAAGTCTCAGTCTGCGAATATAAAGTCATTCACTGCTTTCAGCATCAAGTCCAAGCTTCTTCAGAGACGGAGGTCGTCTCTGCGGATTTTTCTTACTTGACTCCGCACCCGCAATTTGCCACCACATGGGGAATAAGCAATCGTCCGCGCCCAATCCCTCCCGCCGTCGGCGGACCAACCCGCCGGAACCAGCTCAACCCAGGTACTTGGTGTGCGTAATAATGTTCTCCTAGATGCAGTGCTCAAAGTACTGGACCGTATAGCGCCTCTCAGAATACTCCCCAAGCTCCCAATGCCGAAGGAAATATGAACAGCGGTGATGCTGCTTCGTTCGTGTCCACGACCACTACCCTCGTACCCTCGACAAGTATCACAGCACAGTCGCACGCGGTAGGCGCAGGAGTCATGGGGCAGCCGTCCCCTTCGTCACCCTCTGCCTCACGAGACTACGAGTCTTCCTTCGCCGCCTTGTCCTCCTCCTTTGGATTTGGGGCGGCGGCGCCGGTTGTGCCACGGAAAGCTCCCAAATCTGACGGTGAGCAGTCGATGAAATCCAAGACTTAGGATCCGCTATGAGGGATGCCGGCTAGTTGTGGTATATAATCTACCCTCCGAATTCCATTACTCTTTCACTGACTAGCGACCTAGCAGAGATCGTCTAGTATTAGACAACTACAAGTGAGCGGCACTCCTTCCTTTGCCCAGGGGATACGATAAACATGTATATATCCTGTCCTGAAACGAGAATGGTGGGCACGCGTAAGTCGGAGCTTGGTTGATGCTGCAATATGCTGGGATCGCTACTTTGGTTAGCGTGTCACTGGCTTTCACGAACCAGTGCTCGGGACTAAGGTCAGGTAGTCAGGCCAACCAAGAGCACCAGTTAGTTGTTCCGACGTCGGTCACAAGAAGGATTCAATCAGATACCAATATGCCCAGTACGACAATATAGCCCCCCCACAAATACCCATACTAGACGTAGAAGATAATAGATAAAGCGCCGCAAAAAGAATTAATCAACCGCTCAGGACCTTGCGCACAAAGCCCAGCATTTCCTGATATACCTGCGGGGCGGAATAATGCGCATTCACGGCGTGCCTGTGGATAAAGAGTAAGCCACGAGGTGCGTATAGCTGAGGATAGCCGACTCACCCAGTGTTCTCCGGGATGTAGACAGAGAAGTCGCTGACGGCCGGGTATAGCTCCTGGACGTATTCGGGAATGCTCTTCCGGGTGCTGTTGGCCGGGACAGCATAACAATCCAAAAAGCAGAAAGGCCAGTCTTCGGCACCAGTGACCTATGATCAAGCATCATCAGTACCTGATACGGATGTTAGGCCAACTAACTCGTACCACATGAACAGGGCCAGTGAACTGCGTCGCATTCTGCATCAAGACGCCTTGCGTGAACAGCACACCTTGCGTCACGGGCTGCTCGGTTTCTCTGTTGCGCTGGAATGCTGCGTCGGAATAGAAGGGGAAGTACCAGAAGTTCAGTTGCTGAGTCTGCGGCGCCAACGTGACGAAGTAGGTGCTCGCAAGGTCGGCGTCCTTAAAACGCTCGGGGAACACCTGCGAGGCGGTCGAGTAAGCACCCGACGTCAGCAGCTGCTTCCCTCCAGTCCTGAGCGGAGTGAAACGTCAGCATCCAAGGCAATTGACCAAGCAGCATCACACGTACGCGTTCATGGAGAATCCTTGAAGGAGTATGCCATCTAGCAAATGAGGCACGGTGGCTGACAAGGCTTGTACCTGCTCCGAGCCATAGCTGTGACCGACACCCACGACCTTAGAGAATTTTTGGCCGCCGATTTGGCCGTCCTTCAGCATACTCAGAAGCTTAGTGGCGATTGCGAGGTCAGTCGGTGCCTGTACCTCACTGAAGTCGACATCAGTCTTATATCTATTATATCGAACTGCGTGCCCTTACTTGTAAGTATCCGACGGATGTTCAGAAAGGCCGGTGCCCAAACGGTCGTAGCGGAAGGTGGTATAACCTGCGTCAGCTGCTGCGCTGACATAGCTGTACTCGTCCTTGCCTGGTACAGCAAAGTCCCAGTAGCTTGATTGGCCGTGGACAGTAAGAATCGGTCGGATGGTCTAGAAAAGGCTGCGACAGACCTCGAATCGAAGCCAACACCATGGATAAGGTATTGCACGTGTTCGACGTCCTTCAGTTGGACGTCTTTTGGAGTGCACAGCGTGCCAGAGATGGAGTAGGACCGTGAGAGCTGCTGCTTGTCGGCATGCTCATACTCCCGACTGAAGTTCACGGGCAAAGGTGAGAAGACTTGGAGTAACTTCGTAAAATATGTCTGAACACGCATGTCAGTATGGTGTAGCTGGCTATACCATATAGACGTACCTCGTTGGCATTACTGTCCACATTCTGAAATACGACGTTGCTACCAGGCTCCTAGAACCATCCGTCTCCGCGTCCTCGATCCTCTCTGCTGAGGCGTATGTGAAGATGTTATGTAATAGGGCTTATATAATGCAACTTATTTATAGATGTATTTCCTAATTAAGACGACTAGTGAGGATGAGGATCCGGACGCTCTGAGACGGCTGGCCCAACTCGTCGTCCGAGGTTTTACCGGAATTATGTAAGGCAGCTAAGCGACTAACGACGCGTCGGTTTACTGCCGGTTTATCGACGTTCGTCGACTGCCCAA